>NC_071098.1:6392500-6725000 GCF_027358695.1 Spea bombifrons
TAATCAGTAGAATTTGCAATATTTGCAAGTTTATAATGCTATTCTGTGGAATGGAATGTATTCATAATTGTGAATTTCATGTTTGTTTCTTAACAATAAAATTATTCAAATAAACTCACAGCTTTGTTTCTGTGTGATATAAATGAAAGGTGCTCATACACTATATAGCAATCATTATAAAGTCTCTTTTAGGGTCTACGGCACTAAATAATAACACATTTCTATTCATTCTTCATGCGTTGCTGGGTCATCTGGCATAAAAGGGGTTAAATCCACCCAGCTACAGAGCTACAAATGTTACTGTGATATAAGTTCCTTGGCGTAACCATACACTGGAGAAGAGTGGGCATCCTTTGGCACTCTCACTACTGTCAATCTGTCCTCTCTTGATAAGTAAAAGCCATAGGTAGGTATTGCCACCTTGGCCATCATGGCATTGGGTGGCATTGGCATACTAGGAGGAAAGCAGAGGCAGGAAGACTTTCATTGAATTATTTCTTAAAATCTGTGCCTTTTTCCAAAAAGAGTAGGTGGAAGAAGCCTCTAAAGGCAGAGGGGTAATGGGCTGAATTGCATTGCTGGGGACAGAGTATTACTAAAAGGCCTAGCGGAAAAGGTGTGAAAATAAGCGCAGGGGGGGATAAATATTAAACCTGAATTGATGAGAACCGCTACAAGGGATTTGGGGGTAAGAATGGGAAATAATGAGAAGGGAGGTAAAAGAGGTGACGGGGGGGTTGAGGAAAAGGGGTTGTTCCACGAAGGACAAAGCAAAGTGTGTATCAACGTGGGAGTGGGGTGTCCTGGCACTGAGACAGACCTATCCTAACACAAACCCTAAATATGTCACACATGGCATGAGCGGTGCTCCAGCATGTCGTCCATTTCTGGACTGGAGTAACAGAGGCTCATCCAAATCACACAATACAAGCGGGTCCAGTCCTCCTCTCCATTGGCAGAATCTCCTTCACAACTGAACCAAAGGCAGACTCCTCTGCAGGTCACTTTACGTCACCTCCTGTTCAACCACAACTCCCAGCCATTTACCCGAGATGCCTCGTATTTAAACCAGATCTAGCATAATTCCAGATACAATTTAAACTTACATCTAGTGCTTCGTTTTCCTTTTCTCTTTCTTTCTTTCTTTCCTTTACTTTCATTCTTTCTTTCTCTTTTTCTTTCTTTTTTCCACTTTCTCTTTCTTTCTTTCTTTCTTTCTTTCACTTTATTTCCTATTTCCTTTTTTCCTTTCCTCTTTCTTTCTTTGTTTCATTCACTTTATTTCCTCTTTTCTTTCTCACTTTCCTTTCTTTCTTTTTTTCTGTTTTTCTTTCATTTTCTCTCTTTCTATGCTTTTTTTAGGATGTGTTTTATATTCTCCTATATCTACTAAATAAATAACAAATACTACTTACACCAACTGGGACACACTTTTCTCGGAATTAACTATTGGAGTAAAACATTTCCCTTGAGCCTAACACCCAATAACCCCTCTGCCACCACACACTGCCCCCCCTTCACACAGCTCATTCTCCTTGATGTTCCAGGTAATGGCTTCACACCAACATGTCACCCAGACCTTATCTCACAGAAACATCCTCTGTCCCATGAGAACTCAGCTCCATGCTCCTTTACAACATCACACAAAAAGCTTGAGAATGACCGTAAAATAGGAGAGCAAAATATATAGATTTATTGAGCCAGAAGACGTCATGGGACATTTATATCACATTTACTGTTAGAACAATAGGGCTCACTATATACAATATACAATAAGATTGTCTTGTGAGCTTACAATCTATTATTATAATAATCTTATTATTTCTGATTAGTTCACTTTTTATCAACACATTTCCTGACAATGATTTTATGCAATCAAAAAAGTCTATTTTTTATGCTAATTATAGAATGTCACCCCAAAAATAGTGGAATCTTTTAAACAAAGCAAAGATGTGTTAATTATTTTAAAAAAAACGAAATAACAAGTAGAAAAAATAATAATACCGTAAAATAATACTAAAATAAATTCAGTAAAATGTTTTCAAGTATTAAAGTTTGATTTTACACAAACATTTCCCTAATTATAATTCAAAAATTGTTTTACAGCAACCTCAGACTGTATTTTTACTATTCTCTTTCATCCTCATTTTGGTGTACAATACAGTATTATGTATTTGGCAATAGAGATCTGTCAAAAAAGGAAATATATATTAAATAAGGAGGAATGTTTGGACAGCTTTCATAGTCTAAAATGAAATGTTTAGAGTGGTAGATAAGTGGAACAGTCTTCCAGCAGAAAAAGTAGAGCTTAATACAATGAATGGAATGGGTATAATGCCCTAAATGTAAGAAAAAGTGCAAAGACCAAATAAGGTTTTTATAGCAGGGGGAAAAATAAGTAAACTAAATGGTTTTTATCTGCTCTCAAATTCTATGATCTTATGTTTTTCTAATACAACTCATTTACAGGTTCTGAAAAATGACTTCAGAGTATAAGGACCCGGCTATTCACCTGCACGATGACAGCCCATTTAGATCAGTCAATATTGACATAAATATGTATTTTAAGTAACATGTTGGAGCAGATCTTTCCCACACTTCAGCTTCATGCTCCAGATTGTCCCCTACTCCCCCCCCCCTCCCCCCCCGGCATTGACAGCACCAGATGCCCCCCTCTTAATAGGACACACTTCTATTGTCCCTGCAGGCGCTGTGATTGGCTGCTGAGTGTGGGAACCTGTGCACAGCCTGATCCTCACACATCATTATGCAGAGAGAGGAGTATATAGAGGGCAGAGTCTGCCTCACCAGCAGCATATCACTGGGATCAGAGACCAGACAGCAAAACAGCTCATTCACTCACTCACTCACTCACTCACTCACACTCACTGACTGCGCAGGATGGCTCCTTCTAACACTAGCATGGTGCAGACTGCTGCCAATGAGCTCAGCTCACAGGGACTGAGGAAGGTAAGTTCTGCTCTCTGTAATGCTGATCACTTCAATGTCTTTTGGCTTTTTGGCCTGTGATAGCAAACACTGACACTCTGTTATAATGAATCTGGGGATCTCATGCATTTTTCTGCTTCTCTCTCCAGCTGAGAAAGCCAGTGATTGAGAAGATGAGGAGAGATCGCATTAACAGCAGCATTGAGCAGCTCAGAACTTTACTGGAGAAAGAGTTTCACAAACATCAACTTCCATCCAAACCAGAGAAAGCTGATATTCTGGAGATGACAGTGACCATCCTGCAGCAGCACCTGGCTGGGAAATGTAAGTGTCCTGATCTGTGTATCTTCTTCCTCTAGAAAGCTCATCACCTGCTACAAAGATCCAAGTGCAAACCTGAACACCAAATCTAACTGTCTGCCTCCTTTCCTCACTTTTAGCTGCTCCATCATCCAGCCAGAGCTACAGAGAAGGTTACTCCAGATGCCTCCAGGAGTCTGAGCGCTTCTTCTCCCTGAACAAACAGACAGAGGTCCAGGTGAAGCTTCTGCAGAACATCCATGGGTCACAAGCTGTGGCAGAGAGGGGCTTCACTTCTGGATCTGTTTTGTACTCAACACCAAGCAAAGCAATTGCTACAGAGACCACAAAGGCTGTCTGGAGACCCTGGTAGTCACTCTATGGACACTGGACCATTTTTCTTTTGCACAGAGGACAATGTAGTCATGCAGGCCTTTGGGTTTGTGTGCTTTATACGAGATGGACAATTTGAAGTCCTAATCTGGCTTTGCCAATGACTATGCTTTACCATGTGATGATAGAGTAAGCATGTTAGTAATGCTCTTATCCTTGTGTGTTTTATATTAAAACATCAGCCCAGACATAAAAGAGATACTGGGGCCTTATATGAAATGAAGGCTGGCATGAGGTCAGGTAGATGTTCTAGGCTATCCTATTCCATGTCAGAATGTTGGCTGTCAGAGCGGTATGAGATATTTGTAACCTTCAGTGAAGGGATACATTTTATAGTATAAATAATGTCAATATGTGGTTACAGTTGATTATTTAACACTTTTGCCACCTTAAGTTACTGTCCCAGGGGTAATAAGAGGCTGTCAAATATTATAATGAAGGCTCAGTGGCCTTGAGATATAGATTTTGTTGTATATTACAGCAGTTGTATCCTCGGTGAGGATTACTATTATCATTCTTTTCATTATATGGATACCTGTGCAGTAACATGGATTATTACATGAACGGTGGTGATTGGTTGTATTTGACATTTGATTTCTAAATGTTCTTTAAATTGTTTTCCATTGTATGGACCAGAGATAATGTTATATTTTCTGGATCTGCAATATTTGCAGGGATTATCAGTAAAGTTTGCAACATGCAACTTGATATTATCTTTTTTTTATATAAAAAATGTATTTATAATAATTATATTTTTATGTGTTCATATCTTTGAATATCAAATGAAATGTTATCAATAAAATAATTTGAGTGAAATTAAATGTTCTCTTTTGTCTTTAGCAATATTCCTAAATGTCATAAAAACTTCAAAAAAGTCAACTTTTCTGTTACTCAAAGGTCTGATTCACTAATGATGACATGTTTTCAGTAATCTCTGTGAGTTATACAGTAAGTGTACAATATTAACCCTTTCAGCACCATAATATAAAACGATACAGAGTGATCCACTGAGGCTTAAAATGGTTGGAACAGGGAAGCCACAGTCTTAAAATAGTTGCACTTGCTAGTTCATGTGAACTGGGTTTGTCAAATCAATATAAATACTGTTTTTATTGCTTGGCTAAGGTCTCCAGAACATTAAAAGAGAGAGATGAAATTAAATAAAAAAAGGGATCTTAAATATATAAAGTAATTTAACAAAGCATAGGAGAGAAATTGATTTCATAGAAAAGGAAATGTTAGAACAAGAGGCCATAGTCTAAAACGAGAGGGTCAGAGGGTTAGATGAAAAGTATGGAAGTTTTACTTTACCAAGGGGGTGGTAGATAGATGGAAAAGCTTCACAGCAGAGGTGGTAGAGGCTGAGAGTGAGGGAATTTAAATGTACATGGGATAGAAATATGGCTCCTGGATCAAAGACGAGACCAAAGACTGATTAAGGTCTGAGTTCTTACATTTGGAAAAATGGGCAGACTAGATGGGCACAAATGGTTCTCATCTGCCATGAATTCTATGCTTCTATGAGAAAGCAATAATTGTACAGAAAGTGCTGAAAGAGAGAAAGCAGGATACCTGGAAGCTGCAGGTTAGCCATCGAACCACCAGGGGGCAGACTCGTGCCGATCACGATGATAATAATATAATAACGATAATTATTATTATTATTATTATTATTATTATTATTATTATTATTATTAATTTCTCTACATAGAGGATGGGGCGACTTTATTTAGTCACCAGGTATTCCACCTTTCTCTGCCCTGCTTTTATTTTATTTTAATGCTACAATGTTTCAAAAACATGCTATGGAGTTTTCACAAATGGGGCCCAATGTTTCCTGATTTTAAAAATGGAGTGTGCCTTTAACTCTTTATAAAAATAGCTTTCATTTAGCACTTAAATACCTGATAACCCCTCTGTGTCCCACACACAGCTCATTCCCCTTGATGTTCCTTCACACCAACATGTCACCCAGACGCCATCACACAGAAACATCCTCTATCCCATGGGAACTCAACTACAGACTCATAAAACACTCAGTGCAGTAAGACCTTGAAAATGAACATAAACCAAATGTAAATCTTCTATGCAATGTCATTTTATCTAACCTAAAATACTGAAATATAAAATATGTACACATGTTTTATTTATGTCTTTTAAAATCACACCATACTTATACATATATCTAAATAATTTAATAGGTTTTAATGATTTGTATTAAACATTACACAATGTTCAATATACTCTTTTGTATATTAGCCTTATCATTGACCATTAACATTTTTTAACCCCTGCCTGGTCTGCTTTATATTATGTTATTATGTGTTTATCTCCTTCTATGCCATATTCAAGTATTCAAGGGGTTTTTCAATTCCAAACTCACTTATCTATCATTACTAGACACAAGGGCAAAAATCCACAAACCTTCAGAAGGCAGAAGTTTCTCCTGAACTCACCTACAATATAAGAGTTCAATTATACATTGATCAGTCAATATTGACATAAATATGTATTTTAAGTAACAAGTTGGAGCAGATCTTTCCCACACTGCAGCTTCAGGCTCCAGATTGCCCCCTGCCCCCCCCCGGCATTCACAGCAGCAGATGCCCCCCTCTTAATAGGACACACTTCTATTGTCCCTGCAGGCGCTGTGATTGGCTGCTGAGTGTGGGAACCTGTGCACAGCCTGATCCTCACACATCATTATGCAGAGAGAGAGGAGTATATAGAGGGCAGAGTCTGCCTCACCAGCAGCATATCACTGGGATCAGAGACCAGACAGGACAGCCAGCAAAACAGCTCATTCACTCACTCACACTCACTGAATGCGCAGGATGGCTCCTTCTAACACTAGCATGGTGCAGACTGCTGCCAATGAGCTCAGCTCACAGGGACTGAGGAAGGTAAGTTCTGCTCTCTGTAATGCTGATCACTTCAATGTCTTTTGGCTTTTTAGCCTGTGATAGCAAACACTGACACTCTGTTATAATGAATCTGGGGATCTCATGCATTTTTCTGCTTCTCTCTCCAGCTGAGAAAGCCAGTGATTGAGAAGATGAGGAGAGATCGCATTAACAGCAGCATTGAGCAGCTCAGGATTTTACTCGAGAAAGATTTTCAGAAACATCAACTTCCATCCAAACCAGAGAAAGCAGATATTCTGGAGATGACAGTGACCATCCTGCAGCAGCACCTGGCTGGGAAATGTAAGTGTCCTGATCTGTGTATCTTCTTCCTCTAGAAAGCTCATCACCTGCTACAAAGATCCAAGTGCAAACCCGAACCCCAAATCTAACTGTCTGCCTCTTCCTCACTTTTAGCTGCTCCATCATCCAGCCAGAGCTACAGAGAAGGTTACTCCAGATGCCTCCAGGAGTCTGAGCGCTTCTTCTCCCTGAACAAACAGACAGAGGCCCAGGTGAAGCTTCTGCAGAACATCCATGGGGGACAAGCTGTGTCAGAGAGGGGCTTCACTTCTGGATCAGTTTTTTACCCAACACAAAGCAAAGCAATGGCTACAGAAACCACCAAAGCCATCTGGAGACCTTGGTAGAGACTTTATTGAGTGTTCCAGGCTGGGAATAGCAAAGTGTTCTTTAAATGCACCTGTCAGCTAGATGGCTGGACAATTGAGGACATAAGGTGTGAACCCTGAGGTCTGATGGACTGCTTCCTTTTTTTGATTTGCACAAAGCATGAAGTCACATCGGCTGTGACTTTAAATACCCTGGCAACCAGGCTTTAGTCTTTAGGTGGCTCTGAGACCTTATATAAAAAAAGAATCAGAGATGCACTAGTCTGTTCCCTGACATATCAGTATTTTATAACTGTATGAACAGTAGGTTGTGTGTAACCTTCCATGAAGGGAATTTTTTGAATTATATAGAAAAACATAATTTCAATAAAATAGTAATATTATTGTATAAATAATTTAAATACGTGATTCTAGGTACTGTTGTTACCAGTTCAGATGACTTTAGCAATGACTGCTCAGTAAAAGGCCTAATTTTATTAAAAGTTGTCTAACTGACGCAGCAGAACAAGTTAATTTCACAAATGAAATATTAGCCTTTGTTGTATATTACAACAGTTGTATTCTCAGTGAGGATAAGTAATGTTAATCCATTCATTCTATGGATGTGTATACAGTAACATGGATTATTGCATGATTATTTGTGATAAGTTCGCATGTATTTGACATGTGGTATGTAGAGTTTCTATAATGTAGTCCTCATTGTATGGATGGTTAATATGTAATATGAATGTATTTTTACATCACCTGCTGTATTTGCAGGAATAATTATCATTTCTTTTATAAGATGGTTTTATATGTTAATAAAATTATTGGAACTAAACTTCAAGCTTTTATTATTTTATGTAATGCTGTGTTCGGTAGTGAGAGAGTGCAAGAGATACATTGTTTTACATGGTAAAAAATATTAAATCACTAAAACATTAAGCATTCTAGTTGACTTCAATAAACGTATTCAATGTATTTAATAATGGAAAAGACAGTGGAAAAAAAAAGACATTGTGTGACAGTCAAATATGTATCTGGCCTATAAATAACATCCTTAACTCTCTATGGGGGTCAAGGGAAAATCCCAGACCCAAAAAGAAAGATGCTAATGACCAAAGCCTGCAATGTACCCATCCTAACACTAGGGGGAGACAGGTTTATCCATTTCATTCGGGGACCAGAAAGCTGGTGGGATTTCGCCCCACTGGATCTTTGATAGCCCTTTCTATACATTTTATAATTTTCTGCCAATTTTTGGGTAGTGATGCCAATTGTAAAACACAAAATCCTGTAACTGGAGAAATCCAAAGTATCAAATCTGTATCTCAGTCACAGAAGTAAAACTCCTAAAACTCTGCAGAATGTAAAACTTTTGTAACTGATTTCCAGCACTAAGAATGGCCAAATCCTTCCTGAAAATAATTATTTAACCTTGTATAAATTTGTCTCTTTCTGAAATGCAGGTAAAATTATCACATGACACAAATGCAAGTACTAATAGGTTATTGCAATAGAAACTGGGGAAAAAAACATTTATTAACAAATCTATTTTGTTGTTGTTGTTATAAACCCTCCATAGAAAAGAATCATGTAACAGATCTGCTAAAATGTATTTACATAATATGCTGGAGATACTTATTTATGTTTTTATTAAGCTGATCTGCATCTTTAAATTTCCTCACCCTATTAACAAAATATTGTGCAAATTGTTATTTCTAGCAGTAATAATGACAATTATAATAACTAAAATAATAATAGAACCAACCACTATAGTCCACAGTAATTTACATAGACCAGGCACAACATATTAATAACTGGGAGCAACCAATATTTAAGAGCAACAAAAAGCAATTTATTATCCATACAAGATTATAGTCTCTATATACTTCTATGCAACCATAGACCACCTGTGCTGGTTGGCCATTCTGTAAACCAGGCAAATCTTTCTACAATTTATAGTGAATATTCCTTGTGTATGTGGGTTTGGAAAACAATTAACATTCTGCAATGTTTTTCTATTTTACAAATGCTGCCCCTTCTGTTTTTTCTTTATTGCACTTGATCTTGTAGTAAAACTGACTTTTTTCTTCTCAGCATCTTAACACCCAATAGCCCCTCTGCCATCCCCCCCCCCCCACACACACACACACACACAGCTCATTCCCCTTGATGTTCCAGGTAATGGCTTCACACCAACATGTCACCCAGACCTTATCTCACAGAAACATCCTCTATCCCATGGGAACAACAGAGCCTCTAAATATAAAACTCAATTCAAACAATACATGAATTAAATGCTTTCAGTTTAAAAATTACATAATGCAGGATAAGGCACAATAAGGGTTAAAAATACATTAGATCACATTTATCAGCAGATTGTAATTATAATAGAGGAGAATACAAGATTAATTAAAACAATAAATCTGACAATGTAAACAAATTATGGATAAAGTGTGCAAAGGAGTTTAATTGTTGTTTTATTAAGAATCAATTACATAGAAATGCAAAATTAAACTTTTAAATGAAAATGTGTTCATACCTACAAATTAAAATATTCATCATACAATTCGGTATAGTCAAAATGCAGACCAACATTGACTTAAATAACAAAGTTCTTATTGTCAAGTCACAAAAAAGATCAAAAGTCACTACTAAAACAAATGATGGTTTCACTATTTGTTTTTAAATAGAATGAAACTGTTCCCTGTTAATCATTTTGAATTTCTTTACATTTAATTTTCCAAATGATGTTATTATTTTGTAGATGATGTAATCTTATCACATGGCACATGTACTGGTCTGTTCAATACCAGTCTCATCACTGGTGGGGGTAAGGACCCAGCTACTCAAACTTTCCCCTGGAAGATAACAGCTTAATTAGAGATGAGACAATCGATACTGCAATAAATATTTAGTTTAAACAACATGTTGGAGCAGATCTTTCCCACACTGCAGCTTCATGCTCCAGATTGCCCCCTGCCCCCTGCCCCCCCCGGCATTGACAGCAGCAGATGCCCCCCTCTTAATAGGACACACTTCTATTGTCCCTGCAGGCGCTGTGATTGGCTGCTGAGTGTGGGAACCTGTGCACAGCCTGATCCTCACACATCATTATGCAGAGAGAGGAGTATATAGAGGGCAGTGTCTGCCTCCCCAGCAGCATATCACTGGGATCAGAGACCAGACAGGACAGCCAGCAAAACAGCTCATTCACTCACTCACACTCACTCACACTCACTGACTGCGCAGGATGGCTCCTTCTAACACTAGCATGGTGCAGACTGCTGCCAATGAGCTCAGCTCACAGGGACTGAGGAAGGTAAGTTCTGCTCTCTGTAATGCTGATCACTTCAATGTCTTTTGCTTTTTAGCCTGTGATAGCAAACACTGACACTCTGTTATAATGAATCTGGGGATCTCATGCATTTTTCTGCTTCTCTCTCCAGCTGAGAAAGCCAGTGATTGAGAAGATGAGGAGAGATCGCATTAACAGCAGCATTGAGCAGCTCAGGACTTTACTGGAGAAAGAGTTTCACAAACATCAACTTCCATCCAAACCAGAGAAAGCAGACATTCTGGAGATGACAGTGACCATCCTGCAGCAGCACCTGGCTGGGAAATGTAAGTGTCCTGATCTGTGTATCTTCTTCCTCTAGAAAGCTCATCACCTGCTACAAAGATCCAAGTGCAAACCCGAACCCCAAATCTAACTGTCTGCCTCTTTTCCTCACTTTTAGCTGCTCCATCATCCAGCCAGAGCTACAGAGAAGGTTACTCCAGATGCCTCCAGGAGTCTGAGCGCTTCTTCTCCCAGCACAAACAGACAGAGGTCCAGGTGAAGCTTCTGCAGAACATCCATGGTGGACAAGCTGTGGCAGAGAGGGGCTTCACTTCTGGGTTATCTTTCTACCAGAACCCAAACAAACAAATTGCTACAGAGACCACCAAAGCCATCTGGAGACCCTGGTAGTCACTCTGTGGACTTTACTGCATTGAATATGCAAAATATAATATTGCAGCCTTTTCATTGCCAGCTGCTGGTGATGCCCCCAGGATCTATAGGACATTTTGCCTGGTGGGCAGTTTGTTTTCATTTGCACAGAATAGAATGTATTTGGTGGCCCAAGGCCATGTGTGTAAGGGATTGTTCTCTGTCCCCCTCTGGCTCTGCCAGTTGACTATGTTTTATCACATGATGATAGTGTAAGCATGTAACTAATGCCATTAGATACATATTTTTTTATATTATGGCAAGAGCCCAAAAGCTCAACAGGTATTTGCACAGTTGAATGATGTCATTTAAGTGGCAGAACAATATGATATTTGTAACCTTCAATGAAGGGAATGTATTGAAAGTTGGAGTAAAAATAATATTCCTGTGTAATTTTTGCTAAAAACAATTACTATATGGCTTTCTGGTATTGCTGATGTTAACTGATACAGTTGAAAGATATTATATTTTTATTTTATAGTAACATATAAAAAAAACATTGACTTTTGTTGTATGTTACAACAGTTGTATTCTCAGTGAGGATTATTTATGCTAATCTATTAATTATATGGATAAGTATACAGTAACATGGATCATGACATGATAGTGGTGATGCAATCACAAGTGCATAACATGTTATTTTTTTATATGTAAATTATCTCCATTTTAGAGGTGATGAACATTCTGTAATGTGTATTTTACACTATATGCTAAATCTGCATTTAATTCTATTATGTATTTTGTTATATATGTTTCTGATATGCCACGTTTTATAAACGTACATTAACTTATTGAGTTCCAAGAATTAAAGTTTGCAGAAATTGTAATCTGAAAATTGGTGATTTGCTTTATTTCATGGATAAGGTGATTAATATCAATTTCTGTGCATATTTACACAAAAGAACAGATTTTCATCATCATTGTTTTACCTGGGCAAGTTCGTATTTATCCTGGGGTCACCCTAGTCCTGACTCAGGGATGTTTCCCCTGCTGCTCCCCTTCCACGTTTGCACTTCTCTCGTCGGAGCCCCAGGGTATGACATCATTCAGCACTGGCACACTAGTGGGCACCCAAGAGGGCGTTATGCCCCCTGGTTTTGTGGTGGGGAGACTAGCCCTTGGCTCTGGCCTAGTTGGCCTAGGCCTGAATACATCACTATTCCTGGGGCAAACTATTAATATTAATATGACACTGCACCTTTAACAGGATGATAAAATAGATACTCCTGGCTTCCAAAAAGTGCCAAATATTTGTTATTCACTTTCATTAATACATTACTTTATCCACTCCGGTTCAGAGACAGAATATTTGCATATGATTTACAAATATATTGAAACATACAATTTATTAATAAATATAATATCCATTATTTTATATGATCAGTTAATTTGATTATTTCATGTACCCTAAACATATAATATTAGAGGGAAATCTTGTGTCCTCCTCCTTATAGACCTCTTGATTCTTGGTAATGAGGTCACAACACAATGTCACAAACTTGTTATCTCATACACCGTCCTCTCCCAAGGGACTCCAGCAACAGATTCTCAATTAAATGTCCTCTCGATAAGAGATCCTCCGGGAAACCAAACATTTAATAAAGTGGAATTTATAAAAAACATTAGACATTGTGTGGTCAGGACAAAAATAATCACATATAAAATATTCCAATGTTTTTTTGAATAAAGAGAACATGGTATTAAAAATGGAGAATGTTCTGAAGAGATTTGTGGGACCAACAGAAGTTGGTAATGTGGATAGATCAAAGGGAATAACCTAACAATAAGTTCATGGATATTGGTTACGGATGAAATTAGAAAGATGGGGTATGTAGAACTAATTGGGAAGGTGGATTTAATTTGAAGCCTTGCCTGGATAATATTGTTGAAATCACTGAACTGGTAATTGACAATGAGACAGTCTCTCTCGAAGATCGGGTGGGGTTTAGAGATGTGCGACAGGTCTTAATTATAGATGAAAGGTGATAAATAAAGGTTTCATGGGTGCAAAAACAGGGTATAAATGTGCGAGAAAAGCACTATTGTGCCAATGTACGCAATGGGACAGCCTATGGAGGTCTATGGGTGAAGAAGTGCACAAGAGTCTGGAAGTCACACGTTGAAAAACACCCATCATGCGAAAGACACTTTCCATGGCAGGGTGTCACGGTGGGGGGGTGATAGGTGTTATTTTTTACATGTATGGAGTATCTCCACCCAGAAACTCCACATTACGGGCATTTGGGTGCCGTCCGGCTACTGTTGGATGACTATGATGTCTGCTGAGGCCCAAAACATCTGGGCTTCCAGATACTGGCCCCACGCTATGGAAAGAAGCCATTCATATTATCATTAGCAGGTTCTTTACAATCCTTTTGAAAGCAGACAAACCATTTCACTTCATTACAATTGATTCTAATCAAGTGCTTTTCAGACAACTTATTATATAACCACAAGTTTTTAGAACCTCAAGTACAATTTTACAATTTTACACATGTAATAATGAACGTATTAGAACAAGGTTCAACTTCAGTTGTTTCAACTAAGTAAGGAATAAAAAATCTTCTATAAGATTCTATAAATTGTTTCAAGTTAGTGCAATCAGCACCTATTTAGCCCTTGCCCAAGGTTTTATGTGGGGGGGGGATGGTTATTTACCCCCCCCCGCTCCACCACACTTGGGGTACAGCAGATATAGAAGAAACTCAGCCCTCCATTCAATAGATTTGCCCCCCGCTCCACAGGGCATGAAACTGGGAAGACAGGGGGGGACCCATTGATTCCTCAAAGGCTAATAGTGATTCTTGGACGGCTTTCTTTAAACTTCATCTCTTTTTTTACCATTGTGATGGAAATTCTTCTTAAATCAAGGTCTGAAGGTAAGAAGATCACCTAGAAAGTGATGAGGGAGCATTGATTTAGATCACCAGTCTACAGGATCCGATTCATATAGTATGCTAACGTTTGCAGTATTATAATTGATATATAGGAAAGATAATCTGATTCCCATGAAAAAGATCTTATAACCTCATGATATATGTAACGCGTATAACATGCGAGGGGTATTGGGTGGGATTTCAGTATATAGTTATTAATATTCTCATTATTCTTAAACAATTCGGTATAATGTACAGTGCTGTGGAATAGGATGACGCTTTATAAATCAATAAATAATAATAGTAGTAAGAGAGCAAAACATCATGGAATCCACATGTTTATCGCTAAAGGCTTGGTTTAACATTTAAGATAGTTCACATTACCTCTAGGTGTGTTTTACAGTTTTTAAGGTGTTTTACATCAAATATCAAGTCTCATGAGTCATCATGATTTTATATAGAATATTGTTGCAGGTCACACATTTCTTTCTATGAAAACATATGTTTTTAAACATGATGGGTCCCTTTAATTAAATGGGGGAGTTAATACAAAAACCCAGGGAGCATATTTTATAAGTATCAATCATTTTATTTTCAATATTGTGTCAGTTTCTGTCATTTTAACATTTGTTTTTTTTAGTGTGAGAAAAAATATTATTGATTACTTTATTAATCTCTTGATTTTATGGATTCTCTTTTGGATCTCTGATGTCTTTATTATCTATAATTGACATTTCGTATATTGATACAACATAGCCATTTGTATTCTTATAAGTAATTGTGTATATAATGTTAAATGTGAAGTTTATTTGTATTCAATCTCAAAATGCATTTTGTTTATAGTATCGGCTTAAGTATCAATCAATAAAACCGTGTGTAGTGTATTAGTGAATCAGACCCCTTATAACATTCTATGTGAATTAATCCATTAGGGCCACTATACATTTCTATTAGACACATTTAGCCTATGCAGTTAATACATATTCATATGTTAATGTTAACATGGCTAATAATGTTCAGATGTCTCATAAAAGATAATCATTTTCAGTTTCTGGTATTGCTACTCTAAAATTGACAAGAGCTTTACTAATCCCTTAAATGCCCCAGCTGGCACTCAAATGGTTAAACTTGTAATTTTTAGATGTCCTGGAAGCTCATGTGTCATTTGTCGGGTTTTTGTCCTAAATAGCCACCTCTGCTGGTGTTGAAGCTGTCTCACTGATACACACATGGATATTTTATGAAAGCTTTTCTTTTGCACACTTTTAACACATTTCCATCAAACGTTTTATGAGCTGCTGCCACTAAAGGGACCAGATGCCCCCCTCTTAATAGGACACACTTCTATTGTCCCTGCAGGCGCTGTGATTGGCTGCTGAGTGTGGGAACCTGTGCACAGCCTGATCCTCACACATCATTATGCAGAGAGAGGAGTATATAGAGGGCAGAGTCTGCCTCACCAGCAGCATATCACTGGGATCAGAGACCAGACAGGACAGCCAGCAAAACAGCTCACTCACTCACTCACACTCACTCACTCACACTCACTGACTGCGCAGGATGGCTCCTTCTAACACTAGCATGGTGCAGACTGCTGCCAATGAGCTCAGCTCACAGGGACTGAGGAAGGTAAGTTCTGCTCTCTGTAATGCTGATCACTTCAATGTCTTTTGGCTTTTTAGCCTGTGATAGCAAACACTGACACTCTGTTATAATGAATCCGGGGATCTCATGCATTTTTCTGCTTCTCTCTCCAGCTGAGAAAGCCAGTGATTGAGAAGATGAGGAGAGATCGCATTAACAGCAGCATTGAGCAGCTCAGGACTTTACTGGAGAAAGAGTTTCAGAAACATCAACTTCCATCCAAACCAGAGAAAGCAGATATTCTGGAGATGACAGTGACCATCCTGCAGCAGCACCTGGCTGGGAAATGTAAGTGTCCTGATCTGTGTATCTTCTTCCTCTAGAAAACTCATCACCTGCTACAAAGATCCAAGTGCAAACCTGAACCCCAAATCTAACTGTCTGCCTCTTTTCCTCACTTTTAGCTGCTCCATCATCCAGCCAGAGCTACAGAGAAGGTTACTCCAGATGCCTCCAGGAGTCTGAGCGCTTCTTCTCCCTGAACAAACAGACAGAGGCCCAGGTGAAGCTTCTGCAGAACATCCATGGTGGACAAGCTGTTGCAGAGAGGGGCTTCACTTCTGGGTTACCTTTCTACCAGAACCCAAACAAACAAATGGCTACAGAGACCACCAAAGCCATCTGGAGACCCTGGTAACCCACATTACCAGCTTTCTTGAATGGGCTTTCTAGTGTAAGCTTGCCAATGGACATCATCATGGACATTATGGATGTTTGAACTTATTATAAATGACTAAAGCACTTTTTGTGAGACCCCAGCACATGGTCCTATGGGGAGCTATTGAGCATGAATACAATATTTATTGTACATTCTAATATAATTCTCATGAGTCATCATTATTTTATTTAGAATATTCTTTCAGGTCACTTTAATTCTATGAAAATATAAGTTTTTAAACATGATGGGGGGCTTTTAATACAAAAACCCAGGGAGAACATTTTATAAGTATGAGTCACTTTATTTTCAATATAATGTCAATTTCTGTCATTTTGAAATTTGTTAACTATTTTGTACTGAGTACACAAAATGTAAAGCTTTTTTGAGCGTTTTCTATCATATTTTAGTTGTATCTCCCTGTGAGAAAAAAATAGTATTGATTATTTTATTAATCACTTGATTTTATAGATTCTTTTTTGGATCTCGGATGTCTATAATTTACAATATTTGTAGGGCATTGCACATATATTGGCAATCTGTATATTGATACAATATAGCCATTTGTATTCTTATAATAAATTGTGTATATAATGGTAAATCTGAAGTTTGTGTTCAATTTCAAACACATTGGAATAAATTTAATTTTAAAGAATATCTGTGGGTCTTTGTAATTTATTCCATAAACTAATACATAGTATTAGAGCGAGTTTATGAGCGTCTACATAAAGGAAGGTTATCACGTTGGATAAGCGCTTTACATAGAAATATAAACAATAGAAACATAAAATTTGCCCACTTCGGCTCAATTTAGGAGCCATATACAAATCCCATGCATGTTTAAATTACCTCACTGTATTAGCCTCTACTACTTCTGCTGGGAGGCTGTTTCATGTATCTACCACCCCTCAGTAAAGTAAAACTTGATTACATTACATCTAAGCCCCAGAGTCTCTATTTATAGACAAGGGCCTCTTGACCTAACATCATAAAGCTCTTTAAGTGTTTACATGTTTTGGACCAGAATAAAGGATCCCTGGCCAAACTATAAAACCCAAATGCTACCAAAATAAGTAGAAGAACTGGATAGCTGAAAGGGTTAGGGTGATTGTAAAAGGGAAAGCTCTTTAGATCTAATTCTAAACTCAATCATTGGCTTCCACGGCACCTGAGCTCTACAGCCGTCTCTTAAAAAAATCAATAAACATAGATTTTCTGTAAATTGTTATCAGAAAACAGCAATGCCCAAACTATAGGCTACCTGCAGCTATCAAACATGGCCAGGGCCAGACTGAGGATACCAAGGCTGTCCTGGCGCTTTAAGCCCGACAGCCACTTGATTGCGCAAGGGTGGCCAACGTTTCAATATGACCCATTTTTGGGGTAAGTATAGGACGCTGTCGGGGCCAGCTGCCCACTGGCAATTTGCCAGGCACGCCACATTGCTTGTCCAGGCATGAACATGGCAGTTGCCGGCCTACTGCCGTAATTTGCGTAACCCCTTTGCCACACTAAAATATATTCATAAAATAATATATATAATCATACATTATTTTAATGATCGATATAAACACTCGCCACTCGTATACACCAGAATGAAACTGATTTATTTTACATTGAAAAATATTTTGATCAACAAAATACATGAAGAACACCATTATTAGACAACTGGCTTACAGTACTCATTGTTACGCAAAGCAACCAAATGAATATTCTATTGGTTGCTATGGTAACAAGTCCAGTTTCAAAACTTTGCACAAGAATTAATTTTTTTTATACAAAACCACCTTCATTTGGAGAGTTTGCTCAGGTCTGAATGTTTTTAAAGCAAACACTCTTTTTTCTATTCTTTATTATTGCACTAATACGAAGTATTATTCCATCTGCGTTGTTTTAGTTTCTTCCTGTTGTCCATAAAAAAAAAAATCACAAGAATGGGTCGTAGAAAGAATTCCCAACTGGAAACAGCTTTGACTGTTGGATACGTGCTATTTTTTATTGAGTGAGTTTGATTTCCATAATTGTTTGCTAAATAATTGCTCGTTTTAAAAGGTATCCACGTCCACGGCTCGGTTCTCCAGCATCTACAAAGAAAAGCGTATAAAAAATCATTATCACAAGTATTTCAAAGTGAAATTGCTGGCACTTCTGCCATTGATTTGATCAGGATCGAGTTGCTGGTGCTTTGACTTTACTGAGAGTGCAGTAGATACGTGGAATAGCCTCCCAGCAGAAGTGGTGGAGCTGCATTCAAATTTGATGAGGAGAAGCTCAGAGCAGTTGGCCCTTGAAATTATATAGTAATAAACGTTTTCAATTCCTGGCAACTCCACAGAAATTCAAAGTTTGGTGAATAAATGAATGCCAGTAAGGTTATTAGCAAGCGTTTTTTGTCAAAACATTATATAAAAATGCATACTATAGAAAACTTGTTTTTACTTTTTAGCACAAAAATGAATTTCATGATCTCCATGAACGAAATGAAATTACTTAAAATGATTCAAAATTATCTTCCACTTTGTGAAGCCAATTGATTGAGATATTGTGATGTTATCTAAAATATAATATGCATTCAAATATAATTTTTAAGTTTCTTCCAATATTCTAAAAATAAGCGAAATAATCGGTTTTTAATATATAAATACTGATTTTTCTAAACACTGATCTTTAATATTTAATTACATGATTTTTATAACTATAATTATAAAACAATGTAAATCCACAGCGAATATCTCTTTCCCTTTCATTCTAACAATTCTCCCGGATTCCAGGAATTTACTGCCTGCGCCGCACACTTCCCACAATCTATTGTGACACCCAAATTAAGCAGGCATTTCACGTGTTGGTGGGAATCACGTTCCGCTCACACTTACCTATGTCCTGCCAGCTGCTGTCTCTGTAGCAGGAAGCTCAACGTCATCTTTTGGGTTTTCTTTCTCCCTTTTTCCCCCAAGTGGAGAGGAAACCCAACTCATGAAGTATCTCCAACACTGCCAACAGCCCCAAGGATCCAAACCATTTTTATATACATTGGCGCCTTCGATTTGAGAAATGACTGTTTTACAAAATACAAAAAAGGACAAAAAAAATAAAAAAAATCGAATATTTAAAAAAAGTAAAAATATAATATAAATTGCCCATTTACTCACTAATTTATAAAATATTTTTATAGATGTATAAAGTGCCATCGGGCTTTCAGATCGCGGGTACTCATGGTGTGTATCTGATAGAATACCAGCCAGCCTATATAAAGGGCTTATCGCTCATAATTACATGCGGAACTGTCAGCTCCAGATTTTCCCACACAAGGGCGGCCAATCAGACAGAGTTTTGCACAATGAAGGGTTCTCATTAATCTAGAAAAAAATGTTTCTGACATCTGGACGTTTCTAAATAGATTAAAGGATCATAAGGGTAAAGGTGTGTCTTGGTGTGCTATGTAGGTATAGCTTTTTAGATGGTATTGAACCTTAAAAGGTATCAATAATAAAAAGTTATGAAAAACACAATACAAATAACTTTTATTATGATGTCATAAAATACTATAGCGTTTCCCATCGCTACAGAGGCAGAGCGAGCCCCACCATGTAGGCAAACTAGGACATGGTTTGTCCTGTACTATATATATATATGATGCAGAAAGTTCTGTACTGGATACAAAGTTGGATAAGACTTTGAAGACCTCAGCGTTCTCTTCTTCACACAGTGCCCCAAAAGAATAGGAAAGTGAATAAATAAATCCTGGGTGGGTGTAAAAGGAAGTGAAACTACCCTTTGGTTTCTAGGGTTTGATGGCCTCCATGACTGTTGAGCCGAGTTCTTGTGCCGTAGTCACAGACAGGATTAGGTATTCGGGAGGCCGTGTCACACTGAGGTGTGAAAGTGTGGGTCTTTAATCTTTAGCTTGTTCAAGGTGTCGTGTTCTCACCTCCATATCAAAGAAGAGAGACTCTGCTAACTGCCCTAGCAGCAAAACTGGATTCATATCCCAGAGAGATTGAGAGCAATGCCCCTTTTTTTTGAGATATGTGTTCCTCTGTACAGCGCCGAGAATATGATGGTGTTCGATAGATGCTGAGGAAGTTGGCCATGGAGGGTTAGTGGAGCCAAGGCAGGCCCAGCTCACCATGTTCCCACACCAGACAAGCTGGGGTATCCATCTGGGCACCCAAAATGTGTCCATCCAGATTAGTGCCCCATGTTTAATCCGATCCAATAATTTCATAACATGGGGGCCACGGTCAGAAGGCATGACCTTATAACGCTTGTCGTGGCCCCTGGTCAACGACCATAGACAATTACTTTAGGTGGGACACATTAACTGTCGATATAGTCATATTAGCCTGGGAGAAAATGCAGTTTTTAGTTGAAGTTGATAACTTTTATTGGGCCAACATGGAAAATGACGAAGAAGACACCTCCAGGCCCCAAATGCTATATTCCAAAAATGTGAGCTCCTCTCTTATGAGACATTTACTGGGCACACATAAAACATGATCCGTAACTAAAATCGCTTGGCTTACTTTGGTTCTGTTGGTTGAAAATGTAGTGATTTTTTTCCCCAATTAAATAAAAGAAAATCCAAAAACCTCTGTAATTGTCTGTCCTCTTTTTTTACATTGTGATTTCAATTTTTATCTTTTTTTAATACTATTCATTTACAAAAAGATGTGATCGTTCGTCGACAAGTGTCAATTTCTCCCCGAATTTCCAGAACCTGATCAGCGTCGTTTTACCAGAAACCATTCTTCTCCGCCACAGCAGGCTGCGAACACAAGCGGGGGATTTACAGATAAAGAGATTCTCTCTCTCTGTGTCTCTGTCTCTCTCTCTCCTATTATATGGAGATCTTTATCCCCAGCCTTTCCCACACCCAGCAGGACATTAGATAGCAGGGCCTGGACAATGGACATGTGTCACACTCAACTGTGGCAGGAGACACCAGAACATCTGGGGCTGGTAATATAAGAGGGATTGGAACAGGAAGAATTGGTGGGAAAAGTCTACTCTGGAAGAAGACATTAACTGAATGGACATTAAAGTTGCTTGTAGGGCATCTGTTGAATTTTAAGAGATTAAAAGGGGGGTCTTGTTCTGTGAAAGCTAAAGCAGAATAGAAAAAACACCTAGATTTGGAAAATTAATGGTACAGTCTAACATTATAGCTATATTTAGAATGTTCCAATTACTAATATTGGGTTAATTGATTATTAAACTGTGAAGATCAATGTATTACTCAAAAAAAGTTCTGCTATGACATCATTGCAGTCGCAAAAACACAATTTGAAGTGAAATTGTTTATAGAAGAATAAATAGTCAAAACTGTAGCATAAATGCATAAATGTGTTAAAATGTCTTTATACACAGATCAACAAAGTTTGATTTAGGTAAATATGTTCAAAGTCAGAAAACAAAAATAATTTTATAAATAATTATCTTTTTGATTAAAGAGAAAATTCCAACTATATTTAGAATTTCACAAGTGAAACTATATTTAGAATGTTACTAAAAATATCATACATTGTAACCGTGTCTGGAATGCTGTGGATAGTATCGTTATCATAGATTCAATGTTGCTCATAATATGCATTTTTTTGTGAAGTGTAAAGTTTTGTATTTACAGATCTTAACTTTTAAGATTACGGTTAAGAATTAGGGTTTTCACAAGTTTTTCATAAATCTAATGTGCGTCTCAAGTATTCCAATAGAAAATACACAACACGTATACAAAAAAATACAAACTTTGTAAAGATGATACCTTTAGAAGCTGTCTTAATTAGATTGTAAGCTTTAGAGACTACTTAGGACTTTTCTTCTAGATCTATTATTCTGGTATTATATGACTGAAGAAGATACCTAAGTAATCCAGAAAGCTTGTGACCTAATACAATAAACTATAAATAATGTCACCTCGACAAATGTTCCAATACAACACTACAGCCAGGTCTTCTTCTTGAAAGAGAACCTTGCCATGGTGGGTTCCTCATAATGCATAGTAGTTGGTGGTTGAATTGCAAACTCTTGTAAAACTACCACTTTAATGAATAAATTATTATTATTATCTTTTATTATCTTTTATTTATATAGCACCAACAATCTACGCAGCGCTTAACACAATACATATATTTAAGGGGTCTGACAAGACGAGAACTGACAGACTAAGACAAACCGACACATTAGGTGGAGAGAGCCCGGCTCGCAAAAGTGTTTCTATTCATGAACGGTCGGCCATAACATTAAAGTATTAGATTGAAACTCTGATGGCATTGTGATGAATAAATTAAATTAGTCTCTCTTTCATATGAATTTGATTTTTTTGGGCATGTTAAAGGGATATTCCCAGCCAACGTGACACACAAGCTTCAGAGGAGTCTATGATTTGAAGTCTTGCTGGGTGGGAGCTGGTCGCGAGGTGTGAAAGTGTGCCATGGAACCTTCAAAGATCAAAGGCAGGAAAGGAAGGTGTGATTTTGCAATTTAAATGAGCCCTGAAATCCACATGTGTCAGGAGTGACAACTACATGCCAAGCACACTTTCACACCTTCCAACAGCTCCTTCCAACAGCTCCTTCCAACAGCTCCTTCCAACAGACCAGCAGCAGAAGAAACCCTTCATATTATAATGATATAGAAACTGTATGATGGTGTACAATACATGGTCCCTGCCCAATGTATCCTCTTAGTTGGAGACCACCATAGGAGTGGGACATGTCTGGTCCTTACAGATGAGTGGTCTTTAATAGAACAGAAAAGTCTACCTTTTAGAAAGTTTTTTTTTAAAAAAAACTAATCAGACAACAAATTATTTTTGTAGAGTACTATATGTTTTTTGTATGTATAATGCCAACTTCTCCACTTTTTCTGATGTCCGCACCAAGCCTGTGTAGCTGTGTTTTGTCGCAATGCTGGTATCCACAAATCAAACCCAAAACCTAGGATTTTTCAGTGAATTAACTTAAAATATGGAAAAGTGAAGACAGTTAAGTGAACTAGACCCTTCAATGCTAATGTGTCCAGAAGAAAAACCCCTGCCTGTGCATACCCCTGTTATTATGTGAATACAGATGATAGAAAGATATATAGATAGATGATAGATAGATAGATAGATAGATAGATAGATAGATAGATAATAGATAGATAGATAGATAGATAGATAGATAGATAGATAGATGATAGATAGATAGATAGATAGATAGATAGATAGATAATAGATAGATAGATAGATAGATAGATAGATAGATAGATAGATAGATAGATAATAGATAGATAGATAGATAGATAGATAGATTAGATAGATAATAGATAGATAGATAGATAGATAGATAGATTGCTAGATAGATTAGATAGATAGATAGATAGATAGATAGATAGATAGATAGATAGATAGATAGATAGATAGATAGATAGATAGATAGATAGATAGATAGATAGATAGATAGATAGATAATGTTTTCTTAATATACTTCCAATAAAGTCTTTTTTTACAGTAAAATCGCAATAAGGGCACCATTCTTCTGTTTAATTTTTAAAACTATTAAACGGATCTTTTCTTACATCTGTTTTATTCTTTCAAAAGCCACGCAGAGACTTTTATTATAATTTTCTTTAAAAATCCCTGGTGCATGATGCGGATCTAACCATATTAGCCAAGGAGAAAATGGAGCCTTTCATTGAAGTTTTATTGAGTTGAGTTTTATTGGGCCAACATAGAAATACGTTTTCTGGATCTCAGAGGTCTTTTCTTCAGATGGGATCGCTACAATACAAAGCCACGCAGATCTCCTTCCTGCAATAGCAAGTCAACACACCGTTTGAAGTCCCGCTGGGTGGGAGCTGGTTGTGAGGTGTGAAAGTGTGCCATGAAACCTTCAGAAACATCAAAGACAGGAAAGGAAGGCGACATTTTACAATGTAAATGGAAGTCTGCCAGTGTAAGAAGTGGGGAGAGTGTGTCCAGCACACTTTCACACCTTGTAGCAGTCTCTGTGGGGTTCATGTTCATTAAATGAGAAGCCTATTCCATAGAATATTCCTTTTTGAACCTCTTGGGTTATTATATCAATCTGCCATGTACTATACTACGAAAATATTCAAATAATAAAAATAACCAGTCGTTAAGATTTTGTAATGATATTTTTTTAACTATATGACGAGTCACTAGTGCATAAAAAAGTCTATTTGCCATCATGTGCTAGACATGGTTTACTTGATTGATGAATAATTTTGGATATGTTTCCACAGTTGGCCCATGACTTATTAATAGTGCATCGGCAGGGCACTAGAGGTGTGCTTTGAATGCATTGCTTATAATGACAATTATTTTGAAATACACAGTTCTAACATGTTTAAAACTGCTAGGCTCTTCTGAACAACATTTACCCCACATATAGGCCTGTTTCCAATTGTCCAGTTGCTTATTTATTTCCACCTCCTCTTATTTTAAATGTCATTCCAAACCAACCCTATTGTTTAAGCATTATTTATTGTTTTGTGTAGCGCCATCATATTCCACAGAGCTATATTTACCCCCAACACCATTACTTAACACCAAGCCTTTGATTTTTGATTCATCCTTTTGTATTATGTCTTCTAACTACATGCATGCTCCCCCCCCCAACCTGCCTCCTCTACCTATTACCTGCCTTCCTATTGTTCTCTATTTCTAAGCTTTTCAATTTCAATACACCTTTGATCCACCTGTGCTGAGCGAATATATCCCAGAAAACTGAGCTCTTAAATAGCTTCAGGGAATGGAATAGGAGACCATCATTTGGATGTACATGAAAGGGTTAAATTAATGATGCATTGTTATAGTCGCCGATCCAGTTGAATTATGCATTATGCAGGGCAAACTAAGGGCCAGTATTAGTGCCAGGTGATTCAGGCTGCTGTCTGGCGCACCTGGTCAAGAGGGGCAACAGAAAATGCCCCTAATGTGTGCTAGTAAGTATAGTGCCTTCTGGGGCCACAAGAAGTCTCTAGAATGTAAGAGGTCTTTGCCTATTCTGTACATTTAAAAAAAGGTTTTAAGTGTGTGGTGTTTGCACAGAAAGGCTTCTTGATTAAGGATCAGCCCTTTAAGAATAATCCATTAATAATAATAATAATTATAATAATAATAATAAATGACAGGTGAATAAATGAATACATTTCTGAGTTTTATTCACTGTATTGCACACATATTAAAAGAATAATTTCAGAATGCACATGTATCCAGGTAGTATTACTGACATAATACAAAAGCATACAAGAATCTCAATAAATACATTGACTGATTTCATTGGAATCAAATAGTTTTTTCCCTTAAAGGAATAAAAAAGAACTTTGTTTATATACAATAATTTACACTAGCAAAGAGCCTTACGATCTCACTTAACCCACTGGATTACCCATGGGCACTCAAAGAGTTAATGAGACAGCTATATAATTTATATAAAATAAACATATATCAACAATTCAGTTGCTGAAAGAAACAATCAACCTTCCCCAAAAAAGAGAAACAAAACAGCATTTCTATAGAAAATGCACGAAAAGCATAAATTAGCCAAATTAATATGGCTTACTTAACATAATCAGTCAGTGCTGTACCCTAACTTATAAACCATGCAAATATTGCAAAACATAGTGTGATACATTCAACCCTGGTACTCAAGGGGTTACCCATACGTCTCACTCCCTAAATATTTTTCTTTTTAGACAGAAAGAAAAACATGCATTTTCTGAGAAAGTCCTACACAGGCAAGAAACACCTGATCCTGTACCCAAACCTTAACGGGTTTAGCAAAAGAGTTCTTGAGACAAACATCATAGACAATGGACGGTATCTCTCCAGCTGAGAACACCCTGTGGCTTTTCCAATGATCTAGACTCAGTCTGAAGGACATCTTTCCACCATCACCAAGGTCTCCAGAGGCTCTTTCTGTTGTTGTGCAGGGATTGTCCAGGATCAGTCTGAATAGACTCTACTGTGGAAGGAGTGGAGTACATTGTTGCATGTGACAGTTCTTGAGAAGCTGTTTGATGAGTGTTAAAATGTTTCATCAGCTTGTTCTGGTGTCTTTGATCATAACCCGACAAGTAATTGACAGAGTCCTGGACACTTTTGCGGTATCCTTCTGCATGGGCTTGGCTGGGTTTTGACACATCTATGAAAATGAAAGAAAAAAGTTGGTGAGTTAGACCTTTGGACCCAAAGAAGTCTATACAGTCCTTTACAAGACACATAGAACACTGATAAAAAGATAGATAAGAATATACTTACATTTCCCTGCCAATTGCTGCTGCAGGAAGGTCACTGTCATCTCCAGAATATCTGCTTTCTCTGGTTTGGATGGAAGTTGATGTTTGTGAAACTCTTTCTCCAGTAAAGTTCTGAGCTGCTCAATGCTGCTGTTAATGCGATCTCTCCTCATCTTCTCAATCACTGGCTTTCTCAGCTGGAGAGAGGAAATTTAAAGGGAAATTCGTTAGATCACCAAATGAAATGTATTTTAATTAACTGGACAATCTGTAAAAACATGAAGTTTCCTTCAATGGAAATGGTACCCATGTACGCTGCTGTATAATATGCCAAGCTTACCTTTCTTATTTCATGTTCTGCTTGCCCAGCAGCCTTCTGTATAGTCATACAAGGAGCCATGATGTGTATGTGGTCAGTATATCTGCTGTCTGTTCCTATAGCTGTCTGATCTGCAGTGAGCTATCCCCTCTCCTTTATATATCCCCCAGGCTGCTTAATTATGTGTGGAGCCCTGGCTGTCCACAGTTTCCCACACTCAAGAGCCAATCACAAGCTCTGGAGGACAAATGAAGTGTGTCACATTGAATGGTGACAGAGCAGTAGAACATCTGGGGCTTGTATTGTGTGAGAAGTGTGGGAAAGGCATATAGTCAATAAAAAACACTTAGTGTATCTGCTGCATGTGCCATATTGGTAAGGGACAAATTGAGAGCTCTCATTGACATTGCTTATACATTATTTAAAGGGTTAACCATACAAGAAACACAGAAACATTTACAGTATGTATCATTGTACTTTGCTATGTAATACCTGGAATATAGTTTAAAAATGTATGCAAAAAATACAATACAAATATAAAACAATAAATCAATATTTAAAAAATCTTTATAAAATACTACAGCATTATGAGCGCTGTACAATTGTCGTTGCAAAAAATACAAAAAATAAAAAAACTATAAATTATAGCATTTTTTCTTAAAAGACATATACATATGTTGGTGATCTTCAAGAGGTTAAAGTAATGAACATAATGAAGGTTTTAATTTTTTTGGTTTAATGCAAAGAGCAGTTTTTAAATATTTTGTTAAGAAAAATAAAAATGTGATTATTTTGAATTTTTATTTTTTTCATCAACAGCAGAACACTGTTGTACAAAGTGTTGGTCTTTGAAGAAAAAAAATAAACATACAACCAAGAATGACAGTACATAATCTATTAGCTGACAATTAAAATTGTGTATGCATTATGATAACATAGCATAGATTAATGTTTAATAGGAATTCCTTCGATTTCAGAAAGTTAGTTCAATTTACATAGTTAGAAAACCAGTGTGGACGCTCAAAAGGCAATATGCTGCAGAGATTTTTTACCAATTATGTATAATTGTAATCTGGTGTATGAATATGTATTTTTTGTTGATACAATCCCCAAAAAATGTGCAGGCTTCAACTGGCAGAAAGTCATAATTTTCCAAAAAAGTAAAGAAATATTTTATTTTATGTGATATCTTGAGTTTTGTAGAAATGTGGTGGACAACACCAGGTTCTATTGTGGCAAACTGTGGCACTGGGAGACAGCACTAGCCACAGAGAAATGTCCTTGGGTAGGTTCCATTCTCTTATGGGGGTCATTAAAACAGATGGGGGTTATGGGCCATTTACTAATCTACTTACATCATAATTCCTGTACCAAATGGAGGAACAAGTTGCTTTTCCATTTAAGTCTACTGTTGCTGTTCTGCCATATTGATCCAACAATTAGTGTTTCCTATACAATACATGTAAATTGTGAATCTCTAGCTGTGTCACTGGGGTATATACTATAAAATGCCATGTCGTATGTCACCCTTATTTTAGGAAGCTTGGTGAATGTATGTTCTAAACATACAAAATAACAAAAGTTTTGCTTTAATTTACCATATGCCAAGAGATGGTCTTTTTTTCTAGTTCTGTGACATTGCTAAAGTGTCTAGCTTCTTTCTAGTGCAAGTTTAACTCCCCAACTCCAAGATCAAAAGGTCTCTGCACAAAAAAGTTTTATTTTGTGACGTCAAGTTTATAGAGTTAATGGATGTTTTGGATTGCATATGCGAGACCTCCAAGGCTTTGATGAGCAAAGTTTGTGAAAGAAGCTTCTCTATGGAGCACACTTTCACACCTACCGGCCAGGCTTTGGGGAGGAGGACACTGGTCTCCTTTTGATCTCAGGCTGTGTTAGACAACAAGGAACATTAGTTTAATTGCTCTGAAGACACCAGGACAATGTACATGAGTCTGGGAGTGTGCCTCACAGAGTGTTGTGAAAGCAGTCACCTTGATAAAAAGAAAGGAAATGCAATGTTGTGGTTTCCACCTTAGGTGCTCGCCACTAAGAAGGACCAAGGCTCCTTTATTACATGGGAAGCTGTCTGGTGGCAGATTGTGAGATGTGGTATGCAGGGTACAGAAGTTTCTCTGGATGTTCCTTGATTATGGTGAAGGCACATTTCACAGCCCTGTGTCAAGCACACTTCCACACTTCCAACGCACACTCCCATGCCATTCCATGATGGAGCAGATTTGCATGTGTGTTCTATGCCTCTGTATAATATATAAAATATTAGGTGTAATACTCACTTTTCCACCTATTCAGAAAGACAGTAAGTATTATAAATACCAAATAACACGGGGGTGCATGTTATACATGAGAATTTGAGACAGTTCCATATATCTCCTCCAGAATAGCCAAATATGAAATAAGTTATATTCTTAAAATATACACTAAAATGACATAATGATAACATGTATGTTTCATTAGATGATGAGGAATTCCACATTAAAATATAATACATATTATAAAACATAAAATATAAACATGAAGACTTTGACACCAAGAAGCATGTTGCCATATTCTCCATTACCAGGGGCGGTGATATTTTTCTCCCCAATTTAATTTTTACCATCATTTTTTGGTTTGAAATAAAATGATCATGTGTTTCCTGATAATAAAAAAATATATATATTTTTTTTAAATCAGGGAGAACAGTATTGCATGTTAATAATTCTTCAATATAGGAAACTTAGGGTAATAAAATTAAATTACTAGTATGGGGTCATATCTGGCATTTTTGCTGTAATTAATTCCCCCAGCATTCTGCAGGCTTAGATAAGATGAGACCTGAAGGATATGCACTGTATAACAGATATAGGGGGCATGTGGGAGCATGTAAATCTATAATGGTGTTTTATCAGCTCCAGAAACCTTGTCCAGACATCTGCTGCTTGGTGAATAAGGTGCGGCCATCTGACAATGATGGAAAAGGAGATTTTAATCTCAATTTTTTTCTCACACTGTAAACATTCGCTGGTTCCAGCAGCAATATGGCATCAGGCGAAATGAACATCAACAGAGGACTCCCTTGCTAAAGTATATGGCAAGATCTAGAGGACCATTTCTAGACAGCAAGTGGATGAGATAGCCGGAATTACCAGCACATGCCAGAAAAGCAGACACTACTGTATTTGTTCCAGAGAAGAGTCTTATTTAATCATCTGATAATGCTGACACATATGTGAATAACATATATCCCTTTGTGAATATGATTATTCATTAATATGTATCACTACACATGTGATATGGAGCAACCTGAGCTTAATATCTAGAATGCCAAGTCCAATGCACTTTTGTTTTCTTGCACTACACAGCTTTTTCATCAGATGTATCACATGCTACATAGATCTATGAACACACACACACACACACACACACATATATATATATATATATACATATATGTCTATAGACTTTAATGCCTTAAATGCTGGCACATCAAGCGTTAATGTGCAAATGCGCTTGTAGTAATAACAGAAAGATAAAGAAGTGCTCAAATGTCAAGCATAAAAAACAGATTTTCTTGGACCTTTGAGGACTTCTTTATCTTTCTGTGATTACATTAACTCTTGATGTGCCAGCAGTCTTGCAAGTGTGTTTTCTTTTAGTATACATGGTGAATGGTGATACTTGTCATGGAAATAAATTGTTTTAATCATTATGAGCCTGAACTCTCAATAAATTTACGAGTGCATATATTGCATGCCCTTATATATATATTGCTCAGTTTTTTAAGCTTTATTACACAATTTTTTACAGTGGGAGAGTATAAATATATATATATATATATATATATATATCTATATACAGTGGGAGAGTATAAATATATATATATATATATATTCACTATTATATATATTATATATTCACTATTATTGGTTTGAAGGAATTGTCGTCTTTAAGTATTAGAGGAATATACCGGTATATATATATAATATTATATACTCACTATTATATTTACTTTGATTCTATTATTTTCTCTTCGCGGTGATTATATATAAGCTGTTTGGTATCAATCAGAAGAATGCCTTAAGCGCCAGAGGACAGTTAGATTTTGGGACTTCTAGGGGTCTTTTTCATTAACATTCAATGGAATATAGTATAATTAATTATTGTGTACATTGTTGTGAGCTAACATTTAGTGAATAACCCTAAAAGCGCTGCTGATTCTTTCAGGCCCCCATTTCTTCAACAAGGAGTCAAGGACCTATTGGTCATGGGCTGATTTTGACGTCACCACATGGACACAATAAATATTTTGATCCTATAGGAGCTGCTGGACCCAAAGTTGCCACTGCCCTCCATACTAGCTTTTACGATACAGCTAAGCTGAGCTACTACGTCAATGGATAATATAATGCTTGAGAGCAATCGCACCAAGCCAATGGCTGTCTGAAGGATTCTCTGACACCTCTCAGATGTTAATAAGAGCGAATAAGTCTTAATTATGACACCCCTTTCTTATCGGTGCTGTTCTCTATGGGAAAGTCCTGCCCCTCTCGCCGCAGATAAGTGTGCGGAGAGCCTTTTGCATTTGGTTGTGAGATCTGACACCTGTGTGTAAAAGCCAGGCAAGGTGAGGAGAGGAGGGACAAGGTGGTGTCTCTGGCTTCTGCTCATCAAAGAGAGTCCCACAGGATCAAAGGCTTCAAGCAGGATATTATGTGTGGGAAAGTCATCCATGGAAGGCACAAGGCAGATTCCGATAATGCTTTATAAGGACTCATGGGTAAACTGCACAGATTCAATATCAGCTTTTCCCTGTCATAGTCAGGTCTTCCAGGAGATCTACTCTGAGGATTTTCTTTTCTCTTTAGTTGGTTACTAGAATGTGATCATTTAAATACATATTTCATATCACATGGACATCTGTTTCCATGATAGATTGCTAGATAGATAGATAGATAGATAGATAGATAGATAGATAGATGATAGATAGATAGATAGATAGATGGATAGATAGATAGATAGATAGATAGATAGATAGATAGATAGATAGATAGATAGATAGATAGATAGATAGATAGGTAGATGGATAGATAGAGATAGATAGATAGATAGATAGATAGATAGATAGATAGATGATATATAGATAGAGATAGATAGAGATAGATAGATAGATAGATAGATAGATAGATAGATAGATAGATAGATAGATAGACTGTGCTCAGTAAGGGGGAGTGTGTGCTCAGTGAGGTGAGTGTGGGGAGTGTGTGCTCAGTGAGGGGAGTGTGGGCTCAGGTATTAGGTATACACAGCATATTACAGAAGGCACACACTTCACACATCTTTGCCTGTAAAGGTCTGATACATTGTATGTAATCACAGAGCTGCACATGTGCCCAGCAGACCCAATATTACGTTTTATTGGCTCCAAAGCCAATGTTTTGATAGCAGCAGATGCCAGAGGAATGCCGTGGAGATCAATGGGTGGGTTTGCCGTGGATTTGCTGGGCTGGGTGTTTTTCCCACACTGATTCCCTCTTTTATGGCAGCTCCATTTGCTGGCTGCTCGCACACTTCTCAGCCTGGGGGGATGGGGCTCCCTCAATCTGCAATGCAGAGCAGGGGCTATAAATACAGCTCACACTCAGCCCGCACTCACTCATACGCTCTGGATACTGGCTCTGAACATGGCTCCTTGTAGCAATAGGATGGAGGACTTTGATACCAACATCGGCAAGGAAATGCGAAAGGTACGGCCTTTGGATCCTTATCCGGATCTTTTGGATCCTTATCCGGATCTTCTGAAACTTAGATCTTTGGATACTTATCTAGCAATTCAGCTGCTATTTGAATGCATTGCTGACTATCCCTCCGGCTCTCACTCCATATCCTTCCCCACTCCCTATCAGTGTGTTGTATCTCCTTATCCCTCCATCACTTCCCATTCATCCTTCTGCCTTATACCTCCTTCCCACCTATCCCTCTCCCTCACTCTCTTATCCCCTTTTTCCATCTCTCATCTGATCTCTCCATCCCTCTTCACGATTTCTCTATCCCCTTTCCCTATCTCTCAATCTCCCCCCCATCACTTCATCCCTCCCCAGGTTCTCTCCATCTATCTCTCCTACACCTCCATCTCTTTCACCTATTCCCTTACTCCCCATCTCTTTCTCCTACTACCCTCCTTCTTCTACTCTTCATCCCTCTCCCCTATCCCTCCACCTCCTATCCCCTCTCCTATATCCCTCCACCTCCTATTAGTTAGGTATACAGATACTACAAGCATATTCTTGAAAGGCTTGGTCTCTAAACACAAATATATTTTTTATTAAATGGTATGTTCTATTTTGCCTCTGGTTGATCCTGTTTAGCAAGTGTTGTACTATACAGTCAAGGACCCATGTGATGGAGAATAATCTGGCGTTATAAATTGCAGTGACGTATTTAACAACAATGTAATCTTTTAATATTTTCTCTCTCCAGCTGAGAAAGCCAGTGATTGAGAAGATGAGGAGAGATCGCATTAACAGCAGCATTGAGCAGCTCAGGACTTTACTGGAGAAAAAGTTCCAGAAACATCAACTTCCATCCAAACCAGAGAAAGCAGACATTCTGGAGATGGCAGTGACCTTACTAAGGCAACAAGTACAAAGGGCAAATAAAGGTAAGCAGCGCCCAGCAATCCACTCCGACCATTAGTTATAAATTATTATTCTTGAGCACTTACTTAGTAACAAAAAAATGTAAGTAGAGGAATATTTATTAATCATTTTCCTTTTTATTTCCATCAGCCATGACGCCTTCAAATCAAGATTTTCGTCCATTGATGGACATCACACAGTTTCTACCCTTAAAAAAGCATGCGGAGAAACATGTACCTCTTATCAGTGACTCTAATGAATACCATATGACAAAGGAGAACTTGTGCCAGTCTACGGTTAACCAAGGCATTGGCAAAGGTCCATCCCAAGGATACAGCACAGAAGACCTCTGGCGACCTTGGTGAAGACCATAAGATTGCATAGACTTGGGTGCTCCAAATGGTCCTACAAATGAAATCTACTTTAATATAAATTACAGAAAATCTTATATGGTCTGAAGATCAATCCAAAGTATGGACTGCTGTTTCTAGCCAATGGGAGAGGAGGAAATCACATCCTCTCATTGGTTACACCGTGACGTCTTCTTAATGCTTCTGGAATTGTTTGCAGGATCACATACTTTATTTATAAATACTGCATTGATGTTTTGAAACGTCTTCGGTTTAGTGTAACAAGTTGTATTATGTTTACTGGAATCTATATATTTGTAATGTGTGTTATACATGCATGAAAAGTCGCTGAAATTGCGATACCTGCACCCTTTCTTATTCTACGGAGTTAAATCTCTTTGTGAAAGAGCTTCCAACCAGTTGGGTTCCATAGAATAACAAAAAGTGGGTAAAAGGGACTAAACATTCCCGAGTGTTTTTAAATCCCAGATTTCAGAATCGCTCCACTTTTGCCCTGGTAATTATGGCCTGTGGGGGGGTATATTTTGGGTATTTTGAGCGGAGGGCAGTTTGCGGGTTTTGTGTGACGTTTGGGAGGGACATGGGTCATATTTATAAAGGCAAAGTTCTAAATGTGGAGCAGTTGCCATGGAAACCAATGGCACGTTCTTGTTGATTGCTCCTCATTTAAAAAAGAAAAAAGTAGGAAATCTTTTTTTTTTTTTTCTAAACTTTTTCCTTCTGTGAAGGGCGGTCCGTTTGGTGTTATATGTTGTGAAATGCGGGTTTGAGCAGTCTATACCTGTCCCTGCTTCTCCGACTACAACTCCCATCACTAATTAATCTCGGTAATGGGAGTTGTAGCCAGCTGGTGGATGCAGTTGTTCAGATCTATTGTTACACGGGATCTACTTTTTTTTCCTGCTGTATACAAATGAAATATTAGCAGCGTTACTGTTCTTTTCTGTGAAAAGGCAAACATTATATTTTTCTAGAGATTTTTGCTTCCTTTGCACCTTTTATGATTATATCAGATATATACGTTTCTCAAAATAAAATCTGTAAAAATAAATGTGTCCCATTTTCATTTTATTATATTTCATATATATGATGATTGGGTTTCTCTCCCCTGGTCAAGAGCGTGATAAAGGCGAGATTTAACTCTTTGTGTTCCTTGCCTTCTCTTATTGTAACTAAATAAATGGGTGGGTATGATTCCTGGTGGAATTTTAGGCAAAACAGTATGTTTCTATACTAAAGGCAACATTTAGTGATATAACCAAATTACATGGCATTATTAGCATTTTTATAATTTATTTTTATTATTTTTGTTATTAATGGGTGGGTTTTTAGAATATAAGAATAAACTGGTGGCTCTCCTAACTACCTAAACCCTCCAGCCCCTTTCCATGTAGCTATGACAACAACTCTAAAGCAGCGGTAAGTCTGGCCGTCAACAGGAAAATATGTTTTGTTTCCACAATTTGCATCAGAATTGCTCCTTATACATTTTTGGTTTTTAAAGAATATTTCTAAATTATCACGGAGACGTGGAAACGTTTCCTCTGTTTGCTTATTTTTATCAGAATTTTTTTTTTTGTGATCCTATTAAACTATTTCCCAGCAGTCAACAGATTTTAGATTATTTTGAAACATATAAATATTTTTCTTTGTATAAATGGGGACCCTGGCTTTCATCCTGAAAGCAGAATTCAACACTAAATTTATAATTTTTTTCTAAAATTTGAGAAAGCGTTTCATATCAACTTGTGTTTTACGTTAAGTTTTCTGTTATGTGGTTTATTAACCCAGCACAAGCCAAAAGGGGTAAGTAGTGAATTTTCCCATGGTATATTTCCTTGTCTGCATATTGCATCCCGTTCCTGTTTTCCTGGGGTAATTGTGACCTGTTGTTCTTCCCACCTTCTTTTAACACTGTTCCAGCAAGAAGCCTTTCATCTCTTTCATGGCCGTACCCTTTGTTCTGCGCATGTATTACCAGCTCATTAGACTCCCACTTACCGTCACAAGCTTTTACAGATTTACATGCTAATAACCGCTTCATTAGGCTGTTCTAAAATTGGAATTAGAGAACTGTAGGCCACGTGTGGCTCATTACTGAAGTGTGCGCCTATGTGGTTATACATAGATGATTTATATGGCAGTATAGAGATGGCAGTGGAGGGATCCCAAAATATTTGTCTTTAAACCAGGGCAAAACTGGGAACGACTAAGTGGTCCTGGGACTTTACGGCTAGCGGCCATAAAATTACATACATGTAACCGCCAGCTGCATATGTGCCAGTGCATGTTACAATTTTTTTTATATCTCTGAAGCGAGCAGGATCTGATCTACTGCTATCATGGGGTGCTATGTGCCAGCAGCCCGTCAGGCATTTCAAAATCAAAAGATTTTTCCACTATATAATTTTTTGGGGTAGAAATGTGCTTTCCAGTTTCACACTAGCCACACCTGTGACCCTGGTAGTCATTGCAAGTGAAAAGGCTAAATGGTGCCATCTAGTGTTCATACCAAACATTGCACCTAACCACAGATGTTGGTACTTTAAGGGGTTTAAGGGTTGGGAGCCATCCAGAGACAAAACTACAGAGACTGCTGGGTGTACAGATGTGACAGCCCTTAGCATCCTGTAGTCTGGATAAGGAATAGGGAGATGGGCTCTATGGGTACCGGACACTCCTCTCCTGCTACCTCCCATGTTATTTGTATAGAACTGTACACCATTCCATGGGTACGGAGAGAACCGGGTCCTTGTGTTAATCATGATAACCTGGCATCATGATATATGCCACCAAATGCCTTACAGAGGTGGGAGGTTCAGTTAACGTCTCAAGGACGCAGTGTCCCTGATTTTGGCAACCGTATTTACTCCTAACCTATTAACTAAGCGCTTTTATTTTCTGCAAATATTAAAATATACTATTTGCCCTCCAATGGGTAAAAGGGGTTGAAACTGGCCGACGGTCAGACAATCATTCCTCTCCCATCTTATCTCCCATTTACAATGCGAGCAAATAACCCGCAGCAGATGATATCCTCGGAGTCTGCACAGCCCAGATAACGCTCCTTCCATTGTCTCCGATGCTAATGGGCTGCCTGGGAGTGGGAAACCACGCTCATCCTAAATATCCGAGATTATTCTGGGGTTCTGACCTGTAATCAGCGCCACTTAAATGCCTAAACGTGTTTCGATGGATCTTTAAATCAGCCGTCCTCAATCTTTTGTGCCCGAGGACACATTTGTTGTGCGCTGGACTCCTCTGACTGTAATAATTATTTTTCCCGGATTCATTATACTCCTAGGGCCATATTCTCCATCTTATTGCATTACTTTTTTTTCTTTCACCCTCCATTGCATAACTATAATTACCCATGTCATCGGTTCATTCACCTGTCCATGTCATCTCTTTTGTAAGTCTACTTTACGCTCTCATCTCACATCCCCCTCCTCCATAACATACTTCAAAATTCTATATATTATATTTCACTTTACTAAGAGGCTGGTAGATAAGTGGAACAATCTCCCAGCAGAAGTGGTAGAGGTTAATTTAAACATGCATGGGGTAGGCATATGGCTCCTGAATCTAAAACGAGATTAAGGTCTGAGACTAGACGGGCCAAATCTGCCGTCAGAGTTTATATTCTATGCCTGTTTCTGCATATTCTTCAATTAAATACCCAGATTTCATATTTTTCCCCATTTCTGGCTTATCTTTGTCAACCATAACCCTTGCATGTAGGTTTCACGTTCTTCTTCTTCCTCTGACAATGAACTCGCATTATCGACATGGTCTTGGTCTGTTTGGAAACCCATTGAGTCACCCCCCCCCTATCTTCTGCCCTGTCCCCAAATAAACCACCCCCGGCTGGATGTGGATGTTTATGAACTATTTACTAAGTTCTGGAATTGTAATTAAGTAAGAGTATCGTACTGATGAAGAGTGAGGGTTACTCATCAATCAGCCAAGGAGTATATCAATGGACTCTCGTTGGCCCTGAGGCCGACTTTGATTGTTGGTCGATTATTTGCGGGTCTGGAAGGGCCGGTTGTTCAGGTTTTTCTCAACTCCAGATTTCATTTGGAAGAAGAAACAAAGTGGGGACAGAGGCGTTTTTGGTGTATTGTCATCATGCGCTCCAAAGAGATGTTAATGATCCCGGGAGTCTGGGGGGGAGATGCCGGTTTAACTCTATTGTATACTCCTATTCCTCCCCATCACAGGTCACAGGACCCTTTTTGCTCGATTTTAAGACGACCCCCCCAAACCTTGGATATTACTGGGGGGGGATATATAAGACGATCCTGTTGGTGGAAAAAAATAAAAAAGTGCTGTTTTTGCCTTAAAACATGGTTTAATCATTACAACACCTAACAGATTATCTCTGACACTCAGTAATGTCAGGGTAGGACAGAGGGTAGTAATGTGTGGGGGGTACTTTATTCCATATTTCATACTCACCCGCCATACACTTTGCGAAGATCGCTCCTTAGTGGCGGGTCACGTGAGCGCTGTTTAACTGATGTGGCCCACTCCTGCGTGTGTCCGCATATTGGGTTGAATTTCAGAGTCTGGCACGTCTATAAACGTGCGTGAAGCGCGTCCGGGGAGCCACAGCAGGCGGCAGAAGCGCTGATTCAGCGGATCGTCTGCGCGGTTCTGAGGACGACTTCAATTATCAGAGGATATTTTCTGAAAACCACCTTGTCTTTTAATCGAGCAAATACGCTGCTTTGTATAATTACATAGACTCGGCGGTCTTGAGATGTACATAATAAAGCGTGTCCGGACCACACCGCGGCTACATGCATGTGTCACGTGTGTATTGTAGACATTCTCTGATACATTGCAGCGACATGGAAATAGCCACACATGGATACAACACGAGGTGGCATTCGGGCCTTTAAAGAGTAGTCTCGTCTTTTAATGTAAGTTGATCTTCATGTTGGGTTTTACGGTTCGTGGATCATTGCGGGGGTCCTTTCGGTATTGGAGTCAAAAAATGAGACTTAGTAGAAGTAACTCAACACTAAAAAAAAACCAAAAAACGACGACGACGACGACGACGACGACGACGACTATAGTACGGGGACAATCCGGAGCGAATCGTCTCAATACATTCCTTTTCGCGCCGCTCGCTTCCGCCCCCTGGTGTAGCGGCTGAATGCTCATCTTAGGGACCCATCTGTCAAAATCCCATCGGCCACTGGCAAGGAATGGGTTAAACTAAAGTAAAAACCTTTTTTTTTTTGGGTTGTAAATGATGTAACAGGTGAAACCGGAATGTTATCTGGACCTAGAATCAGGCAGCAGCCGGGTCTTTTTCGAATACAGAAGCTTTCCCACGGTTAAACGTCTCATTTGTGTCGCGTTACAATTCCACCTGTTCATCGAGTAGGGAGGGAGCTGTCCCGAGGCCATCGTCGGACCTTTCAGACACACTTCTGCTATCTGTATTGTATGTTTTTCTTTTTTTTTTGCTTTTCCTTTTGTTTTATTGGTCTACGAGTGTGGGAAACTGTACGGGGCGAAAAAACCTGTCTATCGGCAATAGACGATCCGTATAAATACAGTGGGATATTTACTAAAGATTCCACATTTCTCTTGGCTCAACGCCTTGCACGGACTGGCCCGTCTACTATGGCACCCACTTACCCCGGGGTAGAAAATACTCACGAATCCCAGCCCAACGGATCAAAATTAATCAAGGTAGACAGATATGGGAGAAATAATTAAAAACAGCAATCGCCGCGTGGATATAATTCTATCCCGGAAATACAAGAGAGGATTAAGCAAAAACTGGGGAAATTCTGTTGTAAAATGTTAATTTAGGTGCAATCAATGGGGGGGGCTTCTCTAGACATTTTTGATAATGTAATTAATTTGGTTCTAAAAATGTCTGTTTCAGATAAGAAAACCCGTGGTTGAGAAAATGAGGAGAGATCGCATTAATGGCTGCATAGACCAACTGCGGATAATATTGGAGAAAGAGTTCCAGAAAAATCACCCTCATTCCAAACTGGAAAAGGCGGATATTTTGGAAATGGCTGTAAGTTACCTGCAGCAACAGAAGCAGCAGACAAGAGGTGAGTTATTTTATTAAACACGGACAGTTCCGGCAGTAGGGATACAATTGTGTCTTGGGGGGGTCTGACTCTTTTTTAGGTCTACAAATAAACTTATATATCAGGAGACTTGGAATTCTAAATTACTAATTTGTTATCGGGAGCGTGATAACAGATTGCACACAGCTTTACGTCCAATGCTGGATCCTTCATTAGCTCCTTCTACAATCTTTGAGGCTACCTGTTCTTACCTGCCTGTGTTTCTAGGCTGCTATGTCTCTTTATGGAGAGTCAGCAACAAATATAAATAAGGGTTAAAAGACTTAAATACATTCCAAATAGTGTTTTTTGATTTCAAGCGGACATTGATTTTTGATCAGCAAGTTTTCTGAACAGGAAGACCTCATAGGAAATGGATTGTGTGACCCTAAATAGCTTCCCCCAGCATTGTCAGGCATTTTATGTGAATGGTAGTATCTGAGTTGATACAGTTTTTTTGAAAAGTATTTTTTTTAACTTTCTAACTCTGATTCATTTCCATTCTGTAACTATTTCTTTAGTGACAGTTTCTGTCTGCGTTACTCTGGATTATATAAAAAAATCTTCCATTAGAATGTAGAGAATGGGGAATAATCCATCAAGAAAGACCTGTTTCTTTCCGAATGGGTTTCGTACATATCAAAGGCTTCATTGAGTCTTTTCATGTTTAAATTCTCGTGTTGGTTGCATCGAAACCTTTGTGCGCTTCCACAGCGGTATCAATTAATGTGATTTGCAAATTAACATCTAAAATGTTGTATTATGTGCCAAATATTGTTTATTCAGATCCAGCATGTTGTTGGATCTGAATAGTTGGTTCTTAAATTACAGTAGCGGCATATGGGATATGTTTTGTTATAATGGCCCTTGATTACCAAAGGAGACAGGTTGTCCAATCATATAGTGACGCTGTTTCCTAGCCAAAAAATTCTAAAATAAAATAACTTGAACATTTAAAGAAAATCATGCTTTCTTCCCTCTTACAACCATCAACACTTAAATACTGTTATTAATGCTTTTTATTAATATGCATTTTTTATTTTATGTCTATCATTACAATTTTATAACAAGAGTTTTTTGGGTGGTTTTTTTTTAGATGTCCCATCACACCAAGAAAATAGACAAGACTCATATTATCAAGGATACTACATGTGTCTCAGAGAAACAGTGGGCTTCCTAAACAAGCAAGAGTCACAATCCGTGAAAGTAGAAATGTTAAACCATTTTACTATGGAAAAGAATCCAGCGCGGACTGAGAAACGCCAGGCCTCCTCAAATCAAACCGTCTCCCGCCTTGGTGGAGCCTCTTGCCAGATTTCGCATTGTACCAAAGAAATATGGAGGCCTTGGTAGTCTCTGATAAGACATTAATCGCCGGCAGTCCTTGCATCGCAAATCCCAGGCAGCGAAGACCTGAGCGCTGATGTCATTTATTTAATGTTATGATGTCATCAGCTGTAGGATGCTCACAATATGTAGCATGGTCCACCTGAAGGTATGGACCATGTAGGACCTTCATCAGAAGACAAAGTCCCATACAGAGGAGATGTCCTTGGATGATTTTTACCCGAGGTGGCTGTAACTCTTATCAGTTTTTATCTGATATGAACAGGTGGGAAGCTCATGAGAATCCTACTAGAAAGGCTTTCCCACCAACTGCAACTAAGTGATGTTATCTACAAGCTATTGTGTACCGTGGACTTCTCTTTAACGTTACTGTATTCTACTGTTGGTGGAATCCTCTTTGTAGTTTAGAAAAATTAAAAATATATATTTTTTCTAATAAACCTGCCGTATTCAGTATATTGTTCTTCAGCTGCACAGATCTACAAACCCAGGGTGATGGTGTTGAAGACCCTATTCTGCATGAGACCTAAGGACGTTCCTTTTATATAGAAGCAGCAGTAACAATGTTTTCATTTCTCTGTTTAATGGTTAACATGGATTCCAGTAAGCGATTGATTCACTAAATGTCTACGGCAAATGAAATATTAGGCATCGGATAGAATAATTGTTATAAAGGCAGCCTTTGCTACTGTTAATGGAGGAGAATGGCTACCAATCATGGATCTATTGTATTTTTTATATAATGCTTAGCAATATGTTTTCTTTGTTCAGGTGGCAGCCGTACCCAAGGCTTGTGTAAAATACCGTCCTGACACATTCCCCCTGTTATATAAAGCAGACACATGTACCCAAGTATAATATTGTCGCAAATGAAACTGTAAAATAAAACAATATTTGTGTTGGAATTACATTTTAGCTGTGAAGTTTTTGACAGTTTTTTATATTTTTTATATTCTGGTACATGCTAATTTTTGTTGTATTTTTGTTTTTAAGCTTAAGTGGTATTACGGTATATATATATATATATATATAAATATGACATTGTGAATGCAACCTTCTTTGTAGCTTTTTATTTTTTTTTGTATTTTGTATCTATTTCTTCTCTTCTAATTTTCCTTGTATTGATTTCCTTTTTTTTGTGTTCATTTGAAGCAGATTCCATGAATATTTAAACAAACGCACACTCCAGAGGGCACACACTAGGCTAAAACTGACAAGGGCGAGATCACAAAACTCATTAGTGAAACCCTATTGACTTTGTATGGGGGTTCAACTCTCCCAAGAGACGATCTGGAGGGCAGTGATAATAGATTGATTTACCACTAAACAGCCTCTAAATCAATTATAAAAGACAGTTTCCTATCATAGCACCATGGATTGCCGTTCATTACTACAATTAACCACTACTTAGAAAGCTCCAACGGGTTCTTTAGTGCATGGAGAGGCATAAATTATGACTGCATTTAAGAACCAATTGGCCCATCAACTCCGTCATTGAATATTTTAATATTACTGTACTTAATCATACACAAAAGCAGGGATATTTTTCAAGGCTTGGGCATTTCTAGTTTATTGCTACATTTGTTGCTCCTTTTTAGAGCAGACGGACCCTTTCAATTATTCATTTTCTCCATGTCCCCTGAATAGTATTTCTATGACAGTCTACTGAGCTGAGAAAACCTGAACCCCGTAAAAAAAAAAAATGGCTGCGACCGTCCATTCATTTTTTTTTCTTTTTATCCAAATGAGTTTTATTGTTAGGCGATACCTAAGTATCTACTACCCTTTTATATAAGGTTAAGTAGTTTTGGTCACGGAACCCATCCAAAAGGGGTATTTGTTTACTAAACAAGATGAAAAGAAGCTTGTCCAGACCCAAAGGTAACGAGGCGCTTCCAACCAGTTGGAAACATAATTTCCTTCCTCTTTTACTAAAAAGTTCTACGTTTCCTAATTAAATTACTTTAATCACAAATGTTGATTCTATTCTATCGGTTCACTCTAATATTATTATTTGCTCGCATCTGAATATATATTTGCTTACGCTACTTTCTTTTGTTTTAACTAAATGTTGTGTGTTGTATCACACTTATTTATTTTGGAAATAAATAACTAAACTGAATAACATGCAAATATTTTTGACAAACCTCCTCATTGTTTTAGGAGGAAATTATCCAGTTCAAGCAAATATTTGGCAAATAAATGACAAATAAACCTTATTTATAAAATGATAAACAGAATATCCGTGAGGCTCTTAAAAATCTGTTGCCATGACAACTGACACCTTCATAAAATGCCCGCTACAGTAGGACGTTTACATGATATTGCCACACTAAAGATGGCTGATATGGCCGCACCAGTCATTACATTGGAGTGCTGTCATCCTGCCACTCTCAATATGGCCGACAGCACGTTGTTGCTACTGAGCTGCCACGCTCAATATGGCCTTGTCTACACAGCGTAGTCGCGTCTCGCGATACTTGGCGACCGGAAGCGATTGCGCAGCTCGCAGGCTGGGGGTTGGCGCTGAATCTGTGGGTATTGCAGTGTCAGTGCTCGGGGCTGCTCCGTATGTCTGTCCAGGTACCGTCCCGTGTGCTGGCTGCCGCCGCTCCCCATAGACAAACCTCTCCCTGACCCCATGTCCCGGACGCGGCCCGGTGAGGTCAGCTGGAACGGATGAATGTTGCCCTGTAACCTGCACATAGTATACCGCACATACCCCGTACTGCCTCTCATTGCATGCTTAGTGTTAGGATTTAGTGCCTATAGGTTCCACAGGGACTTATTAAAATAAACAGGAACTCCATATGATGGTTATATATATATATCTCAACATGCCCACCCCCACTCACAAAATATACGGGGGGACAAGTATAGAAAATACACAAAAGGAACCCTATCTGATGTCAAAACTATTATTATTATTGTTGTTATTAAATAACTATTACTTATTAAATAATGATTGAGTCTGTAACGTTGAGGGGAGGGTGTAGCAGAAGGGTGTCGCAGGGACATGTTTGGTGCCTGCAGCATAACGGTATGTATGGCGGATCTATGGGCCGTTGTACGTATTTACGTCAGGGATGTTTGTTTTGCTGGAAGTTATGGTGTGTTTGCGCTCTTTTACTGCTCCGCTTATCGTGTGTTTTTGCAGCAAAGATTTTCCTCTATAGACCCGGCTGGCTTAGTCTCCTCTCACACCCTCGTCTGACACGTTGCCCTGAATAGGCAAATACGTGCCTTTTTTTGTTTCCGCGCATCAGGCATTAACGGGTTAAAGTCATGTTTTCACATTTTTGCATATACTACGTTTTTTGTTTTCACGCTGGAAGAATTAGGTAACATTAGACGGGTAGAGAGCCGATGCATGAGTATCGTCATTACAGGGTAACTCCTTGATTTTGGGGATAAATAAAGTTTTTCGGTAAATATTGCTGATTAGTATAATTATGACCGGCATTAGCTAATATACGGGAAATTCCGAGATTTATCTTCCGGCTGCTGCTGCCTCTGAATTAATCCCAATTTGTGTTTTATTTTTTAGATTATGGACAGCGTTTTTATTCAGCACAGCGTCAAGGTCCTCCAGGCTCTGAACAAACAGAGAGAAGAAGGCAGATACTGCGACGCCACGCTGGTTGTTGGCGATGTTAACTTTAAAGCCCACTGGAGCATCTTGGCCTGCGGTAGCCCCTTTTTCCAGAGTCTTTACGGAGACGGCACATCGACGAACATCATTCTTCATGAAAGCTTCTCGGAAGTGATCGGGCTCGTGCTGGACTTTCTGTACACCGGGGAACTCGCCCTGTCGCAGCATAACGTTCAGAAAGTGCTTTTTGCTTCTAAAGAACTGGGGGTTTTTGAGGCTGTCGAAGTCTGCGAGAGGTTTCAGCCCAAATGTTTTGACTCCGGGGATCCAAGCGAACGATATCTCCAACCGTCCGGCGCCAATGAATCTTTGAATGGACATCTGAAACAGGCAGAGGAGTCGGAGGGAGAAGAGGCATTGAAAGGGATTTCGGAACTGAGCAGCGTTCCTGCTGTAGACGCTCCTTCTGGAGAAGACCTCGGACGAGACAGAAGCCTCTGCTTGCTTCAGGGGGCAGAGGAAAACTTATCTTCTCAGACGACCATCATTAAAAATCTAGATTATACAGAAGACGGGCATGAACGGGAATTCAAGAGGCAAAGGAGAGGGCAAAAGAGCGAACATAGCCTTGGCTGCGATGGAGATTACATCACGGTATCAGCTTTTTGTTCATTAACTGCCTTCATATGGTTTAGTGAATTAGTGTTTTTTCTAAGGTTACCAATCTTCATGTATTTGAATAGAGAAGCCTTTTCTCCAAGATTGTATTTTATTTTTTGTACCCAAGATATGGGCCCCCAGTGATTATTATTTATAAAATATATAGAGGGGTAGCTGCCAGGGAGAAGGGTTTGCTTTACTCCTGGAGAAAAACAAACAATGTAATTAAAACTTGGTGTGCTTGGGATTCATTGCCATCTGGAAACGTAACTTTTTAAAGCTGGGAGTAATATATATATATATATATATATATATATATATTTTTTTTTTTTTTTTTTCTTATTTTTTTTTTCCAGAACTTTCCATTTACATAAATTTTGCTTGCAGTCACTGATAATGGAGAATAAATGATTCCATGTGTTCTTATACACAGCGTAATACCTTCGGAACGTTATTATCTTGCAATAAATCTTTTTTTTTTTGTAGTGGGAGTTGGAAGTTGACCACATCCACGATGTTATAGCGGAGGAAGATGGATACATTGATGGCGATCTTGATGAGGATTATGTCCCTGAGAAGAGGGCCCAGAACCCCAAGCGTAGGTTGTGTCCGGCCAAGAAGAGCGGCCTTTCAGAAATCACCACCGAAGATAAGATGCTTGACGGTGAAAATCTTAAGAACAGGAGAAACGCCGCCATGCCAGCTGAATGCCCCACCTGTCATAAAACATTTCTCAGCAAGTATTACCTAAAGGTGCATAACAGGTAAAGACTGATGCAGGAGCAGGTTTATCCCAAACCTGAAAATTGATCTGTACTTGGACTAGCTGAACTGGACCACCTAGTGGCACTAATTGATAAAAGCCCTATGAGAGGTCCTCTGTTTCACATGGGGGGTAATAATATTTCACATGCGTGCCACATGTTATATCACGTACTTGTGAACATTTCCTCTATACGTGTACACAAATGACTGTTTCGTGATTTCTGATAGGAAGCATACAGGAGAGAAACCCTTTGAATGCTCCAAATGCGGCAAGAGCTATTTCAGGAAGGAAAATCTTATGGAACACGAGGCGAGGAACTGCATGAACAGAACGGAGCAGGTGAGCCTGGACTGCTGGGGTGCACATGGCGCCCCGGGCTTGTCTGATAATAATTCAATGGCTTCTGATTTAACTAGATAATCCCTGTCCAGTTTTTTATGTGGATTTTTAGCTGTCATTTGGAGAGAGGTTTTCTTATTTTCGCCAGGCTTCCAGTTGGCCTTTACATAACATGAGAATCTGCTCCTTTAATGTTCAAAGGCATTTTCTTGTACGCTGTGTCATGAGGTTTTCAAAAGGAGAATGGAATTAAGAGTCCACATGGTTTCCCACACCGGGGATATGCCTTACAAAGTAAGTATGCTGGTGCGTATTAGGTGACTGCTACAACTAACTGCTTCTTGCGTTGGCAAAGATAGTAAGACCATCCCAGTAGGGCAACATCTATAGAGGTATTCACTGTCTACTTTATCATATTGCGGGCACCTTTCGAAAAATAGATCTCTCGATAGAGCTGGCTTTACAGGCAGTAGAACTGTTCATACCTCCTTTCAATCTCCATACCTTCTGCTTTCCAGAGGTTAGGAGAGGAAATATTTTGATTAAATATAAAACTGGAATTTCTATTTATTTCTTTAACCTGTAATACATTATTTTATGTATACAGTATTAGCAAAAGTATTCCTACTTTAAGCACTCTTTACAGTTCACTAATGTTTTCATATCTTTTTAGTGTAATACCTGCACCCAACAGTTCATGCAGAAGAAGCACCTACAGAGTCACATGATCAAGTTACACGGAGCCCCAAAGCCGCACGCTGTAAGGACCTGTGTCTAGAAGGGAGTGTGGGATTTCTGAATTGGAAGGATTAGTTGATTGTGTTATTTATTGTACATTGGGTACTGCCGAAAACAAAATGGTATAACCTTGGTAAGCACCAGCTACAGTCACGAGAAGTAATACGTCCATTGGTGTTTTCATGGGAGAGAACAATATGAACAATTCATGAATGTGTATGTGAAATATTCCATGTGTTGACTGCTGTGTGGTCCTCCGATTCAACCAACATTTTAATATAAATTTCTGTCTTAATAGAATGCTTACATTATACAAGTTATCCTTCATGTAGCCACCAGGGGGCAGTAACGAGTCCATAAGTTTTTTTGTTTTTTTATGTGTTTGTTTAAATGTTTTCTGAGCTCATGTGTTGAGTGAGTTGAGACCCCAGACAGGGGTGCACATTCTATAGCCTCCCAAAATAGGTTGATTTAAAATAAAATGTCCCCATGTCTACTGGATTTTGCTCTTGCTCGCCAAGCTCTAATCATGAGATTGCTTCCAGTGCTCTACTTGTGGGAAATGTTTCTTTACGCGCACTGAACTCCGTTTGCACGAAGCGTTTAAGCACCGCGGGGAGAAGCTGTTTGTGTGTGAGGAGTGCGGGCACCGGGCTTCGAGCCGCAGCGGGCTACAGATGCATATCAAAGCCAAGCACAGGTGAGCTCTTAAAACTCAGGGCAGGTGGAGATTCATTTTATTTATTTTTTTATTAAATACAGGGCCACTTGTTTCATCGAAGAACAAAATCATGTTTTTTATCTGTAAAATTTTGTCCGTGCCTCTTTAGAAATGAGCGTCCTTACGTTTGTGAATTCTGCCATCACGCTTTCACCCAGAAAACCAATCTGAATATGCACCTGAAGACCCACACTGGAGAGAAACCCTTTCAGTGCCACCTCTGCGGGAAGACGTTCAGAACACAAGGTAGGGCTGAAAAAAAAATCCAAAAATCCTCGGAATCTTTTTTCCAAAGAAATTCATCCACCCCCCCATCCCAATTTCACCTTCTCCAAACAGATAGATGAAAGCTTTATGCTAATTCTTTTAAAGATAAATTCCAATGTTTTTTTTTCTTCTCCCAAAGTTTGTGTGTGTTTATTGCTGTACTGTTTGTTAAATTTTCCTTTCTTTAGCGAGCCTGCACAAGCACAACCGGACACATACCGGGGAACGGCCTTTCAGCTGCGAGTTTTGCGACCAGAAGTTTACAGACAAAACTCCTCTTTTAAGGCACGTTGCCAGCCGACACCAGGAAGGACGACCGCATTTTTGTCAAATATGTGGCAAAACCTTTAAAGGTAAAATCGCATCCCGATTAGCTGGACGCCATACTGTTTGTTGAATACCTTAGAGTCTGACGTGCCAGGTGATCCCCCTGAGCTGTATTTCTCCGTAATCGGTTGCTGCCCACACATGGAGGGCTCTCTTTCCCTTATCAGAAATGGATTCATGTGGTTCAAGTAGTTTTCGTGTGTCATTACCATCTATCGTCTTAACGCCCAGTGTATTCCTCTCCTCCGCAGCTATAGAACAATTGCGTGTTCATGTGGCGAGGCACAAAGGAGTCCGCAAGTTTGAATGTACCGAGTGTGGTTACAAGTTCACCCGCCAGGTGAGAATGTTTATGGCGCTATAGTCTTTAAAACCGTTGTCAAAAGTGAAGCAATGTATATCCTTTACACCTCATCATCCTCAAGCCCAAAACTAAGGAGAGGCCTGTAGTGATTAAATATTAAACCCTATTTACGCAGAAGCGTATTGTTAACCATGTATTTACTGTTTAATTTTAAGGCGCACCTGAGACGCCATATGGAAATCCACAACCGCATCGAAAACTACAATCCGCGCCAGAGGAAACTTCGTAATTTAATTGTTGAAGATGAAAAGACTGCGGTGGTTGGTTTGCAGAACCCTGGTGACATAGTCGACTTACAGAGTCCTTCTGTGGTGGTGGGCTTGCAGAATCCACCAGCTGTGGTCACTTTGCCAAACCCGTCAGTGGTGGTCGGTTTACAGAGCCCACATGAACTGGAAGTTGGCCACGGCGAGGTCATAGTCGAGTCCATTAACTCCAACGCCCTCCCCGAAGAGGTCACGGAGCAAAGAATATGCACAGGAGATGCCTTCTCCCCTGATGTCATAGAGCAGTCCATCTTCATCACAGCAACAACAATTCCTGATGAGGATTGTGAAACATGATGACCTCTTTTGCTCCACATTACATTAAAAATAAGATTTTATTTATTAACCAAGTGTGATTTTCTTGAACAAAATTCTGTGTGCCTATTTATATGTTTATGGATACGCACACACATATGTATATATATGTACACACTTAAACTCTTGAATGGGCAACTAAAGGGTTAATTCCAGTTTTAAAGTTGATTTTTTTTTAAATCATCCTGCACAAGTTTCAGGATCATAAATGTAATTTTAAAAATTACTTTTCACCTTTTTTCTGTGGAATTCACACGTTGAATATGCGTTATTTCAGCCGACACTCGATGGGAAACGTGAGAGTTTTATTTTGGTGAAAGGGTAGTAGTCTTGGCCAGCTTCTGAAACTCTGATCCTGGGGTTTTATTTTCTGATTTTGTCACAAAATGCCAATGGGCGTTCAGTTAGCATGGAGACATTTATCTCCGGTAACAGAATCTGGCCTAATTTTCTGGGTAATTTCTTTTAGAACACGGCTTTTATTAAAATATATTTTAAGAACCATTGGTGGTAATATTATAAAGTAATGTTAGACCCCAACGCATTTCCATTCCAACGCTCCATAGCTAATGGGACACGATGCCCTTATCCTGAACTCCCTGACAGCTCGGGTTCCTTCGCTCTTGTACTTTAGGGCAGCAAAAGTTGTAAAAATGCACGTAGAACCCGTTATTCAAAATCAGGAGGACGTTCCATCAGATGCTTTTCTTTCGCATTAGAACTTTATTTGGATATCTTATTGGCTCAAATACCATAAAGCGATGTGCAGGTTCCTTTTGCACCCTGCTGTGCTGTGATGGGTTTGAGGGACTTTCTGATAAATGATTAAGCCTGTCCTGTATGTTTACAGAGTTTTCTTTTCCTAACCAGCGGTGGCCCGGTGTAGAAACGCCATTGTGATATTTGCAGAGATACACCGAACGCGGGAGCGCCGTACAATCCTTGGGCTTCACGGTATTTTTTTAATATTTCATTTGAAGACTCTCATTGGATGCCATTTTCCTACCTTGTAATAAATAGACCAGACCAGGATGATCATCTATGCCACATTGCCTGTAGTGTCTTGTTTGCAGTAAATAGTGATTGAAGTGTGCGTGCGCAAATATCTCTCACACTCAGTATATGCGCTACCGTTCAAAAGTTTGAGGCTTCTGAAAGAAAAGCTAATTTTGTCCATTAAAATAACATGAAATGGATCAGAAATCCAGCGCAGACTGGGTTAATGTAGTAAATGACTATTGTAGCTGGAAACGGCTGATTTTTAATGGGATATCTTCATAGGCGTACAGAAGCCCTTTATCACGCCCATCACTCCTGTGCCCCAATGGCCCTTTATCACTCCCATCACTCCTGTGTTCCAATGGCCCTTTATCACTCCCATCACTCCTGTGTTCCAATGGCCCTTTATCACTCCCATCACTCCTGTGTTCCAATGGCACGTTGTGTTCGCTGATCTAAGTTTAATTTAAAAGCCTAATTGATTTTCCATGAAAACAGCAAAGTGACCCCAGGCGTAATGGATAGACAAACATCTACAGGGTTCTATAATTACGGATGTAGCGTAGAGAATATTGGGGTTTAGGTGATAATGTAACATTAAGTATATTCCATTACGGGTACCTAAGTCTTGGGCTTCTTCTAAAACTTTATTCTTTTAAGTGTTTCTATCTTAAATACGGGTATTCATTTATTTTCTGGTTGATTACTAGTAAAAGAATCCCTCGTGGTGACAGAATTATTAGATTGATGTAATTCACGTTTAGATTTTTATCCAGATTAATGGTATTATCCAAAGTTACAATGAAACCGAACCAGATACCCTTTGGTTTAATAACTTTATTTAGTTTCACCCCAAAAGTCTACAAATATAATGTAATACATAAAACATAAAACATTCTACAAAAATATAAGGCAACAAATGTCAAGAGCACAGATTCCAGAAAATGTGATGACGGCAAATACTTTATTATTGTGTCAGCGGGTGATAGAGTGAATATGCGGTGCTGAGCGGTACAGGAACGGCATTGTAACCCTTCATAACCATGCTTTCAAACATTAACCCCGTTTACTTGCAGGATTAACCCAACGCCAAACTCCTTTACATCAATCGGATATATTATGAAAAATTATGGCAATAAATATAATAAATTAGTAAATAGGTGCTTCATTAAACACAGCAAGTTAATAATATCCAGCAGCCAATTCATCAGAGCGCTATCCATTCTCCAAGAAATTGTGAACGCTCATTAAAAAGATGCATTAATTATTTTTATTATTATTAAATCCTGCCATCATATCGGATCCTGCTTGCAAGGCTGTCTGATTTTACTAGTTAATAGTTAATTTGTTTTTGTATGAAAAGCTGTTTTTAACAGATAAACAGAACCTGATATTGTTTTAAGAGTTGATGTGTATATATAATGACCTTCCCCTTGCAGAAGTCGCTTAGATCTTACATCTGGTGCGTTACGAAAGTAGCTTATGTGTTAATCATATCTGTAGACACAACATATTTCAGCATAAAATAAACCTCAAAGGGCTTTTACTGTTTTAATCACCTAAACAATGTATTAACGGTGTTTACACACAGCAAATAAATAATGCTGGAAGAACCGCACGCCAAGGCCCAGCTCATCGTAACAAAACAAGGTTTGTTTAGCCCAAAACAGCTCATTTTTTTAAGTGCAATTCTACAGATGACCACAAGGGGCGTCTTAGGAACGCTCAAGCATTTCCATCTGATTTGGAGTTGAGGAGCATCTCCCATGACTCCATGCCTGTCCAATGGCTGGCTAGGAATAATGAGATTTGTAGTTTTGGTAAACTAGTGGCTCCTGCATTTCAATGAGGGCCAGTGTGGACCCTTGGAGTAGTCTCGTTTGTGAGCGGAACATGCATTTATTTGTCCACTTTCGTAATTCTCGTTCTCTAACCGCAATAAAAAAAAATAATGCATGCACCGGATTGCATTTAGTAAAATGCGCTGCAGTCCGTGCAGAATTGTCAAATGCGTTTTAATTTAAAGAGACAACCTCTGAAAGAACCGCAATTCTTGGTGATGAATGCACCTGTAAAACCCTACAGCTTTAAAAGTATAAAAACCTTTATGACCTAAGAAGATCAGCACAAACTTGGTTTTAATAAGAGTGATTTATAAAAACATTACTTACCACGTCCTAAATGTGCAAAAATAAAAACATGCTACAAAAAAAACTTAAATACAACGCAAAAAAGAAAAAACACACAACATGTACAAAAAAATTCTCTTTGAGGAAAAATTCCCAGTTTTATATTTTAAATCTCAATCTGGAACTTAAAAAAATAAACTTAAAGGGGGCACTCCAGCCAGCATGTGCTCCCGATAGCTGTGAACTCTCTTTAGATTTATGTGGGGTCCTTTTTTGCAACAGCATCCCCCCGAATCCCCCAATATGCATTTGCAAATCCCCCCCCGCCGGGTATGGTATGCATTAAAGTGCATATGATGGCTGGCATGTCCCTTTAATAACTTGGGCATTGACTATGATGATGGACCAAAGTTTTGTGCCCCCCCCAACCACTGCCCAACTGTCCATTTTGAATAAACTGTTTAACGTTTAACAGGTCACACATTAAATACTTTCACAAAGTGCTTCAAAAAGCAACCGTTTAGTTAAACATTAGGGAAAAAAAATGTAAATTCTAAACGGCACGAGAAGACCTATATATAATAAGCTACATATAGTCAAGACTTCTTAAATTATGAAATATAAAAGGCTGTAAGAAAATTAGAAAAAATGGAGGATGACATACGGGACGCCACGTCACATTTTCCTTCTTAAAAGAAGAAGCTGGCCGAGAATATAATTTATTACCGGAAATAATTATTAAAGGGGCAGCGATGCCCATTTTTTTAAACCTAAATATAGCACCTAGATTGCTTCAGGGTCTCCCTCTCCTCTGAGTGACGTCTCTGTGAGTGTGGTCAGTCAGCACTCACTCTGCCCCCTGGTGGCTGAGATGACAATCACCCAGAGGTGCCACGTCGCGCAGACGGCCGACAGGCTGGGGTGTCACATCACCGAAGGGTAAGACTGCACTGCGGAGACTTGGACATGGGGATTAAAATGGACCCAAAGACAGCAGGGGCCACATGGACATCAGGACGATGGAAATCCGGTCCCTGGAACCGAGACAATCTATAGAGCACCTCCGGCCAGCAACAAAACTGAAAACCTCAAGAGACGGTTACACGGTATAGACTGCGTTTAAACAATGTGACTAATCAGTCCATGCTGTCAGTATACATAGTGTCGGGCACAACGGATACAATGAAGATACCGGGAGCATGCATTAACACACAACACTAAGAAGACATCGTGGGAAACGGGGTGTTCAAGTGTAATTCAAATCATTTTTAGGTTTACTAGAAAAATATATGTTCTAATGACTAAGCTCTCTCTTTAGAAACAGCAGCATTTCTGGACATTTAGATCATCTCTACACCTAGAGTACCTTTCTCTGTTTTCTTATTAAAATAGACAGCCAAGTTCTTTCGCTATAAAGACAGCGCGGCTTATAACCACGGCTGAATGCATTCATTCCAATTACCCCGGTGGCAAGAAGACCCCGAGAGTTGGTCATCGCCGATGCAGTTCGTTAAGGTTGTGGTTGTGCAAGTGCTGTCTCCTTCGGTTGAGGTTGATGGTGTTTCTCTCGTGGTTCGCATTGTCTAACGGAACGCCATCAAAGCTGTACTGCGTGTGAGGCATAAACTGCCGAAATATGCTAACGCTGCCGTGCCAGAAAGTGGGCTGGGGGAGACGGCCCACGACGTTCCACGTTCTCGTTTCGGGGTCGAAGGCTTCCACCACATCAGAGAGCTCGAACGTGTTGTCGTAGCCGCCGGACACATAGAGCTTTCCGCCGAGAGCCGCCAGACTTCCTCCGACGTGAACCTAGAAATCATTAAAAGAAGATTACAGACGGGAAAAAAATACACATCGAATGTTTGAGGCTCAAATAAGGGAAAAAGATTTTATGCAGATTTAGATCACAAGATGGAGCAGCCTAATTCTAGAGTATTTCAGTACTCAAGCCTTACATTTTCTCATTCTTTCGCAGCTGGACAATATTTGATAATAGCAAATAAATAATAATAAATAATAATAAATGAAGTCTCTATTGTGCCATTTATAAGTAAAACCCATAACTAATATCTCCCCATTCCTCCAATCAGGGGGGGCAGGTGTGCACGGAGGCTCCGCCCTTTTGCGGAAGGTGGAATAACATGATGTCACCTGTTTCATGGCCGGGATTTTATCCCATTCGTTCTTCATTGGGCTGTAGACGTCCACCTCGGCTGAATCATCCCTGAAAGTGTGAAAGAAACGTTATTTTACAAGAAATTGACAGGTCAGCTGGATTAATGAGGTGTAATTATACAATGTATCGATCATCTGGCTCCTATATAAAAAGTTTTCAACATTTTATTTTAGGAAAGGACCAGCTTTGTACAAAGAGTTTCGCAAGTCTTTAGAGGTTGATGTATGACATCTAGTCTAACATGAAAAGTAAGACAAAGAGTGTAAGACCTTAAAAACATTCACCGCTGGTGAGACCTAAGGGGTTAATTTAGAGATACAGCGCCTCTAGCCTTTATTACTCAGTTAAGACAAGAAAAAGCCCTGCCTCTCATAGTTACTTGAGGTGGAGATGCCAAGATGTGGCTGGTGGTCTCGGGACGCGAGGTCGCAGAGAGGGGTTTTATTACAGGCAGAACGCGAGCGACAGAAGCAGGTGAGAGGAATTAGCGGTCACCGACCGCACCGAGCAGCTGTCGTGTGCAAAGTGAAGAGATACGTCTTGGGCAATATTCATGGTAAGTATCAGACGTCGCTAGGACAAAAACATAACTCTGACACTTAAAAACACGGCCGGTACGTCTGGGAGACGGGAGCGCCGCCGGGAGGATCCTGTCCAGATCCCAGGATCTAAACATCATATTTAAAAGAGGCTTTATCTACATTCTCGGCGCAGGGAGAAGGAACGCAATGTTCTCCTCGGGTATTATGCGGCTGCCAAGTGGGTCGGACGCCAGTATAATTGGTTTTTATTGGATATTCCCAATCGTGATTTAAAAAAATAAATTGTAAAAACCCAGCAGGACTTAAAAAATGGATTATATTAGAAAACAGCTGGGTACACATTAGATATAGATATATATATAGTTTTAAAGGGACTCCGATAATTAAAAACGTCACATGACTTGGCCTGGGTACCTTCTGGTTCTCCAACTGCCCGAAATAAAATGCCCAAGCTGGCCACATTCTTTAGGACTCAAACCTTTGTGAGGGCTGGCTGAGTGTGATGAGAGTAGTCCGCACGCCTGCCTTCGGTAACCCACTCAAAACATGGCTGCCCCCCGAGATATTTTAATGATTATGGCACTTTTCATTTTCCTTGTAGCTCACGCAGCAATGTGCCAGTTTTGGGGACGTTCAGTGCCTTTTAGTGATTAAAATAATACATGGGCAAAAGAACATGGCGTCTACACATTCTTAAAAAAGGACACTTAATCTCCCTGTTCTTTATTGCTTCGGTAGAGTGCTGAGTGCGCTGACACACATCTTTATTCACCTTAAATGTAATATTGCCATTTAAGGCTTGTGATAAAAGTGCAATCATTCACGGATTATGTGCCGTCTGGACTTTTCATAAAGTGACGGTAACCCTACTAGCGATGTGCCTGAGAAACATTTCACCGCATGCGATAACCTGCTCTGTGTGATTTAAGATGTTGTTCCATTTCAGAAACTTACCTTACAAAATAGATAAGGCCGTTTAGGGTCACCGTTTTGGGTGCAAACGACCAGGGTGGCAGCAGCCCGCAGTTCACGAGGGTCCAGAGGTCGGTGTCGGGGTCGTAGCACTGCATGACCATGGTTTCTTTGCCTTCTAGGGAGCCGATTGCGTACAGCCTTCCCCTGCAGGACGTGGTGGAACAGTTGTCCATCGGGTAGAGCATGGGCCGCAGGGACTCCCACGAGTCTACGCTGTGGTCGTAACGCTCCGTGCTGTCCGAGGCAATGACGTACAGCAGCCCTTTCAGCACCGTGGAGCTGTGGTACTCTCGCGGCTTCAGCATCGGCGACACTTCTGTCCATTCATTCACGCTGGAATTGTACCTCCACACGCAGTCATAAAGCCGAGATCCATCAGAGCCGCCTGGAAGGGAACGATATTAAAGCGTCAGCCTCTACGTAACGAGCACCATAACCCGTCACTACCCGTTCCTTACTCAATTCACCAAGTATGCAGTGATAGCTAGAAGTCCAACCCTTATCATCTGTAAGGTCACGTTCATTGATAAGTTATTCATAGACCACAAGCGGCCCATCACGTCATTATTGTCCTCATTGCGTGGCTCGGCCAACCATTGGCGTTGTCCCCGTGTCTCCTATCTCTAGGTAAGTAGTAGGGGCGATGCATGTGTCCTTCCCGTTGAAGGGCTACATAGACAATGGACTGGGACAATAAGAAGAGACGTGCGCGAGGCCGTGGAGGAAGGAAGTTGGCACCAATCATCCAAGCGCCAGCCAGAAGGCACGGAAATGAGTTATGTGACAGCAGGTGCAACTCTCGAGCAATTCAAAGCCTTCTCTGGACTCCGTTAACGAGGCGCCTTCTATACTTTTTAGGCTCCTCTTTCTGTATATTTTTTGCGCTGCGGGTATTTTCAGGTTGTCCCCAAACCTTAGGGTTGAGCAGCACCTCCGGCCACGCAGGAGCCTCATTAACGGTTCCAGAGGAGGCGTTAAAATGCTTGAGAGTCCCACTGATTCAGCTCCTTGGTAACATAGCCGTGAAAAATTAGACAGGACCCAAAACAGCAGGAATTTATTGGACTCCTGTCCTGTGAATTGTCTGATTGGGATTTAGCGAGTTTCCCGCCGTTTGTATTTCTGGATCGGGTTTCTTGTTCTGTTTTCCAGATTCTCTTCCCTTCTATTAATAAACAGCCCCGTGACCGAAGACTTCTCCTCCCAGCGAGATTCCAGCAGCAACAACGCATCCAGAGACTGCTGTGACCTGTCATATGGCAAAGTGCACAGAGGGTAACGCGGATCTGGGGAGAAATGAAAGGTGCTCGGGGATGCGAGGGTCTGACGAGGGGGCGATGTGAGGGTCCGAGGATCGAGCAAAATGTTAGGGAGTGGAGCATTCTGGAGTAATCACCACCAACGGCATCTTTACTCCTTGTAAACGGTCTTCTGAGGGGGTCTCGGTTTTGGGGGGTTTCTGGGAAGACGACTGTTTCTTTCCATTCTTTTTGGACGCTGCGCTTCTCAATAAAACCCGCCGAGCCTCTCAGCGGAAGCCCCCACTTTGGGCTCTTTTTCCCGGCAAAGGTCTCGTCTTCCTTGCGTTTCTGTCCGGTCCTCCTGCTATAACGTAGCGGATAAAGCCCTTTATGAACCTCTCCTTCCTGCATTATGGAGCTGGGGGTCTCGCTTATTCTGCCTCCATTCTCATCCCATCGAGGAAAGAGAGAAGCCAACAGCTGATCTTACAGACCCCCCACCCCCAATCATTCTGCCCCGGTATTTGCCCTGTCAAGGAGTGATTACCCCGGCACGGAGCTGCAGGAGTTCAGAAAATTAAACATCTCCCAAAGCATCTCACCTTACACCAGCGTGATGGCACCGACCCGAGCCACCCCACCCCACCCGCATCCCCCTTTGACATGAGGTGGATGCCTACCCTGTTACCCCCAACGAAAGTAGGTTCCGCCCTTACCCGTGACATAGATGTCATTGCCGAGGGCCGCCATGCTGTAGCCGCCTCCTAGGTGCTCAGGGAACTCGGCCAGGTACCGCCACTGGCCGCTGTGGGGATTGTAGCAGTCCACGGTGACCAGCTCGTCGCAGTCCTGGTCGCAGCCGCCGATCACCACCAGGATCTCAGCCAGGCCGGTGGAGGGCCGCGGCCTCATGCGCTCGCAGGGCCGGTCGTGTCGGTCATACTCGCACGACTGGAAGGCGCGGGCCTCTCCGACCAGCTTGAGGCAGGCAGGACTCAGGTAGACGAGCGGCTCGCTCTCCACGTGCGCCAGCAGGTAGAAACGGCGGATGAAGGGCAGCCGGATGTGCTGGAAGAGCTCGGGCCAGCGGTGCTGCCGCCTCGGCAGGTCGGCCCGGACCCAGCGCACCGCCAGCTGGTAGGCTGCTTCCTCCTTGTCCACGCAGAGGCGGTCGTCGCGGATGAACTCGAGCAGGCGCTTCCAGGGCAGCCGTTCGAGCTCGCGGGCCTGGGCCAGCTGCGGCATGTGCGCCAGGATGAAGCGCTTGGTGCTTTCGGCCAGGCCCCGGCAGGCGTAAGCCTCGGCAAAGTCCTGGATCTCCAGGCAGTTGCTGATGTCCAGCTGCTGCTCCAGGTACGCGCAGCACGCCTCCTTCACCGAGGGGAACTGCAGCAGGTCGGCGGCCTGTAGCAGCAGCTCCACGTTCTCCTGGGTGACGGTGACCCGGCCGCTGTAGCAGAAGTCGAGCAGCAGGCCCAGTATAGGCCCGGTGACCTGGTGCAGCTCAACGCGCTCGGCCTGGCTCTCCCGCAGTCGGCCGGCGAACATGGCGCGAAAGTAGTTGCTGGCGGCGGCCAGCACGGTGCGGTGACACGGGAAGTCCTGCCCGCCGGCGCTCACCGTCATGTCGAAGAACTTGTGCTCGGCCCGCAGCTCGTGGATGCCCCGCAGCAGGCGGAGGGCATGGGACGAGTCATAGAAGGGCAGGCAGGAGATGGAGGCCTCGGGCTGGCCCGGCTCCGGGGTGATGCTTTGGGTCACGGCTCGGTCCATGCTCTGGGCTCAGTGGCCGACCATCTGTGGGGGGAAAAAGAGACAGCGCGGGGAGTGAGACAAACGCCAATCAATCTATTCCCATAGAAATGGCTATATTAATTAATTATAACATTGTATTCATTAGGATGCGGAGGGAGATTTGTTCAACACACAAGATTACACACAACACGCAACACAAGGGTTTGCACGCGACACACGGGGTAACACATGACACGCGACACAGGGGATAGCACGCTGCACACGACAAGCAACACTCAGGATCAGATAACACACACAGTATGTTACATGCACCGCACACAGCTCGCATCACACAAGGCAAGATCACACACACAAACACATAACACGTGGCACACAGGGCGGGATAACGCACACGGCTCGCGTGTAAATGATTGGATGCGGTCACACTCTGTGCATACACTCCGGTTTGAGACATCCCGCTGTCACACGCAGCACTCTCATATTATCAGCACACGGAAAGTCAGCTCTCCGGGTCGGCGCAACAAAGAGCGCGTCCGGTCTAAAGCCAACACAGAAAACCATGTAGAGTCATACGCTTTCAAGACCTCAAAGGTCTCTTCTTCAGATGGAAGGCATTCAGATGGACTTAAAGGTTTATGTGACTCACATAAAAAATGCCCCAAAAAAAGGTAAAGACAACATTTCCGCATTCCGACTAAAGCCCAGTATTCGTGCCGCTCGCAGCCCCCCCCATACACCTCATTCCCTACAACTGACACAATCCCAACCTGCAATTAAACAGTTAACTGTCATGTGACCCCGCCGGTTCTCTGTACACGGAACGCGCTGGAAGCGGAGCCTTTAACCAGATAAACACCATTAACCCGTCCCACGGAGCGCAGCCGGTGCTGAGGATACATTACAGACATCGGCATACGTATCACTTTATATATCACCGCCGCGGTCCGCAGTGCTGTACATAGGGTAACAGCCGGACCCTCTTTTCCTAATGCATCGTCAGTTCTAGTTTTATGAGACCCTTTGAATGTAGGGACTGTAAGAACCGCTACGGAAATTGTTGCCGCTATATAAATAAACGATAATAACAAAAACAATTAAGATTTACACAACCAAAACCGGCCACGTGAGCTTACAATCTAAAAGTAATTAGGACGCATGCGCCGGCGGGGCCGCTCACGACGATCTAACGCTCGCTTTCCCCGTGTTATCGATCTCACGTGTCTCATGCAGCCTCGCGAGGCACGTGCTTTGTGTGTTGACGCGCTCTCGTTGTGTACACACGCAGCGACCCCAGCCCAGTCCCCCGGTGTTACTGCGCTACAGCGTATGCATGGCCCATCGGTACGCACCGCGCTGCCGCCTCGCACACTGACCTGCGGTTTATAGAGACAGACAGACGGATCCTGCAGCCAGACAGCCAGCCAAGCACAAAGCGCGCTCCTGTTCTGTATCTGACACCACTTGGAGCTGCAGCTGCTCACATTAGGCTGCCGGGTGACGCCCAGTGGGCGGAGCTCAGCCACACGCCGCCTGAAACTGCAGCCAGACAGCTGACCCCACGCTGCTCTCCGCCGGGGCATGGGGTGACTCACCATGCAGCGAGTGACAATCCTTCAAATTAACCCACCTTTAACCCTTTAATGCCAGGAGAGTGCGCCGTCTACAGACATGAAATAATACATACGTGTCGCATCTATGAGAAATATTCCGGAGAACATTAAAAACACCGCAGCTGCCTAAATCCGTTTTTACTCTCAAAGTGATTTATTCAAATGTTTCGTCATTTGTTATTCATTTGGATAAAAATCCTGTCTCGTCTCCGAGCGTCCGCCCGCGTTATTATTATTATTATCTTTTATTTATATAACGCCAACAATCTACGCAGCGCTTAATACAATGCATATATTCAAGGGGTCTGACAAGACGAGAACTGACAGACTAAGACAAACCGATACATTAGGTGGAGAGAGCCCAGCTCGCCAGGTTACAATCTTGGGTTCTACTTCTTCAGAGGCTGATACTTTGTTGCCATCACAGCGTTCAGTGTAACGAAATTCATCAATCAAAAAACCTCTATATATATATAACATGTGCTTTTTGTTTGTCAGCGAAATGTTTTTGAAGATAAGCAGTTCACTGCGTGGAAGCAGAAGATAGGAGGCAATCAGTGGCAGGATCAGCATTCAACCCCAAGTTCTCTCCTTTCTTCTCACCCCACCTTTCTTCTCAACCTTACAATCGGGCCGAGATAACATAATAACCATTTGAGATACCTTTGCCTGTAGCCGGGTTTCTAACACGCATGTATCATGTATGTAATGCTTAGACTACGTCATTCTGTTTACAGGTAATTTAGTGGAATATTGAAGGGTGTTGTGTCGTAAGGGTTAACTAGATGGCTAGGTTGCCTGGGTCCTGCGCCACTTCAGGGACATCTGCTTCCCAGCTGGAAGATTATCTGGGTACGAGGAACGGGCGAGGAGTGGACATGCGCAAGATGGTGCCACAGCGCTGGGTGCCAGATGGCACATTCCCTGCACGGCGCTGCGCATGAAACCCCACAGTCTGTCTGGAAACGGCACAATCTAGCGGCTATTTCAGGCTCGTGAGGTGGTTTTCCTGGGAGCTGGTGGACAGTTGGTACCTCTCCAGATGTATATCGAACCACCCTCCGCCAGCGACTGCCCTCTTTACCGCTACTACTCCCTCTTTCCAGCCCTCCTTTTCTTTCGATGACCCATACTACTCCTTTAGATTGTAAGCTCACAAGCTGTGCCCACTATTCCTGCCAGGAACTTTCTATAGAAGTATACAAACTGTCTGCCGTCAGAACCGAATTCTAGTAAAGTAGGCTGCGGGCAAACTGGGTGCGAATTAATTGCCTTCATAATCCATATCTAAAGGCGAGGTATGCAGAGATTAACATAGAGCTGGACTTCAGCCAGCGTTGGTTCACGGATGCCCTGTGCAAAGACTACCTTCCCCCCACCGAAATCTGAGCAGCATGGTTACAGGAACTAGGTTCACGGGCACGTGACCCAACACTTTCCAAAAACTTAACTCTGTCAATGAATGCCTGGGTGGTCGGGTCTAAAACCTCGCAACAAACGCTCCCAAATGGATTAGATCAAAACCGTCCAGATTAGAACATCCATAGAGTTATTGGGTCCATCCGGTAACGTCTTTAATGACTTTATAATCTCAGTTTCTAAGAATATACCGTTGGGCGGTTCACGTGGTCATTTCGCCATCGGGATACAACGTACCAGCTTCCTAAATAGAAGTACTGTTCAGTGATACTGTTACAGAACAAGCCAACACCGAGCCTGGACGTTCCAACCTTACGCAATAGGTTACGTAGATCATATTTGTAGGTTAATAAATTCTTAAAATGTGACGTGGCAGTTGAGTAAAGCCGTGATCAGGGTGAGAATCATCCCTCCTGGCTGCTCCTGCTCTTCTCTACTAACCCTGAGTATGACAGCGACGAAGAACCATCACCCCTACAGCTTTTATCATTACTAATTTACCTAAAATACCCCAAGATTACTGTATTCTTTTTTTTTAACGAGTGTAAATACGTCTAAATGTCCAAAGTTCTGTTCTTCTCTAGATGTTTGTATCAGAGTCATAAGACCTGGGAATTTCTAAGCTCAATTAGTCAACAAGGAACCCCTTGGTGGACACATCTCCTGCATGTCAGAGCCATCCAGCCTTCCTGGACTCCCTAAAGACCCTCACGGCAGCTTTTCACCTGGTTATGAGCCAAATTAAATCCGGTAGTCTGGTATGTTCAGCTCTCCTTTTACTAAGAGAAGAGGTTGTTTGTTTTTTTCAAGTGTTGGTGAAGTACATCAGTGAATTGGTCTTTCTCCTGGGCATCAGGTTGGAAGATATTTCAGGGGCTTCAGTTGTTGAAGAAAAACGTAGAAAACAAGGCTGCCCATTGACTTATCGAATCACACGTGTGGTCTGTACAAATCCTGCGGTCTGCCCCAACACTGGGCAGCTATTCATTCAGAAGTGAACAGGGTTTATTCACACTGCACTCATGTCCCTCAACCTACTGCAAGGGCCAAGTAGATCCGACTGCAGCTTTTCAGCTCTTGGTGAACTACAACTCCCATGATCCTTCTTTGACTGCCAGTTTCTTTAACAATATCCCCTGCAATGCTCTTCTACCCGTAGATTAAAAGGCCACTGCAGCCCTTTTTTCATATAAAATACATAGCGGACTCCATTTTTGCAGGGACAATGCATTTTAGTGCATGCAAACCAGCACACGCATTAGTTACTGGAGTTAGAACATCTGAGTTCTGTCTTATTTCCCTCCTTCTTTATACAGAAACCAAGAAAAGCAAACAGGAAGTGTACTTAAGTACACTTCCTGGACACGCTCAGTAGCGCCCCCATTCCAGTCAATGGGAGTAGTGCGAGCCGATACCGATTTGCCACTCCCATTGATTTTATTAAAAGCAACAATTTTGGGAACTAGACTGTCCCTTTAAATGTATTTTTTTTTAAGTCACAGGACACATTGAGATTAATTCGCTGATCAGTTTAACCCCTTAAGGACAATGGGTCATCCTTAAACCCTTTAAAAACAACGCACTGTGAGCCCGTACATGTACGGGTTTTTTTTTCACGAAGGGGTTAAAAGCCGCTCCGTTTTTACAGATATGATTCATCACTACGGCAGGTGCGAAGTGCGGCTCCCACGGGCTGACGGTGTGAAAACGTGTAGGAAGTACAGGAAGCGATAAAGATTGACCAAATACAGGCAGAATGGGAAAGCGAATCCGGGCGAAGCCACTTCACGCAAATGCTAAAACCAGACTGAGCCGATTGGTGAATTATTCTTTATGATCATTAAAATGGGTAGCAGATCTAGCTTAAAAGAATAGGAATCTATCATGGATCAGCAGGACGTCGGAGGTCGAGCAGCATCTGTGTGATCGGAACAGTCGGGGCAGTTTAATGTTACACTCGAGAATCTGAGATGTTGAAGCAGCTGCCAGGTGCTACGGAAACAGCTATTGGGATGCACGGATTTTGTAACTAAATATGTGACAAATATTTTTGCCGTGAACCAAAAAGTGTGAAGCCACTTCTCGGCCAACACAAGAGACCCCTTCTTCTCCGCTCAAGAACCAGCGCCGTGTACTTCATCAGGGAGCTACATCTGTATTCTTTCAATTTCCATAGTCTATTGCGCTACAATATATCAACTGCCTAAGCCACAGCCTTAACCCTTCAAGTGCCTGAATGGAGAATAATCCACACGGGTCATTTTTATAAAAAGCAAGCAAAAATTGTGGAGCAGTCACCATGGTAACCAACTGAATAATCTCACTGACCATCACACATTTAACAATTAGCCACCAAATTGCATCTAATATATATGGCCCTTTTTGGCTGTGCATACGATGGGATTTGTGCTCACAGTAGCCCAAGGGCCAGCAACTTGAGAGAGCGCGATAAAGTAAGTTATGGCACATAAAAGGTTAAAGAGCTCGCCTCCTTATTTCAAAGTTTAAGGCATTTCCGTGGTTAGCTCGAGGTCTAGACCCCCTTCAATTAGTAGATTTGCGAAGCTGGGTGGTTAGGGAACTAGAAATTAAACTACTCCACATGTTCCTATAGTTCTCGAGAAGCTGTAGTTTTAGACTTGGCCACAAGGGGTGCCAGATGGACCCTAACTTTCTAACAAAAGCCACTTCACTGAATCCAGGATCCTTTCCAAACAATAAAACGTCATGTAACGTCTCTGCCGGGGGCAGGTGCTCTGTACACACATGTCTGCAGCCAGTCAGCTGCCACAATAAACACGGATCCTTTTTTTTTTTTTGTAACGCCGATGAGCAGTCATGCCAGCAGCCTACACTTTGCTGTACAATGCATCAAAATCAAAATTAATGCCCTAAACCATCTCACCAACAACAAAGGTATATAAAGTACTTTAATGTATACATCAGAGCTGGAGACGCGTTCGGTGAAGGTAAATAGAAGAGGTATACGAACTATTGGATAGGCAATCCCCCTGGCATTGAAAAGGTTAAATTACTTTTTTATGCAAAAGCAATGCGGCCGGAGGAAAGAGGCGTAAGCAGCTTCCACTGCCGGGCGCTGCTGCCACGTGCATAATAGTAACCGAGCATGTGTTCAAGTTTCAAATCATGGTGAGTATTATCACTGCAGGAAACCAGAAGAGGCTGAAACAGGACAGTTGGCAACTATGAGACAAGATCAGAAAGCACACACGGACACACGTAAAGAAATGACCTTGACTGAGAAAGACCCTTATTCTGAGGGACGTCACTAGCTCGAAAAAAGAAATTGGATTTGCCGGCTACTAGCCCGCGGGACGGTACTATTGATTTATCGTAGAGAATAAAATATATTGCCCATCATATTCTGGGGAATGCACCTTTAACAACACCGGAGCTTAGTGCGAGCTCCTATCACTCTCAGCCAACTCGTTCGTATCACTTCAGATGGAGCGTTCTGCTAGGAGTCATGAGACCCGCTCCTCTAGGCTCCCACTTCGGTGTCTCGTTTAAGTACACAGCGCTCCATCCCGAGTCAGTAAATGGGAAGTATGCGCGGTATGTACCCCTTTCCTAACTAGTCTTTGTTCAGTATAACGCTCAATAAGTCAAGATGACTGAGAGTGATGAGAAGCTGGCACAGACAATATCATAGCAGAGAACATCTTCGACGTACACCGTTCCATCCTATTCAACTTACATCCAACAAAAGCAAAATCAAACATAAAAGAGCCGATTAAGGATCCAGTCATGGTGTAACTCCCCTAGCATTTATGTTCCTCTTTGCACCCTGGTTGCTATATGTGCAATTTAACAAAAAAAAAATAAAGAAACAGAGCCTTTGGCCCCCAAATATTATCAGATCAATACGAGGGTAGCATAGTTGCCCCCATCCCTCTCACAAGCACTCCTTTGCTTTTTCTACAGCAAGCGGTCTTGACAGCATGGCTGAGGGTGATTAAAGTTGTTATCCACTAACAGCCCTAACATACAGCACTGAATGTATAATATTGTATTAAGCACTGCGTAAATTGTTGGCGCTATATAAATAAAAAATAATAATAATAACCTGGCTCACTCGTTGATGCGAACTACGATTCCCATAATGCATTGCTCACATCGAGGCTCTGAATCATATAGCCCACCGCGGCTTTAGTGCTCGTGGTTTCCTATCTATGGTGTTCTAACCGACTCCGAAGCCAGGAGCCGGTCTGCTGCGTACAAAGCGCGATTGAGTTTATTCAAAGACAGAACATACATATCATACACACGCGTGTGCTCCTCGCGGAACACGGGCGAACAGAACACGGGCCGGTACCGAGCGTAACAGAGACACTTACGCAGCTCCTCCTCGCAGCAGTCCGCCTTCACCTCGGGGATAGGTTATTGCGACGTCTTCGCATTCCTTGCACTGAGAGCTATTTCTGATGCAAGGAGCTGCTGTTGCTACGCTTGGGTCGCTGCATTCTCCTCCTCCGGGGGGGTGCCGGCGTTACTCGCTAAACGTTTACGCACAATTCTAAGCGCTCACAAACCGAAACATTGTCAAATGTGCCTTAAATATGTTAATCCTTAAAGAGCGATTGAAATATACTTGGTCTTTCCCTCGAAGTTTTGTATTTCAGATGACTTAATAACTTAACTCCCCCCGTCTCTATTTGCAGGAACTGTCATGCCTGAAGCCCTGCTGAATGAGCAGCATTGTCCTGGTATGCCGGGGCAGATCTACAGCCGGCGCTCCAAGCGCTGCCTGCTTTAAAAGAATATACCCCGAGACACCGAGACGGAGGAGACGGCTCGTCAGTGTCAACGGCGGCATAAAAAACTAAATCATTGACACATTGTAACAAAGTATCAAAGTCAGGTTTTACAGCTCAGTCTCAGTTATTTATTATTATTATCTTTTATATATATATAGCGCCAACAATTTCCACGCCGCTTTACAATACATACATTCAAGGGTTTTGATAAAACTATAATTGACTAAGATGAGCCAATACGTTGGGGAGAGAACTCGGCTCGCAAGCTTACAATCTAGAGGATTGCATTATCCTAAGTAAGCATTTAGTAACCCTAGTTTTCTTTGAGTTACATTGGATGGAAACCTTATGAACAGCTCATACTTTACCTAGAGCAGCCTATATATATTTTTTTTTAATTAAATTAAGCCTAGTTTAAAGGCAAGCCGAGCATCACATGGCAGAAGTCTCACGTGAGAGCCCAAACAACGTGAGAACATCCCGGGACTCAGAGGGAAGTGCTGCCCGCTAAGCGGTCTCAATACACAGAAAATAATAAGTTCAGCAATATGAGTGCCATGTGGTTGGGATGTTAGGTCCACTGTCCCAAGAATGTATCTGATACGCGGTTGGCAGTGGAATGTTTAAAAGTACCGTTCCGTTTACTACATTATTAACACTCATTGACACGCATGTGATGGCTGGAGTCCCCCTTTAATCACTAAACAGTATTTCCGCATTAAATGTTGTATAAGTGCGCATTCCAGATTTCCCTGTCCCGGCAAACATCCCGTCGAGCTGATATGGAGTTTTGGGGTGAGAACCTCTGAACAAAGCTCAATAATGTAAACTGTCTAATGGAAACGGAACTCGGATGACCCCTGAAACTCAGGACCTCTTTGAACATACGCCAGGCTGTTTTTAACTCTTTGAGGGGCCGACGTAAATTGTACAGCGCAGAACACATTTAAAGGTGTAAGACTACAAAATATCTCCCAAGTCGGGGCGGCCAAAGGCATGGGATATAAATAGCGGCATACCTGGGAACTGCCGGGGTTTCTGCCCAGGGTCTCATCATGGTGATGGGGCAGATTCTCAGGGTCACACAGTCTGGAACTTCCTATACTACACCGCTGTGATCATATAGAAAATACCCAACTGGTGCTTTTCCCCAGGAGGTTATGGTTGATATCCCTGCTTGAATGCAGGTGACTTCGATAACAACAAGTCTAGGTTTCCATGAGGACCGGTATTAGAGCCATTTGGTGAATCTTCTCAATGTGCTATTAATGGGTTAACATTTAGTATGAGGATATTCCTGGCCTATGCAGGACAAGCTCTTAACATATACAAGGCTGAGGCGGCTCATTCACTGATCCTGCCAACGTAGATCGCATTCTAGATGTACGGGGCATCAGGCTACCACCGGTGATTCCTAAAATCTTTTCATTGGTTATTCCCATTATATGGAATTGATTAGAACCCCAGGCCTCTTTTATAGATAGAGGCGACTAATGTAATGCCTCTGCCCCTAAACCCTGAAAAAGCATTGAAAGAGGAGGCCATTGTTTCCAACAGCCATGAATTGGCAGCCCCAACCAAAGCTGCTTGCTCTCTCTCATCCAGCGCCCTGATTTCGGGACTGTTGGCAGAAGTGCAGCGGTGGATTTGGCAGCGGACGGCGGTAGAGAATTCCAAGGGCCGAATGTGGCATGACAGCGTATCGCGCTAAAGGTAAAGGGTCTCGGGTGTTAGATAGTAGATACTGACAAAGACATGAATTTTAGCAAACCACAGAAACCATTCCAACTGGAGTATCCAAAATGTTGCTCATTATTTTTTTGGCAGGGGGACCTATATCTTATAGTTAAGTCTTGAAGTCCCTAACAGAAGCCCAGGAGATCCAAAGCAGACCTGCATCTGATTTTGTTTCTTCTTGCCTTTCTATCGAGAGTCTCGGGAGGAGTAGTTCTTTAGCAGCCGCCAAGAAGAGTTAACTTTGCCAACGAAACGACTGTATGTTCTCCTCCCTGTTTGCGATCTCTCCTCCTGTTTGCGATCTCTCCTCTGTCCTACGGAGGGCCGACCAAACAGATGTCGGAAACCCAGGGCCATTTTCCAGAGAAGGGTGTGCGCAGACTGATCTCAAACGAACATGACCAGGCATGACCCTTTTGGCTTTTGATGTAATGGTTTAGTCGTAAGATATTATCAGAGTTTATATAAAAGGACAATTTTTCATCCTGGTGTGACAAGTGATCATTTAGTTCAGGGAGATTACACAACAAAAGAGAAAATGTAGCTCATATCCTTGGAAACAGCATAAAATAATGAATTTTCGTCAACAAGAAAGCATTCATGGTGAAGGTACAATAATGCCCGTCCTTGCAGGCTTAATAAATAAAGAAACGGAGAAACGCCTCCTCTAACGTTATTAAAGGGACATCATATTGTCCAATGCATATTATTCATGCAATGGAAGGGGAGCCCACCGACTTGGCCCATGCCCCATCACCTACGTCTGGATTCATTGCCAGCCAGATCTGTCAAATGGAGGTGTGGGCTGCACCCATACGCCACTTCCCACAACACCAGACAGGCCTTCCGGTTGCCCATTGGGCTGCTGGCCGACAGAGCCACACACTCAGCACGCGACCAGTGGCTGGTTATGCCCAGCCTCACGAGCATTAAAAACGTAGTGTGCATATCCAGCCGCCGGCCATACTTACGTAATCAGGTGGCTGCTGGCCTTAGAGTGCCAGGGCCGTCCCATGGTCTCCAGTATTGCCCGGACTGTCCATGTCAAGGCCTTTTAGAAGTCATTGGTGCCTACTGGTTTACCAGGTGGTGTTTACCCCTCATAACACTAAACTTTACCACCAGGCAGTATTCAACTGGGGTTCCCTCCCAAGCCCTCAGCTCCCCGGCAAGAACCGATGGTATTCAGAAGTAGGTGGAAAGGAACCCACAAGGATCCCACAAAACGGCCACCCTTGTCTGCCGTAGACAGCACATTCTTAGCCAATTCCAAATATACTGGCAGAGATTCACAATAATCTCAAGGAAAATATTCATAAATGTACTAATTGAAGTAGCGCTTGGGTGACATTAAAACATTCATTTCCTAAAAGGAAGTAGAACAGATATTAACAATAACTGATAATAAATTAACCCGGTACCGAAGAGATAACACGATCTTCCTACTAACAACACCCTGGTTAATAATTCACCTTTCAGGAATTCTGGAAAAATTATTTGAAAACTAAAGAAAAATTCAAAGCACTGGAAAAAAAGTGGAAAAAGTGCCACCATTTAGGGCCCACGGTGGTCACCAGATCTCCATCTTCTTTTCTTCCAGGGGTCGCACTCCCTGAGAGGAAATGAAACCCCTTCTTCCCTCCCTGGCCAAAAGGCCAACGACAGGGCTCGATCTTCTCGGTACTGCTGGAAACTTCGATAGAGGGAGGGGGTCACCCAAAGACTACCTAACGCCCCCATCACCAGACAAAGAACCCAGAACTTTTGGGGAGCCGGTTCCACCGCAGCATTTTCAGCGACTCAAAAATTCACGAGTCCAACATCCGCTTTCAGTATTAATAATGAAAAAATTCTTAAATACAAAAAGAAAAACACGTGCGGTGATAAAAATAAAAAAAACAACGAAAATACATGAATAAGCAATAAATGAACAGCGCTTCATAAGAAGCACCTTTAGACTGGTGTGATAAAAACGGAATGCACTTCGAGCCTAAATGGCTAGTGACACGAATAAATAAGTGCGAGACGTGCAAATAACAAAAAGTGCCGTGCAGAACCCAAAAAAACTCCCCGCCTGGTGACCTTGGGGCTCCAAGCAGCCCGGCCTGCATCCCCAGAGGACCCCGCTTTCCCTCTCTCATCGGCCCTTACTGGATCTTAGCCAAAGGGCTGATAGAAGCCAAGTGTCTTGTCTGGACAAGCCCTTCTACACCATGCCATCTCTACTGTATAGAGATGACACCCGTGACACTAAACGAGGTTTACCCAGAGTGCTGAGGGGCAATGAGGCAGTTGAGCCAGGGAAAAAAAAAAATTGTAAATTGTTACATTGTCTTCTTATGGGAACACAATATTGTGTTAATACCCCGGAGGTTCCAGGTCTGGGTTAACATCATGCCCAGAACAGGGCTTAAAGAGCAGACATAGTCACTTGTCTCCCGCCATGTGTCCCTCTTCATATCCGCCTAACTACGCCACATATTAACGCAGGACCCGGACAGACGCCTCTTACAAGGAGGTATTTCTCAGTAATTACCCCTCCCACCGGGTGTGTTGTGTTGGAGGAACAAGAGGAGGGAGGGACAGATGAGGAGGAAAGGGCGATATTTTCTACTATTTACCGGGAACACGCTGGACTTTAATCTGTTATCTTTAGTTTAAAATCTCCTTGATAGGCGTTAGAAATTCGACGCACCTTGAAACCCCCTCAAAAACCACGCATTGTGATCGTTGTTAACGTCCGTTGTAGCAATAAAGCTGCTTGAATGAAAAAAAATGCCTCCACCGAGAGCCTTGTGGCATACGGGAAACTACAGGTCCCATAATTCTCTGCCGTGTCGCCATTGGTTATTTCCTCCAGAGACTAGCCAATCCTACCTAGTAGGATAGATTAACAAAAGCAAATTGTCAGTGACATCAGAAGGGACGAGGGGGAGAGAAAAAGGGTATTCATTGAAAGCTGGAGTAGTTGGCTGGATTGTTTGGCTTCGTCTTAGTGTTGTCGTTGCAGAACCCGGGCTGGCTTTTTTTGGGGGGGAGGGCAGAGGAGCCGGGATCCGCTCTGTGAAGGTGATACATTGTAACGATCTGATTACTGGAAGCATTGCTTCGTCTGCATGAAGAAGATCTGAACCCGGGAGGAACCTGCTCTGTCTGTGGTCAGGAGGAGGTGAAGATCCTGGATGTGAACAGACTCGGACACTTGTGATACCCCCCTCTCCACATTGTCACCAGGAGTTGCCCCTCCAGCCCTTTATAGGGGTCCCCCTGCAGGGTGATTAGGACTGATCCCTGAAGCTACCATCGACTCTCCAGGGAGGAGATCCCTCTTGATCACCCACACCCAACCCACCAGGGTCTCCCCCTCTTCGGTTTATCTCATCAGACACCCCCCAAAGCTGAATCTCCCCCATGGATACAGCATCTACTTCAACTTTTGATTCAGAGGTAAGTTTTTATCTCTTATTTCTCAATCTGCTTTGCCCCCCCCTCTCCTCCCCCTGTCGATTAACTGCTCCTCAAATATGTCTGCAGGGACCCCTTAGAACCTGATCCTCCCTATCTGGCTGTGTCTCCCCAGCCTGTCCAGACGGTGGGCGAGCAGTACCGTCCACGCTATCGGTGTTTGACCGGTTTCCCATTACAACTTGCGCCATCTTGTCCTTGTAAGAAAAAGTAATTTTTTTGGGCAGCTCCCAGGATCTCAGATTCAGGGGCCCGGGGCCCCCCTCCCCCATGGATCCTGACACCCTTTTTATACGTTGATGGCGGATCTGGGGAGACATATTGTCGGAGGGAACGCGCTCTCCAGGTATCTAGCTGAGAATGGATCTGCCTCTTAGGAATCACCATCTTGAATCGAGTTCACTCTTAGGACTCCCAGGACTGCCCTCTTGCCCAGATTTTGGGGGTGCTGGTGCTTTAATACAGAATAAAGAGCCCCGATCCCCTAAATCATATCTAAGCTTATAGGTTTTGGTTGTTTTATGCAGATATCTCCCTGCATGAGACCCCCCAAAGTACAGAGCTGGCTCCCACACCCCAGCCTTCTTGGGGGGGCTGCACTTTCAATAAGACCCTCGTCTGATCCAATCTGAATTTAATACCCCTACCCAGACATAGGGGACCAGCAGTAAACACCCCTGACACAGCAGCTGCTAAGCCAGCCTTAACCCCCCCAGTCCCCAGAGAACCGACCCGATCAGTGCTGGGGTACATACCCCTACAGTGAATTGTGGGGGTGCTGTCCTGATGTCTGGGGGGCTTGCATCTGATACCCATTTAGAAGTTACTGGTCAGCCATGAAATGTCACTAGCGAGTGGGCTAGTCTTCCCTTTAATTGCTCGGTGGGGTGAACCCCCACTTTAAAGTGTCGACCCCCCACCTTTATGTGCTCCCACCTATGTGGAAATAGGGGTGCTGGATAGGGGGAAGGGGCAGATGATTGTGGGCTACACCCACTCCCTCTAGTACTTCTAATATTTCTGCTTGGCTTTGTTTAGTGCTGCTAATTATCTATGCAGGGGGTGCCTCTGTTTTGGGTGGGGGGCAAATTCCCAGATAAAGCTCAGGATGGGGTGATTTATGGAGGGGTGGATGTAGGAGGTGGAGGTTGGGGGGCAGCAGAAGCAGGATTGAGGGGGGCATCGCCTGACCTTGTTAAATCTGGGATTTTGAGAATACTTGCATTAACCTTTTATGAAGCCCATCTAGCAGACAGCATTGCTTTATATTTATTGCCCCAAAAGGGTATTTTTTTTGGGGGGGGGGGGGACACGGAACCTGTTGGGGGGGTTAAAAAGTACAACGTGTTTAGGGCAGACAGTGGGGGAGGGGAGCCACCCCCATCCCATGATGGTGCTTTCAGATTGACTAGTGCTGAGCTATGCACTTGCTGTAGAGGAAGCCTAGCTGGACCCCAGCAATCTGCCCCCTGTTCCCCCATTTGTGCCCCACAGTTGGGTAAAATGATCATTGTGTGTCTGGAGTGTAGCCAGGGGGAGGGGTTGGTTATATTGTATCCGTGATCAGGGTGTGTAGGGTAAATGTGGACTCCTCCAGAATGTGCCCAGTACAAGCTCAGCCAGACTGGTTGTAGGGGGACCCATGGGGTGTGGGGGGGGGGGTCTGGCCATAACTACAATAGTGGGCTTTCTCCCCTGCATTATGCCTGATCTCTCTGCCACAGCCTGCTGCTTAAATCTATGCTGTCTCTTTAATGCCCTGGTGTGTTAATAGGGGTATTTGATCAAAGTTGCCCCTTGTCCAGTAAAGCAAGTCCCATTTCCCTTATCTGTCCAGTCCCCTGTCTGTGGCTGGGTGCAGTGGTGGCTGTGGCTAGGCTAGCTGTCACTCACAGCAAGCCCCTCCCCCTGGGCTCTCCTCCTGCAGTGTCACTGGGGCTAGGGGTGTCCCTTAAGGCTGCAGTCCCACTGCTTGTCATATATGGAAGTCCTAACTTCCCAGCTCTATTACAGGATTATTAGTATTTAAACACAGGGCATATTCTAATATTGCAGCTATTAACCAAACCCCGCCCCCTATGTAATAAATAATTGTTTACCAAGATAATTGCTTTGCCTTTTATCCAGACCTTTGATCAGACCTTTTTTTTTTTAATAGTCATAATGGAGGATTCAGGGATTGTCTATGAGAGGCGGGGCTAGGGGTGAGTTTAACTCTTAATTAGCCAGGGCAGTGTTAGTATTAATGGTATGCAAATTTGATCAAACAACATAAAGCGACGTTAGCCAAGAGATCAGCTTATATTTATAGCGCCAGGTGATCAGATGGCTTCTTTAATTGGAAACACACCGAAAATACATGTTGCAGGGCTGTAGGGATTGTAATGGTGGTCTGCAGTATACATATGCCCTTGGTTTATGGGTAGGTTTGGTGATTTGAGGCTCCTAGGATTTGGCCCATGGTTAAAAATGGTTAGATGTTAACCGTATGTGTGCCAGCACCGGCTTTCTGGCCTCACAGGGTTAATGCTCTGAGCGGATGGCACCGGCAGAACGTAGACCTCTATCTGCCACAAGTTGCCGTCGCATACGGATAATGTACCGATACCGATAATGCTGTTATATGCTGCTTTATTGCGATGGCTTTAGGGGTAACTTCCTGACCTTATGCAAGGGGTGCGATCCATTCTATCGGTAAAAAGGTTCATTTTCTGTAAATTAACCCTGTAGATGCAGTGGCTCAGGGTCCAATCAAGGACCAGAATTAAACTGGCTTTCAACAGCATATATAATATATATATGTAATTTATGAAAAAGGAAAAAATTAACCTCTTCATCCCCATGCCACAGATATACCCTCACAGGGTGTGTATCACTTACGTGGAGGAAAGAGTCAGACGGGGCTACCATCTATAAATTACTATAAATGTGTGCATTTTCTTATATTTTCCTCTCCCTGGGTGCATAAATGAGACCTGTAATCTGCATTATTTATATGCCACGCCTGATCCCAATCCGATCGCTTGTCCGGGCTTGACATGTCATATGATTAACTCTGTGTGTGCCCGAGGAGCCTGTGTCTCCTCGTTTTGGGTAATATCATCAGTTTTTGGCTTGCTTTTTTTTTTAGCCTTGGCTGAAAGGGTTAAGTAGGGTAGGTCTTTGTTAATGGAGGAGCTGTCTCGGAATGGTGTCATTATTGTCAAGCGCCTGCCCTCTCCACCGCACAGCGCTCTCGTTTAACTCCTTGCTCCCCATGGGCATGTCGCCTCTCTGGCACACAAAGGATTAGAGGTCAGTAGGTGCCGAAGCAGCGCTACCGGCATGCGGGTTTATAGGAATTCGGGGATATTTCATCGCTTTTCATCTTAGAATGGCAATAAAAGAAAATAAAAAATAAACTGTTCTGATATTAATCATAATGTGTTGACGGATTAATGTGTTTTTATATATATATTAGCAGATTATGTGATGTTGGGGGGTTGCTAAGAATGAGAACTAGAATAGCTCTTATTTTCCTGTATGAGAGATGAGAAACATCTTATTTATTAAAGCATCAAACAGGTTGGGAAAGCCCAAAGGCTACTTCAGCGACGCTAGCAGGTATTCAAGGTATTTGTAGGATAAAAGACGGATCTTTTTTACTTTATTGAAAGGGTAGTGGATTCATGGAACAGCCTCCTAGCAGAAGTGGTGGAATAGGCATACGGTTCCTGAATCTAGGAAGAGACCCACGACTGATTAAGGTCTGAGTCTTTACAGCAGGAAAATCGGGGGCGACTAGACTGGGGGGGGGTTACTGATCTGCCGTCACTTTGTATCCCTCAGTAATACTTGGATCTGTAGAACGTCGTTTAAAACGCACTTTTATGAAATTAGAAAGGTCTGCACTTTGTCATTTTTGGGGCACTTGTTAGTTGCGGTCTGCTTGAGTGGCAATAAGTGGGTTAAATGCACCCCCCCCATTTGGCACACGTCTTGCCGATGCCCCGTGGGAGTGAAGGGGTTACTGGTTTGATGCGTCCATTTTGTGGCTGGCTCTGCTAGATGCGTATGATTTGTTTAGATCCGACACGCCCCCCGCTTATTGTCCGACCCCCTGCAATAATATGCAAATCCCGTCAACTCCATCAAGTGCAGCGGGCTATCGCATGCAAACGGGCAAATCCACCCAATGAAGGGTTAAGTCAAAGCAATTAGACCGCCAGCGAGACGTAAACCAGTCGGCGAAGAGCTTCAGAGGATCCCAAACTAATCCTAAAGCGTTTAAAATAGAGTGTTTAGGGAAAAATAATTAGGCAAGGATTATCGCCGCTGGGGTGCATTTAACCCCTTGCCCGTATGTAAAGGGTTAACCATAGCAGCGCTCTTTCTAACCAAACATAGGGAGCCAGGGTTTGTGATAGGTTCGCTACCCGATGTTATATGATGCGTTGCTTATGTCATTTGTTCCCGTTGTACAACGCTGCAGAATATGATGGCGCTATATAAATTAATTTATAGGAAGGCAAATTATTTCTGGTTGACCCTTTTAAGGCCGGGCAGCACATGGAGCTCCAGACTAAAAGTGTCCTGGTAGGGCCAGTTACACCCGCCTTCCCTGAGCATTATGGGAATTGTAGTTCAGGAAAAGCTAGTTAATATGTGCCAACCGGCCTGGACCTGTGTTGTTTTTGTACGGCTGGGGTCCCGAAGTTGCCCCGATGGCTCCTTCCTGTATCCAGATGTCGCTTTAGATAAGACACCGATTCCCGTTCTGATTCCTGATACATAATCTCGCATTATACTCCGTATTATCACTTTACCGACAAATAGTATCCCAAAATGTGTTTTTAAGAGAAAAAAAAAAAAAGCTGACCGGCCGAAGCCTCCCCACCCCTGTAAGCCACACAGAGTTAAAGTTCTGCTGTTGGTGGGCTTCTACCCTCGGGGGCTTCTGTCCTCGGTGTGGGGCCTGTTTCGGCGTCCGTGGTGGGAGACGACCCAGCAATCTCTTTGCCGCTCTCCTCTATATCACTGCATTTGGGTTTTTCTGTGGCTTTGGATAAATCCCAGGCGGTCTTAGCGCCCACGTCTGGTGGCACCTGTTTGCCCTCTGTGCACGTCGACCTCTACGGATGCCAAAAATAGTTATGGGGGGCATTAAAATGTGTGGGGTCTTAAGTTCTGCATGGGCTTGTCCGTTCTGGAGTTAATCACGTTCCACACCATTGCTGTGTGTTTTGACTTGTGAACCGTTGTACGGCGCTACGGAGTATGATGGCGATATAGATAACAATACTGTTATAACTTCTTTCCTAGGATGGAACCCCAAATTATACGAGGCGGAGGACCGTGGAGGATTTCAATAAGTTCTGCACGTTTGTTCTGGCGTACGCCGGGTACATTCCTTACCCCGAAGAGGTGAGTCTTTTACACATCTCACCAAGCTCTTACTGTAACAGGAGCTTTGGTGCAGTTACCATAGTAACCACTGAAAAGTCCTGCCGTTTTGCTCTAATAATCCATAATGTGTATTCTTCCAACGATAATCTAGAGGGGAATGAGTAGCACTAAAGGCGGGTAATAATGACGCCTCTGTTGTGGCTCTTTAAATGCGATGCACGCTCTGTTGTTTTGAACCTTCTTTTGTCCTCAGACCCCTAAAAATGGAAGTGTGGGCTCTACTGGAAAATTGTCTGCACAATTTCTATAAGTAGGTAACGCAAATTCATTTTCACGCAGAGCGGCTTCTAGATTTCACGGGGACCATAAGAATTCTTTAACTTCATTAAAGGAACGGTTAACCCTTTCGGATACATCTTACTGTAATCTGGGGGCTCTTCCAATTTACTATCGTGAATCGTAGCTTCTCTGGTTATGACATCATAGCAGCCCCCCCTCCCTCCGTTAATGGAGTTTATGGAGCTCCGGGTGAAAGGGTTAACGGGCTTTTGGCAGGTGTCTGAGGATGCGTGTCTCTCGAGCTGAGCAGTCGGCCACAGGTTAATTTCTCCACCCGCCCCGTGGAAATAATTGAGGGAAATAAACGAGTGTAAATCCAGTTCCCAGCGAACTTTATCACGCTGACCCTGCTTCTGTTTTGCAAATTGATCAATCAGCCGCGGTAAAAGCCGGCGTTGTGTGTGGAATATCCAAGTCCGGCAGCGTCGACCCGACGGCCTAAATCGGGAAGATCGTTTTACAATCTTGTAGGTTGGCCCTTGTAGGCGACGTTAATTCCTGCCCAGAACCCACCCGAATACTTTCTCCTTGAAGATGTTCATATTTCCTAGCTGGTGGGTCAATAATCTGGGTTATCCCACTTATTTATCATTAAATCTTAGCCTCCCGACAGGACTGAGAGTAGCCTGTAGCAGCTGATCATAAACCCCCCCTCACAAAAGAACTATTTTTGAGAACGGTATTTTCAAAAGGTCTCACGGATTTTATGTTTTTCCTCCCCGTTTTCAGGAGGCCCCGTTAAGAGCGAGCGCCAGTCCTCCTAATAGCACCGGCAGTACGGTGGACAGTGACAGCTGGGACTCGAGATATCAGGACCTGCCGTCTAGCGATGCCCTCCCGATCAAAAAACGACGAAGCTTCGGTGACTTCAAGCACGAGAGGACCTACTCCAGCTCCATGAAACGCTCCAAGCTGGGCAGCTTCCTCCTGGACAGGAAGAAAATCGACAAAATCAAGAGGAAGAAGAAACTGAAGAAAAAGGAGCAGGAAGCGGAACTGAGCGAGCAGAAGTATATCGAGGCCTTCATCAAACTCGAGCCACCGGATTCGCCCGTCGAGGAGAGCACTCCGATGATAGATCATCATGCGTTGGACCTCAAGATGTCCCCTCCGCATATCCCACCGGAGCCCGTCATAGAACATTCCAGCGCCAGCATGGACAGCGCCTCCGCCGCCATGGCGTACGATGAGGCGGAGGACGTCAAGTCCGAGTACTCGGAGGTCAACTTGGGCAAGCGAACGGTCATACGGCAGGGGAAGCAGGTGGTTTTCCGGGATGAAGACAGCACCGGAAACGATGAGGATATCATGGTGGATTCAGGTGAGAAATGATGTGTAAACCGGGTCGTTAAAACATTCAGCGTAGGGGGCAGCGTAATAAAAGTCAACAGGCAAACCCCCCGACGTCCGGTGTCTGTGTTGGAGAACCGGATGTGGCGGTCTGGTAGCCCCGGCCAAAGTAATATATCGGGTGGAGGGGAAATTGTCACGGTTTACTGGGATAACTCGTGATTCCTGTGATCCGTCGGCTGGCTCTGCCTCATGGGAATCGCAGTATGCAGCAGCTGGAGTAACCGGCAGCCGCCCTCACAGAGCTGCCTTGGTCTGATGAGGGGATCGGTGACGTTCTACGAGTGAGGAACCTTCTCACAAATGTAGATACTGGTAGAGAATGAGCTCCGAGTTTGAACCCTGTGTAGAGATGGAAGGAGAGCCAAAACCATCTACTTAACTTACCTGAATTATGGCTTTGTGCTCCCGGAGCACTTTTTGCCCCCCAGAAAGATGGACGTTTTGTTGAGGTGCCAGCTAAGAACATCTTGAAGTGATTTGGATGTGTTTGATGTGTTTATTGGATGGATGTGAACGTGATCTTTTTATTTCCCCCTCCAGATGATGAGTCGTGGCATCTGGTGACCTGCTTCTGCATGAAGCCCTTCGCAGGAAGGCCGATGATCGAGTGCAATGAATGCAACACTTGGATCCACCTCTCCTGCGCCAAAATCCGCAAGTCCAACGTCCCCGAGGTCTACGTCTGCCAAAAGTGCCGAGACACCAAATTCGACATCCGCCGGTCCAACCGCTCGCGCATGGGCTGCCGAAAGCTATTCCTGGACTAATGCGGCGTCGGGAACGGACGTTCGCCGGGCAGAAGCACACAGGTCTATTACCGTGCAACAAGTTCTTCTGAGACTTTTTCAGAATAAAAACAGAACATATTTATGTTTTAATTGGGCACAAATTTATATATTGTTAATATGCTTTTTGTTTTGTTTGAAGACCCAAACCGAAGGCTACGAGGCGTTCAGAATTAGCTGGGATAATCTGAAAAGAAGTCCAAAGTGTCCCGGTCGTTTATTTTTGTAGTGTTTTTTTTTTTTTTTTTTTTTTTTTTGTGTTTTTCTTTGGTTCGATGTGTAATATGGCACTAACAAACAGAGGGGGGAGGGGGTATTAGCCGTACGCAGGGACTGGATCCCAAATAAATACTCGTCTGTCTCCTGAAGCTGACCAAAGCTGGTCATGGAAGCCATCAAAGATATTTCTAGCGACGAGAACGTTGATATTGAGTTTAAAAATGTTCGTTTGGAATTCTGCCGCAGTTCTAAATATCTAGATTTGTTAATATATATATAGTCCAAGCTGGCTCTGATTTAAAACATTACTGTTTTTTTTTTGTTTGTTTTTTTTTTTCCCCATTTATTTTACTGGAGTTGAGGTCTTTTTATTTTTTTAAATTTTCATCGTGAAACAGGTGCATGTTTCTCAGGCGTAAGTACAGCGGCGCATACGCGGCTGTAAGAAAATTCACATTTTTGTTCCCCCCTCATTACTGGTTTATTTATTACGTGTTTCGTTTTAGGTGCAAACGCTTTTCATCTAAATAATAAAAAAAACTCTATTCTTATCTGTTTCCGGGATAAATAAAAAATCGTAAAATATACGCAGTAGAAACATTGGGCTCCACGTTTAAAAAAAAAAAAAAAAAAAAAAAAAAAATGTACATTTTACACCCCTCACCAACTAGTGGTTGCTATAGTGATAAAACTACTTTTTCTACCATAGCACCAGAAGATGACCCCATTTGCTGCTGATGCAAAAACCTCATTTAACATGTTGAAGTATTCCCCCCCCCCAAAAAAAAACCACACACCATAATAACCATTTAATTCGGATAGTGTGGCACTTTCAGACCCCTCGTCTCTCTCTATTAGTCTAGTTTGGCAATTAACCCCTTATGTGCTAGAGCAAAGACCAGCGCATGGTCTGCCCCAGATTAGGAGTTACTGGTTTTACGCGCGGTTCCTCCAGGATGCTGTTTTGGCTCTGATAAAGTCCTGGAGCGAGCGTTTTTCATAACCGCACAGTATTAACGGTGTGGGTTTCAAACACAATACAAACTACGGGTTGTAGCCTTTGAGTCGTGTTCCAGCGGGCAGGGCTGACACCCATAAAACCTTTCCCGCTATATATATTAATATATATATATATATATATATATATATATATATATATATATATATATATATATATGCTACGTATCGGCTCTATAGGTTCTCACTGGTAACTGCGGATGCCCGTTTAACCCCCTGATGGCCAGGATGGCACACATCCCGCTATCAATAACTAAAAACAAAAGTTTAAATGAAAGCCGTCCCTTTAAATAATTTCTATTGGATTCGCTCCCCCGTCACACCGTTGTGAATACAGTCCCGGCATAATTTAGTTTTCCTGCCGATTTTATAGACCGTTTGTAATTTTTATTTTTTGCACTAGTCCGTCCCGTCGCGGTTTTACACAGACTTGGGATTTCTGCCGGTGAAACTGCTTTGTTCTCATTAATATTTGTCCTACAAGTTTTGCGGGGGTCCGCTAAAAGTATAGTCTTTTTGGATGGGTAAACCGAGGGGGGGGGGAGTCTCCGAGTATAGCCATCCCTAATTAACATGGCACTTAATATCGCGTACAAACCTGTATCTATAAGTAATGGGGCAGCCATCTTCCTTTTAAAGCAGCCCCCCCCTCGTGTAAAGTGATGTGTACCCCGACCGATACACTTCCGTTTACCGTTACACGCTCCGTGGCGGTGGTTCCGTTCTCGTCATATTACTCAAGTGCCTCCGCTATAGTCTGATATAAGATCCATAAGGCTGCTGTCAATAACACCCAATATATCAGATTTCACTGCAAAAAACTAAAATCTTGGTCATATGCGAGTGAAATTATTTTGCAACAATAACCGTTTACAGGGTATATCTAGAATTTAAAGCAGAATTCATCTCCTGTTGCTGATTGACCTTACGCTTTCTCTTATTCCTCCGGCGCGTTTCATCCGCTCGGGGCGTTTATTCTACGAGTCGCTTCTGTCTAATAACATTTCATTCACCGTGATGATCGGGGGTCCCCATTTTTTTTTTTTTTTTGCAGAATATCCTTAAAACTAGTACTACTCGTAGGGAGCTGGGGGGGTTACGGCTTAGGACACCCTATTTATTTATAATGGTATTAAAATATTCTTTGTATGTTTTTTGTTTTAAAAAAGAGGGGGAATCTAAAATTCTACGTTTTAGTTTAATGATATAATGGTTGTTTTCTTGTATCTGAGACGCCTCATTTAAAAGTCAGAATCTCCCCGAAATGTTTAATTTAATATGCATTTTCCTTTGTAATTTTGTAATTTTTGGCTGCGTTGCACAAATTAAGCCCCACACCCCCCCAAGACAGATAGTGTTGTGTATATGTACCGGGTACTTATTATAGGGATATGTCTTTCAAAGCTTGTGCAGATAATATCGAAGTGGTTTGAGTTCATATGTAGACATCTCATGATTCTTAAATCGTTGTGTGTTGTGGTGAGCGAAACGCGTTCCCCGCCCCATGTGTCACAAAAAAAAAATCACTATTTTATTATAAATCCTCTACAGATTTTTTTAAACGTGAACGTGACCAAACCGTACCTTAATAACTGATATCCCTTACCCAAAGCACTGTACAGTCTGGAAATATCGAGGGAAAAACAGGTAATTTTATAGAATTTTTTTTTTTTTTTTAAGGCAAAGTTTAATTTCTCTAAAATTCACCACAACCGTCGGAATTTCTTTTTCGGGCCGCCGGTCTGAAAACGTAGGCTGTAGGTACGAGCACACGAACGCGGTGTAGACCCTGTGTCCGGTTTTCGGAGAAGACGTGGAATAATGTAACATAAAAGTCATATAAAGGTGTGTCGATGTCTTAAAATTTGATATTCAAATTGCCGAAAAACTTTTCAAGAAATTTCAATCGTGAGCATTTTGTTCGAAGGAGAACTTTGCTCGTTTCTTAACGTCTTTCCGGGTGTTTAAAGCTACTCTCAGTAATATCTCGCTCAACACCTATGTAAAAATAAATAACACGTTAGATATTATATATATATATATATATACATATATATCTATTTTTGTTTTAATAGGATAATTTTGATTTCTGTTGGATGTTGTAGAATACTGAGAGAAATGTTGAACCTGCTTTCTGAAGACTGGGAAACATTGTGTGATTTACTATTATACAAGACTTGTGTTTTTTGCAAAGAAAATGTTTCTGTGAAACTCTGTAAATTTGTAAATAAAGATATCAATATTTTAAATTCTTCAAGTTCCAAAGTTCTTCATTACGTGGCGTTGGCTTAGTAAAATATATAAGCATGGCGTTGGTTAACTTCACTCTCCATGAGTGATTTCTCAGGTTCCATCAATCCTGTAATAATAAGGTAATAACTTATTTTTTAGGTTTCTTAGATTTCTCAGGTTCCATCAATCCTGTAATAATAAGGTAATAATAAAATTTGAACTTCTTTTTTGCTCAAAGAACCTGTAAGCCCTGGGCAGGGAAGAGGTCCGTAGACTCTTGTTCTCCATCCTGCTTTGTTGGTCAATGACACGCAGAGCCTCATTAAGATGCTACAGACGAGCCGCGTTCTCATGGAAATTAAAGGTCAGGGGCCACCGTGGCATCTTTGAAAAGATGGCCTTTCAAACTAAACTTTCTTTCTTCTCGTTCCAAATCGGGACGGGTTAAGAAGCAAATGTCTGGAAATTCCAGCGGGGATTATCTCATTTCATTTAAGCTTCGTACTTTGGCAAAATAACTATACTTTGTGTCTAATCGTAACGTGTCCATCATGTTTAAATGGAGAATGGGTACCTGCACACGTTGCCTTTCTATTGTACGCCCCTCTAGTAGCGTAACGTTTCTATTGAAAATGTACATGGCACTGCTAAAAAGGAAAGGGAGAAATAAATGGAAACAGAGACAAAAAAGGAAAATGGTGATTTGTTGGTCTTTTGGGTAAGATCAAGTGGCACTCACTCATCGTACTGTGTGGGAAAGGTTGGTCCCCTGGCCTTAAGGTCGAGTTAGCCTGAAGGCCAAGTTGTTTCTTATCTGAGTGCGCTCCACTCTTGAATTGCCATCAGTGTCGTTGGAAGGCCACACCTTCTTTCCAAGCCCTAAAGGTTGGGTTATTTTTTGGTGAGGTAGGCATGGTGGCCCTTATGGGTGACCCCCTCTTTCCAGAGAAGATCTGGTCCCCCTGCAGGCCTTTGGGCCGTTGAGGGAAGGGAGGGTTTGCGTATCCTTTAGGGCATTTGGAGATGTCTGGTGTCCATCGTGGCCTCAGATGTTTTTGGCACCTTATTTACCTGTTTTTGCACTGAATTCACGGCTTCAATAAGAAAATCTCTCTAAACACAGCAAGCAATGTTCTTCTGTGTCCTGACCGCACGTTGGTCTCCTCAGATGGTGTCAGCTTATCAGTATATAACAGCCCTCCCTCGCCGCTCTCCTGGTAGGAAATGTGGTTTGGTTTCTGCTGACTTAATTCATTCAGCACCAGAACTCCCAAAGCCTTTCACTTCCTGTCGGTTAACCGAGAGATGACATTTTCCTCGGGACGGCTGCATTACCACAGCAAAACTTTTCTTACCGATTCATTACGTACATTTCCCCAATCGCTACCTCGTACAGTTCAATATACCGATGTGATTATATACATTGATTAAACATTGGCACGAGCGTGTGTTACAAACCCACGTAACGCGTACATCTTTACTTCCTGTTTTCACGGTTTCATGAGGAAACCCATTATGTTTTAAGCTGGAAGTTCTTTGAGGGAGTGAAGGGGAGTCATTAGTTTCGCAGATTCCCTCATTTTTACCAAATACCTCTAGGCCTCTCTCTATGAATGTGGTTTGTAACACCTAGCGGCCAAGACTCCCACCAGTTCGGTGCCATAAGAGGCCACCCAAGCGTCAATTAGGCCAGATAGTTTCTTCTGAACGTTCATCATAACACAGCTAATGAAGTTTGATTAAAAGTTGAATGGTTTTCTGTGAGACGGGGAAAGATCGGTTCTCTGGTTTTAAGGCCGGGTAGGTTTTGGAATCCCCCCGATGGTCCACCAGTGCACATAGTGTGTTTTATGTGTTTCACAGCAAAAGTTAACTTTTTTGTCCCGGTAATATCACGGAACACACATTTTTGGAGGGGCAGTGGGTGGGTAGTGGCGTAGTAACCCAACGTCACTCCCGCCACCCGGCACTTCACTCTTTTTTTTGACAATGCCCTAAAGACTTTTTTGGTGAGGGGCGGTAATACCTTTTGGCCAATAGCACTCCTTGACTTCAGTGGCCCCTGCCTTATGGGCCCTAGAAAATCCATCCCTCCATACGCTTCATCTAGGGAAGGAAAGGGCTACATATATCCTCATATTGGGGGTTTCTCCGCAGAGGAGGAAGAATGGGCATCTGGTCTCCGCTGTGGCCCAACCACTTTTGGAACACATTTTTAACATAATCTCCTGAATTTAACTCTTTTTGCAACTAAAGTCAGACATCTTTCCTCACTTGGATAAAATTCCCCAAAGCATAACAGCAAAGCACATATCAAGCCGTCGGCCGACTTATGACTTTGGGCAGCTGCTGGCCTTAAAGTGCCAGGGCAGCCGTGTCATCGCCAGCGTGACCCTGAATCGAGTAACTAAACATCCGCCGAGGAAAAATGCAGTTTCATGATTGGCTGAAATGAAAGCCTTTTAACGCTTTCAGTGCCAAACAGGTGAGGAATCCATTTGCAGCAGGGTGTGTCGGTGTCGCAGTAATTAAAGGGTGTTGATGTTAGAATACGGGGACATGATTTTGGTGAGAGGCGCACATGGCAGGAAGCAGCAGACATCCCGTGTGTTTAACCAGTGAATCACCCCGTCCCGGGCATCGCGCCGGGCATCCTTGGCAACGTGCACCTCGCTGTAATTATCACCCTGCATGCATGGAGGGTGCTAATTACAGCGGGGCACACGTTGCCGAGGAATTCTGACTTCCAATGACCTTCCTGTTTATTGATTTTTTTCATTTTTATTATTTATTTAAATAGATCTGCTGGAATCACTGCCGATCTTGCGGTTTAATTCCGAATATCTGAAATTTTCAAAGAAGAGGCATTTTTTCCCATATTTTAATGCTATTTTCACATAATAGCGTAACAATTATGTCACAGAACAAATAGTAGGACATGTACAGCGTGTCGCGGTGCCCAGTAATTACCTTATTCACATATCAGTCATATATCTTTATAATGTAATATATATCTTTATAAACAAGTGTATAGGGAACGTCATGACAGGGCCTATAGCTTTCTTTATATTGCTTTGATGAAAATGGCTTTTCACACAGGCCAACACATTGGTAAAGTTTCTGACCGGTAATAAAGTGTTTTTTTTTGGGGGGATATTAGTATGTATCGAATTTCTTGTTTTCGGTATTGAAACGTAGACTTTGAATTCAAGGTAGCGGAAATAAGATGATTGCCAGAATGACCCGTTAATATGCGATACCTAAGTCTATTTCACACGCCAGCTAATATCCACTATTTACTCTGAACCTACATAGTAACAGAGTCATTTAGGTTGAAAAACAGATATTTTTTTGAATTTTGCCACTTAGGGGGAAAGATTCCTTCTTGACTCCAAAAGGGGATCCTTATAGTTGTCTGTATTGAACCTGATTTGCCACGTGCCTTCCCAGTGCCCCCAATGTGCCTCCCCAGTCCCCCCTTGTGCCTCCCCAGTCCCCCTACTTGCCCAGTCCCTCACTCTGTCTAAATCCTCCTGCAGAGAAGGATCGAGGTTAGACTGTTATCATCCTACCAAATTTTGTAACGTTTTAATATTAAAAGACTGAGATGTTCTAAAAAAAAAATAAAATAGCTTCTATGGGCTTCTGATTTTTCAGTTCATCGTTTTTCCTCGAATCAGGACAAATCCCTTTCCACGGCTTGCCTCATTTCCTGTTATTATTCCCAGGTTTCGCGCTATTTCCCGTAGCGAGTAGAGAAGATGGAATCCGGGAAAATGCCAGTTTTGTTATTTTGTGGCATTTTTGATCTCTTGATTTGATATTGATGCCTGAGGTTAATTTCTGCAGCTGTATCTGGAACTAAAGACTACAAGGTTCCGCACCGGAAGGTTATATGGACCTTCACCATAGATGTTAGCTGTAAAGATCTCATGTGGACGGAGGCCACGTAAATAACGTGATCGATACGTCTCATGAGAGAGTTATTGTTGGTGTCTTTGTGAGGGTATCATCTAGAATATGTGAAGAAAAGCTCTAGATAGTCTTGAAAGCTTGCAATCCATTATACGTCAGTTGGCCAATAATGGCATCATCTTTACCAAGTTTGGTTTGTGAGGACACGTAAGCTAGTCCGGTCTAGTGGAAGTAGTTCCCTAGTAGACCATGTCTGTGATTGTCCATTATCCCATATGCACCATAATCTGGAATTGAAATGGAAGTGGTGACTTTTCATATAATTCTGCCACGGGACCTCTTGGCATGACGGTCTTCTACCATATACCTTAACAAAGAATTATAATACAGACTGATGGCGGCTCTCACAGCTTCTGCCCAGACCTATGCAGTAGCTGTTGGATGGAGCCCAGCAGAACCAGGAGGATGTTTGTGAAGAACCAGAATCTCACCGAACAAGCAAAGAACATTAACCCAGACCCACTATGAGTATGATCCTGAGCTTAGAATCAGCCAGTTACATTGGATTTATCCGAAAGTTGTCTTGATTTTTACGCGATGGACAGAGCCTCCTAGCAGCACACATTTTCATTCACATAACCAATTTATTATTTTATATTTGTGACATTTATGAAGGTACGGACTGTATAAACTACTTTGACTGCTCGGTGTAAATCCACTTAGCAATCAAAGAGAGTGAAGGTAACGGGAAGGGATACTCATACAGATTGTCACTTAAGACCCTGGGTATACACCTAAATGGCTTCTAATACAAGTATACATATATTATAATACATGTATATATATTATTAAACAATATATATATATATATATATTATCACTTTATTAATTTGTGTAAACTGTATTACTTTTAGTGCAGAGAACTGTAACCTTCAGGAAAGGTTCACAGATTAATTTTGCCTTTACTGCCACCTAGTGGCAGAAAGGTAGACTTCACATCTTGTGCATTTATCTGGGGGAGGTAGTGTTATTTATTAAGAGCTAAATTGACTTCCAGAAAAGACAATTCAGAGGGAAATTTGTCAAGCTGCTTGAACTGGGGCAAAACTTTCCACGTTACTTCGGCTTGATGGGATTTCTCCAAGCTGAATAGATAATGAAATAATCAGGGACTCAGCGTGGACACTACATGAGCAAAAGTACGTGGATATCTCTCCTAATTAAATGGTTTGTGTTTTGGCCACCATACTGTAAAAATAAAGACATAGTGTGTAATTATTCTGTTTTCAACACACAGATTTGTTAAGAAACACACTGGGATAAGAAATATAGGATTTTGGAGAATTACCAAAAAAGGCCAACTACGCATTCGATATCTGATCGGTTTCCTTGGGTTGTCTTTATTTTTAATCTTTTACATTTACTTACACAATAGACAAAATGTTGCCGGTAAAAGCATGAGATTTCCTGGGCCAGCAGCACCATCCTGTGGCCACCTATGGGTTCTACACAAGCCATAGAGCCCTAGAACTGTTGATGGGTGGGTTATGAAAGAGGATTTGTGTATAGTAGAAGAAGAAAAAACGGAATATCTGTAAGCGAAAACAGATTTCTTTTAAGGGACAGATTCTAGCTAGAAAAGGACCTTCTACAGCCATTCAAACGCGGGGACTGCAGAACCATGGCAGAAAAGCAATATCTGCCGTGACCAGGGAAGAATTGAATGAATCTTCTGTTTGCGGGAATGATGTGGCTGAGAAAGCAAGGCTGCCAACTGGGGGTACGGCTGAGGCGGCATTTTGCTTTATATGCCAAAGAAACCTCATAATTTGGTGTGAAACTTCTCCAGCGGGTGGTACGAAGACATCACAGCTCTCTTCACGCTGCCACCTTGAGAAGTTATACAGCCGGCGATGCCAATACTACCATTAGCAGGAGAAGTTAATACATGGGGAGTGAGCCGAGGGAGGTCATACACGGGTAAGAACAGCACCCCATTTACATGCCAGGTATCCTGGATTATAAATCAGCTGTCACCGTTCGATCTGCCTGAGCTTGATCCAAAAGGCCCTGAAGAAAACATTAACAGCTTTATTCCAAAGCACCAGCACGTGGGGTAATTTGTTTCTTCTACGCGTTCTATTTGGGGTATGTAAACCGGCCAGTTCTAAAGAGATTCCCAGAAGCTCCGCCGCACACGTCCTGTATAATTTATCTTTCCTACAACTTCTGACGTTTTTAACAGGAGAGTTTTGTTTTGTTATTTTGAGAACTTTATATAATCATTATATTGAAAGGTGTTCTTTCCAAACAGACCAACAAATATAGACAATTTATCATCCTGAAGAGAATTTCTACAATAAATGATTGTGTACCCCCAGTGCTTTTTATGTGTAGGGTTTGGGTTATGTGGCGTTTGCTATAGCAGTCCAGCGTGCCGCTCTTGCCAAACCAAACTAAAAACTTTAGCATATATATTTCAAAAGCAGAAAGGTAAACCGGCAGATTTTCTGCTATTTTGGTTGCGTTGGACTGGCTTCTTACCTATAATAACTTATGAAATTTTTCATATTTTTTTTTTTTTTTATTCGATTATCACTGTAAACTGTAATTAAATTACTTTTTTTCCCCCATGTTGGCTCTTTTATATCCATTACCTTTTTATTTTCTACATGTACAATATGGAAAAAATAAAATATACATACAACTTACATCATTTCTTAATTCATATTTGATGACATTGGATAAACCCAGCGTAAAGTCTTTGCCAAGGCACGTTAACCCCAAGGGTCCCGCAACATACACAGAGAGCCGAGTTAAACTTCGGAGGGAGCCGGGGCAGTAAAAAGGGGATGGTGAGTGGAGTTTGTGGAACGGGAGTGGATTACATGCTTACCCGAGAGAAGGCGTAAAGGATCCACTAACGATAAACATGCTGCCAATAACTAAAAGGTTAAAAGTGTAAGTGTGTGTTTGTATGTAGGTGTGTGTGTGTTTGTATGTAGGTGTGTGTGTGTGTGTGTGTGTGTGTGTGTGTATAAAGCGAGTGATACGGAGTGGCGGATGTGAGCCTCTAAAGCCTGTGACCTCCAACTACTGATAACAAAAGGAAACTGAATAATACAAATAGAGGTTAAATTAAATCCTATGAGTGATATAATTAGGCTGCATTCATGTTTAGTTGCACCGTAATACTTAGATGCATCGAGGAAAATAAAAGGTTTGATTAAAAGCACGTTTGGTAACATGTTATAGGTCTAATAGATCTGAGGATAAAAAGTGAGGCCGATATTCGGGCCAATATCTCATATAATATATATATATATATATATATATATATATAGGGTGTGTTATGTTGTGAAAGTATAGTAATAGTAAAGTGTGTGTAGTAAGCTGATACACATATACCGTGGAACTAAGTGGCATTGAAAGGGTGCAGAAAACTAGTAAAAGGACACAGATTGGGAAAGAAAGAGTGTGTTTCTTGTGAAGAGTTCATCATTAACCTACCTGGGCAGTGCTTGAAAAATACATCTGTGGCAACGAGAAATGTGGAAGACGTTAAAGCCCAGGGCGGACGACACGGGGTAACAGTTCCGGCTGTGCAGGATCAGCCCTCGGTGTGGGTAAAACCAAAGCCCATACAAATCCAGGCTTCCACGATGGTAGCAGGTAACAGCTTCTGCCACCTCACACCAGAAAACCCACCCAGCCAGACAGAGACCCCATTTGAATAAACACACAGACCGCTTGGCATTGTGTACTTTACTCTGTGGATCAGTATGAATGAACAGATCAGAGCGGATGCCTCGAGGTACGGCTCTGCCTTGGGTTCAACAAACTATGTTGAGGTTTACTATAGAAGATCAAACCAAGGAGGGAAAGGGTTATAAAATAACGTGAGACAGCCAGGAAGATTCCATCGCATACGTTCCCACGTGTCACCAGCGACAGCTTTGTATATAGTGCATAGGATATCGGGACACGGACATTAAATACGGCGGATATGAAACCAGCAGCTCCTTTTAGCAAATATACACTTCCTAGCAAATAGCCGGTCCGAGAACCGGTTCCGTGAGAAGTTCCAGCTTGACTAATATATACGGATCTGCTGTACTGTCAACCACTGAAAACTGCAGAAATACACCTTGATGACATCACGTTTAAGTCTCTTTTTGATACTAAGAGCAATGACTGCATACACAGTGGTTTACAGTAAGGTATCGGAATTTCAAGTTCAGTAACCATGCCATAGCTAGGAATAAAGTGCAATTTAAACATGAACCCCTGCATTGCCACATCCATATAATACCAGTTATCATATGTTAATGTGCTACGCGTTGTTATTACTTCTTTCGCTCTCCCTGCTTTGACAGACAGGTCGTTTTGCGATAGCTCGGGAGTCCATTTAAAAAGCTGGAGGATTTTCACAGTAACAAAACGTATCCACAACTTTTACAATCGATTCCATACCAATTGCACCGATAGATAAATTCTGGCTGCGGTTTCCAAGGCTGACAAGACCTGGGCGCCAATCTTTATGTAGTTTTTCCCCTTATAGCAGCAGTAATATCGCCGCGATATAAATACCAAGAGCGACCGTCTCTCATCTGCACTTAATTAGGTTGGCGGAACCTTTATGGCTCTCCGAATAATAATAATAATAATAAAAAAAATACAAGAGTAAAACTTCTCTCGGACTCCTGGTTTTCTGGAACGGAGAATCCAAGGAAAAGTTTTTTTCGGGCCGAGGAGGTTGTGAGATTTCTTGGTGGCGTTCCCCGACGTCGGCTAGCCGTCCGCATCGATCTTGTGAGCTGAAAAAGATTGGAGTGAAAATAGAGGCGATAGGAAAAAAAAAACAAAAAACTGGCAGGCAAGACAGATGAGTAAATTGAAAATCGTGTTTGCAGAGATGATACGGGATTAACGCGGTCTGTTACATTCTCACGGATGAAGGGTTTTCCGTGTTTCAAGCCGCTTCGAAAACCTTTGGAACTTCGGAAGGTTCTGTTTGGCCAAAAAAGGCGAATAGGCGGACAAAAGCTTTAATTACGTCTTTAAAGTTGACGCTACTCTTACTGGGCCAACACAGAACGAGATGTAAGATGACATGAGCTTTCAAGGGCCTCAGAGGTTTCCTCTACAGATACAATCTGATTTCATTTGAAGAAGAGACCTCTACGGTCCTGAAAGCATATGCAACTTTATGTTGGCCCAACGGAAGGTATCAGCTTCAACTAATGGCTATATGATGATAGCAACGTAAGAAAAGAGCAGGTGCAAAAATCTTCCCTGTGCATTGTGGGTTAACCCTACATCTAGAACGGCTGATGGTTCATAAAATGAAGAAATAGAAGAAATGATGTTACTCTTCCTTTAAGAACAGCAGCCATCAGTCACAGATTTTTGCCGGGAAAAAAAATTAAAAATAGAATTTCCCATTTTTTTATTATTATTATTATTATTTTTACTGTAGGGAATATCTGTGAAACCAGAAGCCAAAAGTTACTCTCTCCTGGACTGTAAGGCTGTTGCAGGACGGTGCGAGATCTCCAGGATCTTCACTAAATTACAAAATGATGTCACCAACTGGAACTCGAATCTTGCCGGGGCAAATAATCACCGGCGCGTGTCACCACGACCCGATGGTGATTAGTTGCCACGGCAACGCTGCCTAATTAACGTGGAGGCGGCAAGAAGGAGCTACTCACACTGCTTTGGTATCCTAAGAGGTTCATTATCTCCGGACATCACTTGGTGAAGGGCTCCTCGGAACTGGTAAAGTATTTTTAGGCTTTTCTCTTCACCAACGCAAGGATCGTAGAAACCAGGAAGACCGGCCTGCGGAGGGAAACAGAAATCCATCCGTAACGATGTCTCAAGGTGCGACGAGTTGCTGCGACGGGACACGAGGTAGATGAATGTGTGATTTAGGGGCAAAAGAAGCGTCTGGATATTTCTCCTCTACCACATAAACCTTAAAGGCTGAATGTTTATTCTGGAGACAAAACCAGACACTATGCTTCTCCCACAAGTAATAGTGAAAATGCAAACATCTTCCGAGTGCTGACCTCACTTTTCCCATGATCGCAGGCAGTTTGTCCGGTCTCGCTCTGGAAATCGGGTCCCAGGCAGTCGCACTAAGTGCGCTTCACACTCGCCTTCGCCTGCCCTGACGGCTCTTGCTTACCTTTGAAGCTTCCGTGAGGATTAGCTTGGAATCTTTCACCAGACACTGCAGCGGCACCGTCACGTCAATCACCTTCACCTTTTCGTTTTTCCTGCTGTTATCAGTCACAAATTTGCCGTACCAAGCGTTCAGTATGATCAGGCCTGCAGACAAAACATACGCGACGGGCTTTATTTAGCGATGGAGAACCGAGTTGGAGTGACCGTGGCGTGTCAGCACTTCACACTCTTCAAAGCTATAGATACTGTATAATGTTTTTTTTTGTAATACCGCAAAAACCTGCTTTGGCAAAGCCTACGATCAGGTATCTAAGATTAGCTCGGTATAAGTTAAGTACGGCTTTACCAAAAGGTAAGGCTATTACTGAAAGAAGCGAGTTTGGATCTTACCCATCCGAGACTCTTCCGCTTCTATGATCCTTCTCACAGACTCTTGCATCAACCGAACCTGAACAACAATACAACACAAATAAACAATTCAACAACTCCGATTCCTGTACGGAAAAACCCGTGCCAAGTCTATTCTGGAAGGCACAGCTACTGCGCTTGTAAAATACGCCTGAAATTACGCCGGAGATATATAACTATAAATTAATAAATATATAACAACTTAACGCACAAACTAAAACTCGGTTAAGGAACAGAAACCTTACTCTCAAGAAAGCGACCAGAAGTTTGTCGATTCCATACATTAAGCTACTATGAGAGACGCAGAGTCAACGCGGCAAACACGCCGGCAGACACGCCGGCAAACACACGGCTACTGTCTGAACTCCCGTACAGCCGCAGATCCGTCCTCGTGAGGGTGAGGAGCGGGATATAAACCATTTGTGGCTTAAACTGTGAAAATATATCGACTCTAAAGAGTAACTGAAGAATTAAGTTCTACTTTCACGTTATTACTTATGTATTAAGGTGATTTTTGTGCAAAGTTTGCTAAGGGGTCTTATAACCCCAAAACCAATGGATTGTCCAACGGGCATGAACGTGCCCATTGGTTGCCATGGCAATAAAACCACTTTTCAAAACTGCTCTAGAATCCCTTTTTTAGCCCATTTTGTAAAGGAGCATTGTTATTCCCTCTAGGTACCGGTCAGAGTATATCCCAACGTGTCGGTTTTACTCACCGCGGCCTCCGCCTCTTGCTTCTTCTCTAATATATCCGTCGCCGAGCTCTCTCTATGTTTTTCCAGCTCTCTAGCAATAGAGACAGACTTATATGCACCCAAAATGTAATACAATAACATAAATCTACAATCATATTCCTACCGGCGCCGCACATTCGCATCCAGTCAATTTTTTTTTTATTATTATTATTATTTCGTTTTTTTTTTTTTTTTTTTTTTACTAGGGTAGCAAAATAAGGCAGAAAATTAGGAATATAAGAATTTGTGTGCGGGTTTTTTTTTTCTTGGCACAATCGGCACTTTTTTTTTTTTTTGTTTCTGTCAAATAAAACTGAGCCAAACCAGCTTACAAAAAATGATTTCACGCAGTTTTATACCAAACAAATAATAAAAAAAAAAATAAAGCAGAAAGAAGAATAATGTAAGCGTATTTTTCATGCACGCACAAGAAGTGTCTGGCTGAGTTATGTCAAGGCTGCGTTTTCGTACTCACTTCTCTTTTTGAGCCCGGAGGTAAGGCTTGATGATAAGGCGATGCATGGCCACGTAGATAACTAGAGGGCCCACAGTGGCATAAAACACGGCGCTCGGCAGGAGCTGATCTGTCAGGTGGATAGGAAAGAAATATGTCTGACTGGCTCTATTTAACCTGGAACAAAGGAGAACGGGAACAGATTAATAGAAACAGTCTGCCGGCTGCGAGGAGGAAAACAATCTGTTATTTATCCTCGGCTACGAACGCCGATTCCCACTCGCCTCTGTGAATAAATTACGGGATCTTTAAATGCCGGGATACGCGTCGGAGAGGCGCTTGCCGGCCAGAGGAGATTTAACGTTTAAAGGGGTAGGAGGGACGTGAGTGCTCCCTCATACTCACAGTGAACTGGCTCAGCCGACGGCAGACAAGGCAGAAGTGACATCTTCGGCGGATTATTACGGCGCAGTCACCTGTCTGCCTCACCTGAACGGCCACCTCTAGCCACTAGCGTCACAAGGAGACAAAGCGAGCGCTGCGGCGGAGGTCTATGGATCTCCCGATGCTTCCCTTTCCTCACAAATCTGGGGCGGTGGAGCAGCTACCTGGCACAGCGCCTCTAAACCGGGATTGTCCCATGAAAACGAGGACTGTTGGGTGGTATGCTAGGGCACTCTCAGTTTATGTTCATATAGTATAGGGAGAGGACGGCAGAGACGCGCATACCAGCGGCATATGCATGGATTGTGTATCTAAATGTATTTGCATTTTATCCTGATCGTGGATATGTATATGTAAATAATGATAGTACATAGATCTAGTGGTTTAAGGGGCATTGCATGCGTTTGACATTCAGTATAATAAACCTATGAAGTGATAGAATGTAGCCAAGGATCCCTGAGCCCGGAGGGCAATCCGGCACAATCCGCTCTCTCCATGGATGCAAGTGACAGAGATTCATATCCGAGAAGCGCAGATTGCTTGCAGGTCGTCTGCTGCCCGGTTTAGGCGGTTCCGGATTAATTGCCAGACTATGCCCCGCCGCTGCCAGCGGAGTGCTACACCGGAGTAACGGCATGCGCGACAAGCAGCCGATATACATAAAAGTGTCTCGAAAGTAAACGATGCAGACGCTTTAAGACATAATGTCTCGCTGTGACACGCTGGCGGGCGCTTACTTGATTTTTAGGGACACTCCTTGAGGCACCCCGATGCTGACTGTGGCTCCCAACACGCTGTGCCTCGAAATCTTCCTTTCCGCTCCATATTCCACCACCGTCCCAAATAATCCAGCCCTAGAACGACAAGTAAGTGATGGGATAGTGTGGGTTCACGTGGCACATGTCATAGCTCGAGATCAAGTCAATCTGCGACGAGCGGAACCATAGAAAACGTAAAACGATGCTAGAAAAAACTAAAAGCATTAACCAGGGCTGTGAAATCTCACTGAAAAAAAAATAAAAATCAGAGAGCGCCACAAAAATCAATAATAATCCCTGGAGTTAGTCCCTGGCTCCTTACTTTTCACAGAAGGGAATAAACAACCTGAATCGATTGTTAGAATGAAAAAAAAACAAAAAAAAACAATCAAAACATTATTTGCGAAGCACCGCAGGGTTAATCCTAATTGGACTGCCGTGGTGGCTCATAATTCACTCGATCAGATGCGTGAAACCGAAAAGCCTTCCACCAAACGCTCATAATCTCACTTTGGTGATCAAGACACAACGTCATAACGTTTAACCCCTTAAGGAGTTGTGCGACTCGCGTTCATCTTAGCGCTTACTTTATGGATCCCTTGAGCCGCGTCTGATCCTCGTCTTGAAACTTGTGCTGGTAACTAAACATCACGAAGGAATGGGGGATTCCAAGCTAAAAGAAGAAATAAAAATTGAAATTGCGAAACAGTGGGGTTACCGCTGAGCCCCGCGGATCTAGACTGCCTGACCCCCAAAATCCGCCCTTTCGGCCGTGACCTTTGGGTTAAAATCCTGGATATCGGTGGATATCTGTATACCGCTCAACAAGATAATAAAGCAAGAAAGTTTGTTATCGTCGACACGGAGGCAAAGACCGCGCTTCGGCGCAGCAGATGTTATCTCATTAAGACACACGGATTAATACGAGGCCAGCCAACGTACGCTGGAATCACATTCTCCCCCGCAGCTTTTTGGATTCACGTCTCAGTTTGCTAATTGCTTTATTATCTACAACTTAGCCCCGTTTTATAACACGGAGAAAAGTGTTTACAAAAACACCTAACGCCAAATGCTCGTTCGGCTACGAAGTCTCCGCACGTCTTTTTTTTTTATTATTATTTGATTTTTTTTTTGTAATTGAGGTTTTGAAGTAAAGCAGCTGGGAGAGGAGATTAAATATCGCTTAAGTCAGATGCAAGAGAGGGTATCGTTTAAGAATATGTTTACAGATAGCGCTGAAATAAACTCCATGTGACTCGGGAAAATACACTGGGGGGGTAAAACTATTACGGGGATGAAGCTCTGCTGGGTGAACCTACCTACCGAGTGTACTGTGATTGCCAAGACAGTCCTGATCTTTAAACCAAGCCCTGGTGCCCCGGCCGTGTTTCCGTTTGTTGCCACACATCCTAGCCGGTCTATCAGACTACCAGGCCACAGGAGCAAAACAAGTGTAGTCTGACTTATTATTAAATCCACCCAACCAAGAGGAAGCGTGTTGGGTGTGTGTATTGTGGCCGAGGACTTGAGCAGCAGTGCGCATGGACAGTTATACCCTGCGTCCTCAAGAGGCGACTCTATTCTATTATCTCTGGATAAGCATTTTCCATCAAAAGGGCAGCTCGACTAACAGAACGAGGGGTACGGTGAGACAGGGTTTTTCCCATTCTCTGTGGGCTTGACACGCATGAATACAAAAATTTGTAACGAGCATCAAAATCCGAAATACAAACTGAACTTTTGACAAAAACGGAATTACAAATTGATCACAATTTGAAAATTCATTCAGAAATCTTTATATCCGGCGCTGACAGAGCTCTAGAGACTCTCCATCGATGAACGAAACGGCGCGCCCAACAGGAGCAAAGCGACGCAGCGATCTTGTCAACGGCTTCTCTATCAGTTTGCGGCTCGGCGTCCCGTAAAGCCAGGCCGCCAGAAAGCTACTTAGCAGTGAAAATAAAGCTCGTGGAAACTTCTCGTGAGCGCTTACAAGAATCGCTTTACATTTCGTGTTTTTAATGCAGCGCACTTTCATATTTATGGGCAGGGAAAGCTATGCATCAGCCAAAATAGCCCAAAAAGGAATCATAAAATGTACATTTATTAAAGAGTATAATTGAACGGCATAAAACATTCATAGAACGGTTATAGCGATTTGGGTTTTAATTATTCCCAGTCTCTCATATTCATCTTAAGTGGAGTGGAACCGGCTTTCAAAGAACAAACCCAGGGTGGAATAAAATCTCCGCGGCAGGTGAGGCGGGATGTGCGCAAACCTTTCCTTCTAATTAGTATCAATGATTGTCTCGGCCAAATTCTAGATTTCGCGTTACATAATTAAAAATCCAACTGTTAAAGCTTGTACAGATGTGATGGATACGGCAGTCTCTAAGGGCCTGAAACCAGTGGAAAAGACCTGACGTTCTGGAACACGGGTCTCAAAAGAAGAAAAATGGATTTTCAGGATGACACCGAGCATTTTGCTCAGAGATTCACACTATGAGCAGATTACTGGTTATAAAGAAGCAACGCCAAAGCTCTGGTACCTATCGGGAACCAAAACCCGTATATCTGTGTCTTAGATTTCTCTTAAAATGAATAGGTTTGCGATGGGTATTCCTGATGCCTGGGAGGTCCACCTTTGCTCGTCGTATCTTTCAGAAGCTGGAGGACCTATGTATGCAGCGGCATGGAAGGTAACTAAACCTTGCTGATGGGGCATTTTTTGGAACAAGGGAATAGCCACTTCTCACCTGCAGTGCCATGGTCGTGTGGCTGGTTTTCGTGTCCCGGACGATACTGGTGTTCATAGCAGACTGGATCCCCCAGCGCCACTGTATATAACCCATGGTATTCTTGTCTAAGTGTCGAGCCAACATGGTCGTAAGTCCCGGGCGAACGCCTTGAGAGGAAAACTGCAACATGCAATTTGTAGTAAAGAAACTGCACGGAAACAGAAAAACGAAGGGTTAAACATGAATCCAAATGCACAGAGGAGACGTTCATTTAGTAATTCTCTACGATAGTTTTTAACAAAAGGACTGCATTTTTTTTTTAAATCTTCAATACAAGAAACCAATTCAAGATGGATAACAGAAGTAATGTCCTTTAGATTGTAAGCTCCTGTGCGCAGGGCCCTCTTTACCTGTTTTCTCTGTCAAATTGTTGTTACATACTACTTGTTATGTCCTGTCTACCCATTGTACAGCGCTACAGAATCTGATGGCGATATATAAAACAATAAATGATAATAATAATGTTCTTACAGCCGGACCTTGACCGGGACACTGTATACATCATTACAACTAAACAATAGTGCCCTCTAGTGGCTGCAACGCAATACTACACGCACTCTGTGCCCTAAATAACCAGCTGCAGCTCAGAGTATATATATATATATATATATATATATATATAACGTACATGAAGCTGAACATTGACACTATTGGAGAAAAAATAAATTACCGCTCGCAAACTCAATCTACCTTAAAAGTTAACCTACTGCGACTCGTTTCAGCGGGGAAGGGGTGCCCTTACTTTCCTCCCAAATGACCTTAATTATAGGTTTTAAAGCTGCGGTTTAGCACAGCTGACAAAGAAATTCTGCTTAGCTGGGAAGGTATAGTGGGTTAACATGAATGTATCACATCTTGTATTATCACATTTATATTTCTATGTGTGGGGAGTCGCAGGTGATTTTAAGCATTCGATCGCGTTGATGTAACTACGCGTTATGAAGGACGGGCCCTGGTGAGTTTCTCTTGCAAGAAAAGCTCAGTTGTCCCTGGAAAAAAAATGCGGTTACATTTCTGAGAATTAGAAGGCCTCTAACTGATTTAATTATGGCTGATAAAGAGCCAACTCAGCTCTTCTTACAGGAGAAACATGCTGTGTCGGCCCTTTATAATTGATAGTGACGTCGGAGAGTTGAAATGTTTTAAGTGAACAGCTTCCCCCATGCGTCCATGTCACTGAATGATCAAACAATACAGATAATCTGTACTGATCAACAGCGCAGGACTGGAGGTTTTAAATGCCCAGCGTTTACAACTATTACAGAGTGTTCTGGCTGTGCAGCAAGAGCGGAGCCTAAGCCCAGGTATCGCCTGGAGAGCTGAGCCTAAACCCCGGTATCGCCTGGCGAGCGGAGCCTAAACCCAGGTATCGCCTGGCGAGCGGAGCCTAAACCCAGGTATCGCCTGGCGAGCGGAGCCTAAACCCAGGTATCGCCTGGTGAGCGGAGCCGAACCCCAAGTACTGCCTGGCAAGCTGTTCACCGGCTGAGCCCGACCCATCCCCAGCAGAAGAAAAGGAGACCGAGCCGGCTCGCCTCTGGTTTGTACTCCTCCTTTCTGGAAGAGCCACACGGTGTGCTTGAGCAGCTTCCATAAATATGTTTTGTCATTTCTGATGATCAAGAAGAGATCTCCCTCCAAGTGCTGCTCACTAATTACAGGCACAGCAGGACAAGATATAACATATCTGTAACGAAGGCAGATTAATCAGAAGCACCGGGCATTCCTCCGTATGTATTCTATACGTACTCAGGTCCACAGGACGGATTCTCACACTAGGGGTTTTCTAGATTTCTTCCCAGATGCCTCAGCACTAAATAAATCTACGAAACGCAATAAATCTCCACTACTGGATGGGCTTATTCCCAGGGAGCCTGCAAGGTTTATCCGCTCCCAACCCTTTCAGAGGAATCCCGAAGCAGCCCTGCGCATGCAGCCGAGACACCGGGGATGGTGAGAACAGGACGATTTTCAGTGAATAACTCTTTGCCTTCATCCAGGTGCTTCCATATTTACCATTTAGCCGTGAGATTGCGGAAAACCTTGAATCCAAAAAGCGGTCCTTGAAGGTCGCCGGCTCCAAACTCTAACTGGGAAAGGGAAGGGTACAAAAGGGACATGGAGTCAGATTCACAGATTAACAAACACTGGCGCACACTGGAAACTTTGTAACCTCATGTATCGGTTTGTCTTAGTCTGTCAGTTCCAGTCTTGTCATACCCCTTGAATATATGTATCGTATTGTATTAAGCACTGCGTAAATTGTTGGCGCTATATAAATAAAAGATAATAATAATAAGTATTTTGTACTTTCCATCCCTACCCTGTACTCGCCAACTCTCCTTCCAAGATGCCCTTATTGCGACACCATCTTACTTGGAAGGAGAAACTTCATGCTCTAAATGACATGCTCGCACCTTTCATATGATCTGACTTGTTGGATTACCCATCATATATATTAAGCCCGCGTTTTGTAGGAAAAAAAGGGGTTTAGTTATATTAAGGCAAAAAAAAACAAAAACGCTTTATATTAAATGTACAGACTTTTTAAAGTCCCTGATAAAATGCTTCATTACCGCCTGTTGAAAAAAACCCCAACCATTATGCAGATGTGTATTTTTCTTAAAAAGCACTATAAAATGCAGCACTTAATGAAAAAAACGCAACCATTACCTAAATGATAGTCCCGACGCTGACATAAATCAGATGTTATTTAACTAACTTTACCGTTACTTGATACTTTCAAAAACAGCTATGCGGTTTGGTGATAGAAAGAGAAAGTGAGGTTACGGAGTGAGTGATCCCCAAAATTCTATCCTGCATTGTGTGAGGTTGGGGGGGGGTTGTCGGTGGTGGACAGGAAGTTCTATCACGGTACCGCTGTGACCTCTCTATGGTAAGGCTTGGTCAAAAACTACATATGAGAAACACAGTCCGTGCTTTACTTCACCTAGAAAACACAACCCATTCTACAAGAAGTTGGAAACAAAAAGGGGTTTATTCACTAAAGGGAGAGTCTGCGTTTCATCCCCTTGAGTTCACTATATACTATGAAGGCCCATCTCCAGTGAGCTTCTCCTGCACTTGGCTGGCTCTGTATAATGCAGAGTTAAATGAGTTAAATCAATGGGATTTCTCCAAACTCTCATTAACCCAATAAACTATGCATTATACAGGGCCAGCTTGGCTCTTTCACGTTGGAGACGCTTGCCAGTGTTGGCCCTTTTAATGAATAGTTTAAAAACCCCAATCACCAGGTGAAAGTAATACAAAGTTTGATCATTGCTAGAATTTTTGCAAATCAATGGGAAACTAAACTGTTAACTCTTCAGTTCCCAACAGGGCCGACTGTAAGCCATCTATTGTTACCAATTGGCCTAGACTTCTCCACATTCACAGCCCTCCACGCCCCCACCCGACGCGCCGGAGACACAGAGTTAAATGGCCTGGTCGTTCCCGGCTATACGACGGCAGTGAAAGAAAAATTAAATGGACCACGGCCCCGCAAAACGCCCGGCCCTCCAGACGGAGACTGACCCCTGCTGGGCTTTCAGATTACAGAGATCACGGCCCTGAATAATGGGAACTGTCATGTGTCTCATTCTTTTATCCTGACTGAAAGCGTTTTGGCCTCGGGCCGGGAACCCCATTCAACCCTTGAATCGTAGCCGGTGTATCTGATTTAATCTCCTTCCTCCAATTGGCAGCAGACGCTCTCTCCTTCCGAGATGGGGAAGATGGAATAAAAGAGGAGAGGCCTCTCCGGAGCGGACCCGGCTGTCTGATAACTGACTCTACTCTCGGAATCTAATTAAGGGGTCTTCGGATGAATCGCAGCCTTTTTTTTCTTCATTTCCATTGGTTACACTCCGCTGTTCTGAGGTCTCACAGGTGGCCGGGGACCGCTCTCGGGAGTCTCGTGCTGAACCATGTCAGCAGTTCTGCTTCAGAAGAGCCTTTGAAGTTGGAGAAAGCTTTCGCCGTCTCGTTTTCCAGCCCGGGTGACTTTCAGAGCGGCTTCCCAATGTTAATCTGACATTGTTCGGTCTCTGCAGCGCCGAAACGCTTGTTAAAAGTTGCAGTATTTATCTACTCACTAAAAATTATAGAAAGGGCTGGGAGAGAAGTCTTAACTAAAGGCACCAAACTCCGACGTCTTCGGTGCGGCTGTAAAATCCTAAGTGGAACGTATTTCCAACGGGGAAGTTATATCGCTGAGCCGAGCTCCTCTACACTTGCTGGCCTTTGGCAAAAGTAAGTCTGTGCAATCAGCTTCCGATGCGTCTGCACCAAGCCACGTTTTATCCATTCTGGACTAAAAATATATATATAAAAGGAGGAAATAGCCTTTTAATGGAACAAGACAAAACGTGGAGAGGCTTCTTCTACGGAGACGGAGGACCTCCTCTAAAATGAGGTGGCCGGGTGTGATCTTTATCGACGCATGATAGAAATTCAGAAATGTCCCCCCCAAAAACGGCTGAAAAAAAATTGTGGGAAGCAGCCGAGCCATTTTCAGAGTTATTAAAATGTACGTGGCTTAACTGTTTGAAAACACGTGTGTAACATGCGCTGCGGCGGAGTCAGGTGCTTTAAATCTATGGCTCGCTGTAGGGGTCCTGTTGTTATGAGGCTTCTAGACACCATCATACTAAATGTGAGAAGTGGGTGGGGCTGGTGGTAGAAGTGGGTGGAGTTGGGAATGACTAACGCCCACCCTGAAGGAAGAGCCCACTTCTTAAGGTGTGCCATGTGTGAACTGATTTTACAAGTCAGGGGAGACCAGAGGAATCCCAAACTGGCCCACGATCCCCACTACCTGCAAAAAGGGGGCACTTCAGCAGCTATCTGGGACAAAGGCTGAGAATTGTGACTGCCCTGTGAAAATCAGGACTGTTGGTAGGTATTTTTTATAACAAGCTGGGATGTCACAAGCGGTGCTTCCCGAGAACTGCCCTATAGTACCCTAACTGGGGTGAATGAATGAAAGGGGTCTAATTCCTTAAACCGTCACTTATTTTCTCAGCAGGAACTATTCATTACGAAAGGCACGTTTATTCAGCAGGAAGAGCTGTCCGTAGCTGACCCGCAACTTACTGTTTACTTAATAATTCCCGCTACGTAATTCCGATTCATTCCTACACTTAAAAAGAGAGGAGTCGCTGACTGTAAACCAGTTTAAGTTAAAAAGACATCCTTGCTTCAGCTTTTACAGGATATCCAATACTGACCAATAAAAATAACGCGCCAAAACGACTCCCAAAAATCAGAACAGACTGGGGAAAATTAACTAGAGTATATTTTCTCATTTCCACAATAATTACCAGTTTTTTTTTTACGTTGAGTTTATAAGTGGGCGCAATTACGATTAGTACAGCATTTTGTTAATAGCCTCAATTTCGCAATTTTGCTTATTAAAAACGTAAACTTTTGTTGGCCAACTCCCGGAGCAGCTGTCGGGTTAAAAACAATTTCAATATTTGCATTAAAATGACAAAATGAAAAACTGTGAGCATTATTAAAACGCGTTTGTTTTACCCAGAGTGCACACAGTATCCGGAACGACACAGACAACCCCCTGAGCTTCAAAGGGTTAATACCCTTTTTTCTGCCTCAATAATCAGAAATTTGAGGTCTTGTCTTTTTTTTGTGCCAACCATTCCCTTTCTGAATGTTATATGCATGCCTTCCAAAATCTGAAATGGCCAATGAGGGACAACTGCTTTAGGGGGTGTGGTTAGAGGCGTGGTTAGGGGAAGGGCTTTAAAGGAAACTTTTAAGTGACTTTGTAACCTATTGATATCTAATAATACATGAAAAAAACATATATTTTATTATACAGGACTTTTAGCAGCTCCTAGAAAAGAGGGACAGAGAGGAAACAAACACGCGACAGCTGGATCTGGGTCCAAAGAGGGAATGTCTTTCCCAAAAAGAGACACTTGGGAGGTATTGCATTAAAACAAAGCACATGGCGCAATATGATTGAAGAGTCCTTGAAAATACGGTCCCTTTGCGATTTTTAGGTGTCTGCTAGCATGAATTTGGTTTTGCTGGTAAGTTAATTTTTTTTTTCTTAAGCAACCTCAGCGTATTTTTTCTCCCCCGACGCGCTAACCAGTAGCCTTGGGGACTTCAGTAATAATTGATACCCCTTAATCACCTTCATAGAACCGAGCTGCTCTGCTACACGAGACGCGGCGAGCAGGCAAAGATCCCATTAGTTTTGCCCTTCACACACAAGCAGCGATGTATAAAGCCTATTGTGTCTGACAGGATGGTAGACAGCCGTAATTATATAAACACCGGTTTGCAAACTACCTCCCCGTCCCGTTCTGCAATTTATTTCCATAATGCGCTGCATATGTTTCGCTTACCTCACCATTTTTCAGGGAAGTCGGACAGAAACCAGTCTGCGTGGGCTAGATTTTTTATTTATTTTTTTACTTAAAATAAAAATAATTAAAAAAATAATAATAATAATAAAAAAAAGCATCCCTCCTTACCTCTCCCCATCCTTTGGCCGAGGTCACCCGTCTCAGAGCAAAGTTTATCGATCCTCCGCCATTACCATTCTGCGTGGAGAGGCTCCCGGACAGAATCGCCGTGTCTGTTGCAGTCAGAGGTGCCTGGAAGGAAAGAGCAAATATTGCTAAATACTCCGAAGTTCTTTTTTTTATTATTATTATTATTATTACTATTATTTGTTTAATCGTTTGCCAGTGATTGGCGCAACTTCATGCTCCTTTCATCATTTAAATATCAGCGTAACTCAAGCTGGCGTTCATTTCGCTTCATGCGGAAGGTAGCTTCATTATTTTGACCTTGATCAGATAGGAATCTGAAACGTTCGGGGTTTGCAAAAGATTACAGCCAAATGACTTGGACGGATAAGTCATCTCTCCGGCTACAGGACAGAAAGTGATTAGACTTTTTCTCCTCTCGCAGTAGAAATAACACCGCTGAATGATTGTCGCCGTAAAAAAAGAGAACTGATCAATTAAAATAATAATAATGCTGCAATTACCGGGGCTAGAACTTTGGAGACAGATCGTTTTAGAAGCCAGTATTACGGTGTAAGAACCCAGATAGGGATTCATCCATATAATTATTATCCATCTATTTAAGGACAGTGTGGAAGCGTCGCTTGCTGGAATAGACAGTGTTCATCTCAAAACTACTATATTTTTAAACTCCAAAATAGCCCAAAAATATATATTTGTGGATGATGTATATCGTATACACTTGTGATCATGGTGGGACTTCTCCATTAACATGTTTTAAGTAGATCAATGAAACCATTGGTGGCACTATTTGATGTCTGGGTTATAAAAAATGATTACATAAAAATAAATAAATATATATACATATAAATATAAATATATATTAAAAAAAAAATAATAAAAAATAAAAAAAATAAATAAATATATATACATAGAAATATATATATATATATATATATATATATATATACAGATACATTTGGAATTAGTGTTAAATAATCAATTACTTTAGCAGTTTGAAACAAACAGAGACTTAAAGTGATTTCACCTTTTTTTCTCACACGCCTAGAATTAAAGAATGGATTAATTAATTAATTTTTGCGCAATAATGCCTTTAGGAGATCCAAAACCTAAATATCTTTAGGAGATATTGGTGGGGGGCTCTATGGTGACCAGTGAGTGCGTATGTACTATATATATACATATATATATATATTTCTCAATCAGGGAAACATACTGTGCCCAAAAGCTCCATGTAGATGAGCTTCCGTCTAGTAATTGTATCCCGTTTATAAATAAAGATGAGAAGGTGGTAAATAAAAATAAAATTTGCGAATCACTTAATGCTTGATGCTGCTTGGCGCTACTTTGCCTTGCAAATTGGGAGAGTCTTTTTTATACGGGAAGGCATTAGAGCTCAGCGTTACCTCAATAGACTGCGAGATGTGCATTCGGTTAATTTCAATCTGGGGAAAGATACTTCCTGGCAAGTCTTCGAAATCTTCATCATAGCGATCAAACAGCTCAGTGGCATCTATTCCAACACTAATTGTCCCCTGGGGTGGAAAAAAAAGAAGAAGGCGAGGGAAAAATATAATATAAGCCTGGGACTCGGAGGAATGTTTTGGAATAAGCTTGGCGCAATCACCTTAAGATATCAATAGGCTTCAAATTAATCAAGTCGCCGTGGCATGTGCCAACGGAGGCATTATATGCATTCAGCGTTTTCTCGGCGTTCCCCTGTGTCGTAAGAGACGCTTTACTAATCTAGCAAATAGATTGGAAAAGCGGCGATGTTTTCCGTATGCAATTTGTTACTTAACGCTTGCAGCACCATGGAGATTGGCAAGGGACTGTTGGGTCCAGACCGTTCAATGGCGCACAAACCAGCCAGCTACCCGGCGAGAGGCGAGAATTCCACAAACTACATAATAGAGCCCAATATTCAGATAAAAAAAGACAGAACGCGTGAACTTTTAACAGGAGGCTTCTCAGTCCTCAGCAAGTCCTTCAAAGAGTCCACGGCCATCGTCACCAGACTCGAGAAGCGCGGCTTTTTCTTAGGGTAGCCACCTTAGAAAGACTCGAGGCAACAACTCTTCTGACTTTAAAGGAAAGTGAGGACAGGGAAGGGAAAGAAAAAGTATAAGAGAGAGAGAGATGGATCAGCAGAGCAACAGCTATTAAAAGAAATGAGGCGCACTAAATCCAGTCAACTGATTAACTTTGCAGCCCAGGGAATGTACACAACACATTATGGAGCTATGGAGCTTAATGGTATTGCTTCCTTCATTTTTACTGTGGTTTTGGCCTTTCAGATGAGGCGCCAAGCTTAAAAAAAAAAAAGAAGAAGAAAAGGTTAGCCATCCATCATGCTTTCCCCCCCAAGAGGTTCAATTATGACGAATGTTGTAACCAAATTAATCCATGTAGTCTACTTCCAGTGATTAGCCTGATTATTTATAAGATATTTTTCAAGACTCAATAACACGGGCCAGACCTCTCCTGTATTTTGCTTGCGCTGCGTACAGGTTACAAGCTGGCGGCGCGCACACAAGGGGGAATTCACATTTCAATTTGTATTCGTTATATCTTCACTCTTTGGTCTTGGAAATCATGTGGGCGAGGTCATTATTCATCGTAACTATTCCACAAACTTCTCCTGGCGTTTCGGCCATAGCGAAACTCCAACTACACCGTGTTCTGGAATAAATGGATTTTAACTGCTTGCGTTTCGGAGGGTAGAAAGTTGTTACCTGCTGGGTCTGTACTTATTAACTAGAGTTAGGAGGTTATTTGTTTAGGAAGCATGCAGAGGAGGACCATCATCTTCGGTGCACCAAGCCGAGGGATGCCGAGGTTGAATATTAAGAGTCCCTCTTAAAACGGGACCCTGTTACGTTCCATGAAAAGTTGGCTGCAACAACTTCTCACCACTCTATTATATAATTTAATAATAATAATATTAATAATAATAATACCTCTACAGATAAATCCCCACCGGAAGATGGGGAGACTACAGAAACAGGCATATAGGAGTCACAACATTTTAAAAGTCTATGTTTAAGAGGAGATTCTACTTATCTAAAACCCAAACTGTTTTTCCTTTCAATCAAAAGAATGAGATCCCAGCAAGTGTCATTTTGTGGGGTAAATACATTAAAATACACATTTGCATGTAAAAAGAAATGTACTTTCCTTCTTTCATGCCATTTCAAGAACTACCTGTTTAGAAATGTCTAAGACTTTGAACTCTCTTTATACATCAGCTTCTGTCCCTGAGGGTATTATAAAACACATAATAGGGGACCTGTCACAAAAATAAAACATTAATAAAATATAAAAATGCCTATAACAATGCATTTTTAATAGAAGATATCATCCTAAGAACCGTGAACTCTCCGATCCTCCTGCTATTGCCTGTTTTTTTTTGTTACAAAGATTTAAAGAGACGTAAAATAATTAACCAATCAAGAAAAGGTCGAGTTAATTCTAAGAGATTAGTGGTTTTAACCATTATTTACCACTAAAAGAATAAATTCCAAGGCAAGTGCGGGCAATGTATTATTAATAATAAAAAGTTCATATTCAGACAGATTTTTATCGGGCTGCCTGGTTAGAGTTATTATTTTTATATAGTAGATCTTTACTTTAAAGATTTGTTTAAAGTTCAGGAGGATTGTAAACTGAAATATATATAAAATATATATACAATCAGGAGACTTTTCTTGAGGATTCAGGATTGGAGCTGGAAATCTCCATACAGTTGAAAGCGCTAGCTGTGTCTGAGGGAGCAGCGAAGCGTAAGCGGCGTTGGCTCAGAGTGACTTATGTAGAACATAAAAACAAAAGATGAAAATCAATCACATCACACCCCAGACAAAATCGCCACCAGTGAAGCATTATGAGCCCGTTCACTTGGGTAACTCTGACAAATACGCACCTCGTACCTGTTGTATTCTCATGAATTTTTACCAAAGTCTACTTCAAGGCTTGTAAAGCACTCAATCACGGCCGCGGTTAAACAAGAGCATGGCGAGACCGGGTGGAACAGCAGAACGTTGGCTGAAGCATGGGGGACGACAGCCTTATAGACAATCTAGCAATGGGCCTCAGAAACGGATTCCTTAAGCATTGTATATCTTGTTCCCAACCACTAAACACTGGCTATCCCAGGATGAGCCATTAAATGTTAATTATGGACGTTGGTCGGTAATGGAATTTAGAACTCCAGCCAAATAGTTTTTCTATAACATTGAACTTTGATGTTGGGCCATGAGGAACAAGAGTAAAGATGGAATGGTTGAGATGAAACCATCGCTTGAGATGATGCCTTCAAAACATAGGGAGTCGCTCTCTAAAAGGTGAGATATACTGAGAAGAAGAACTGTAGGGTATCACATTCATTATGAAGGGACACTTTCAGTGGAATGTTTAAGCAACAAATGTTGCAGAAAGGTGAGATAATAACTCAGCAATTAGCGAAGAAACCCCTAACTAACATTTACAATCTACAGCATGGGTAGCTGTGTGACATTTATCAAGGGCCATACCATTTCAGTAAAAACCAAATAACTAAAAAACAAAACGTTTGGTTAGGCGGACCTTTATTTGTCCGGGGTTCAGGCACGTTCCCTTGTAAGCAGAGGCTGTTTGGTAATTCTGTATTTCAGTTTCCTACATTCTTTGGATTTCCATCGTATCTGGACTTTACGTTGATACGTCTTGATGTCAGTGAGAGTCCAAGAAGGGAAAGCAGTCTATTTTATGACCCCCAAATCCTTACAAAATGTGTTAAAAATGTGCATATGTTACAGTACTACAAAACGCGAAAATATAAAGGTACAGAAATTAAAAAAAAACGCAGGACCCCCCCATGACATTTTTATTAACAGACGTGGGTAGTGAGACAAAAAGTTTTCCTTAAAAGAATCCATCACTTTCTACAACCCTGTGAAACATAACTATCTCTCACATATATTTATTAATTCCCTGCTGGCAGGAGGATAAATGAACCCTGAATATTTCTTTCAATATTGGCATATTCATTTGCCATTTTCTTGAGAAGAGTAGAAGGCTGGCTTTTGTTCCAACTTTTAGATGTAAGAAAAGTTTTGAACCGTACACTTCATTGGCAAAGGCAAAAAATAAGGGGATATTTTAACACTTAACAATTGCAGGTCCCAAATGTATCACATTTAAGTTTCTGCACATTGTTACATTTCAGTTGAAATAAAACGTAACTCTGCTCTGCCGGCATCCCTTGGGCAGCACTCTTTAAAGCACGTCGAGGTTCAAAAAGTGATTGCTAAAAAAAAAAAAAACTACTTAAAAAAAAAGGGGACAAAGAAATCTCCTGCCAATCTTTTAAGAGCGTTGGGGTATGGACATGTCGGTCTCCAAGGATATCTTTAAAACAATAACATCAGAATGTTACCGCTCTGGCCCTTCCGCCATACAATCTGAATATACTTGAGCAGGTACAATAATTTGCTTTTTTATACCATAGGGTATTACACGTCTAGGGATGAGGACTCTAGTAACATATCGTGACGTTCTAGATTTAGAATGAGGTTCTGAAAAGACACGGAAACTTAATCTACCATCTCTCTCTCTTCTTTCCTCCAAACCCTACATATTAAGGACCCTTGGTCTTTCCTGAATTTTTAGCCCGCAAGCTATTTACCATTTTAATTGCCCTCTTCTGAACTCTCTCTATATACGCCTGCAGAGCATGTTATCTGAAGGGCGCCCTGGCTAAATACAACGGATTATAACGGTGGGGGCAACATCCTTGTACTAGATCTAGAATGTCTGATCACGCACAGTTTTCTTTGACAAATGTGGATTTAAGAGCCTTTTGAACTGGCCAAAAATACCTGGTCACTCATAGGAAAACTGAATACTATGAAGCTGAATTTGGGGTGCATGCCCACTACTTTATTTCAACTCTCCACTTAGTAGAGATGACAAATCTCAGAGGATTATGATCAATTTACATAGCGCCTCCATATTCTTGGGACTTACAGCCATTGCTACGGGGATCTCCCGAACGGCACAAAAATTGCACTTTGCTTAAAATCCCTATAAACAAAAGCAAAAAAATAAAAAAACCCCCAGAGAAATAGAAAGTGACAAATGCAAAAGATACATTAAATCACACGGTCCCCAAACATATGATGTCATCAAAAAGTTCACAAAGTATTCACTGTTTTCCTAACACATGACTTGACTTCATTCATCAAAGCAAAACAGAGAATTTCTTCAAAAAGACCGTCTTTTGTACAATATCCTAATTTATGTTAAATGCGACCGTTCTATTCAGAGCTTTCATAACCCTGGCTGTTTGTTGGGGGCAGTTTAACGGGAGCATTAGCCGACATGGCATCTGTCCTCATGTCCCCTGGAAGAAAACATCCCGAACTTAATACGCTAGATGTCATTGAGGAGATCTGCTTAATTTTACTGTTTACGGCTCCTTTAACGGTTTCTGCAGATAATGCAAATTAATCGGGACAGCTCAATGCAAACAGGAAGACGAAGCAAGGCAGAAACCCGTGCGTCAGCATTAAGGAAGCAAATCGAAGAGCGAAGAAATTGACAAAGATGTTCGACACACTTCTACAGGTTATACAAGTGGAGGTTTTTGGTTCAAGGTCACCGAAACCAAGCAAGAAAAATACAGACTCATTTAAACACCTTGAAACATAGTAACTACGTAACAAACGGAGACAGAGGAAACTGGACGGATTGTATTTCTCTCCTTGTCCTTTTTTCTTTAATGTTATATTTATGGATCTGTTAAAAAAACACTGAAGGGAAATAATCCGATTGATACGTTCACCCAAAAGGTAAAGGACGAACTGACGGACTTCACTGCGGAGATAGGCATGACTTGTATAGAAAGTATGTGTTCTATACACAGGTGCACAGGATACCAGGGGTCATGCTGAAAGTATATATAAAGTATATATAGAGTTTCTAATATCTAGAAAATAAAATCAGGTGCACCTATTCGCACGTGAAACGTTCTCTTTTCTTCTGTGCTCGGCCTGAAACTTACATTATATATCTGGAAATCTTCAAAGTAATATGTTTTCCATCATTACCTCCGGCGTTGCGCTGGGAACCAAGTAATACAATATTCAGTGTTTGCCCCTCCCGCGCAGGTCGGGAATTACATTTTCATTGACTTATGTCATCAGTTCCAGCTGGAACTCATACTGCGATGGCATTTCAACTCAATACTTGTGTACAGAATACTCAGAATCAGTAAAGCAAGCAAATTCCCGCAAAGTGAAGGTAATGCATAAATGCAAAGGGAGATTTGTGTGCCGATTAAAATTCACCCAACACCATTCCATTTGAAGTTTGATTTTCATTAGTAGAGAGCACATCGGCGCCCCCACAGCGCGTTTATACACACCCTTGAAATTGTTTCCATGGTGGTGTCTGGGAAGGGGGATTTATTTCAACGCATTTTAGGGGTTATTCTCTCTGGTTGGGTATGTTTATGGTCGCCAACGTTGCACACGTCACTGGACATTACCAATGATAGCTTGCAGGTACACTACTTTTCAAAAGTTTGGGGGTCACTTAGACCTGGGTTTTTGAAAGAAAAGCACATTTTGTCCATTTAAAATAACATGAAATGGATCAGAAATCCAGCACAGAAGGGGTTAATGTTGTAAATGACTATTGTCGGAAACGGCTGATTTTTCATGGAATATCTTCATAGGCGCACAGAGGTCCTTTATCACTCCCATCACTCCTGTGTTCCAATGGCCCTTTATCACTCCCATCACTCCTGTGTTCCAATGGCCCTTTATCACTCCCATCACTCCTGTGTTCTAATGGCCTTTTATCACTCCCATCACTCCTGTGTTCCAATGGCCCTTTATCACTCCCATCACTCCTGTGTTCCAATGGCCGTTTATCACTCCCATCACTCCTGCGTTCCAATGGCCCTTTATCACTCCCATCACTCCTGTGTTCCAACGGCACGTTGTGTTCGCTGACCCAAGTTTAAAAGGCTAATTGGTCATCAGAAAACCCTTCTGCAATTATGTTACAGCCAGAAATGTCAGAGCTAAGTGACCCCAAACTTTTAAATGTGGTTCAGTTAAAAAATGCCAGACGGACTAATAATACAGAGAAAACTCCTCGCTAATGTCTCATTCTTTATCTTTATTTAATAATCTTAAAAAAAAAAAAGTCCCATTTGAGCGTGCCAATTAATATCACATTGCAGGGCTGTTCAAATGTTACCCCATGGGTCAGATGGAGCCCTCAAGCCTTCGCGTACAATCCTTGACCTTGAAGGCATCTATTCCCTTCTACCTTTTTCCTATTCAATGAAATGGCCACATTTAAAGGGACAGTGGGAACAATTTATAATGAGCAATTCTGGCACAAAGCGCTAAAAATTGATATAAATATTCCACTAGTTTATTCGATAACAGTTCATCTTTTCGAATGTGGAATTACCTAATATTATTATAAACACGACTTATTATTCATGTTTATTATGGCCACATCTCACCGGGTGGAGGGGGTACATGTTATATATGTAGGAGAGTCTGACCTCTGCCGGGTTTTAATTTTTTTTTTTAATGGTAATGGTATATTGTAGAAAGCTCTCTTAATTTTCGCTATTTTTTTTCCCAATTAATTTAAGATAATGTTGTTTTTATGCCTCGGTCTTTTCTTTCCCCGGTTGTTCAGCTGACTTGAATCGGCTGGAGCCTTATTAATAAACAATGACAATTAGGTCTGCCCTGTTCCTGAGGATCCTGCAAGCTCAGTCCGTCCATGCATACACAAAATGCTGAATCTTCCTCCTACAAATTAACTCATTTCTAAAATTCTACCGCGCCGGAAAAAAAGGCTTTTACATGAAGCCAAAAAATAGCATTTATCAAGTGAATGTGCGTAATATTTTAATACAGAGACCTATTCAATCTCTATATTAAACCCCCTTCTGGCTCCACCTCTTTCAAAGTTTTAACTATTTCCAACTACGGTTGGCCACACCCCTTTCTTGAAGAATCCGCGAGTAGGACCCAGGCCTGTGTTGTCCAACTCTACCCAGTAGGTCTGTGGCAACTACAACCGGTATTCACTAAGACGGAAACGGAACCTTTGGACTCGCTGACATCATACTGCATTATATCGCAGTGATATAAGGGAACTTCTCTTGAAAGATAGATTGTGCTGAGCATCATAAAAAGTCATTGAGTTTTCTTAGGTGGGTCTTTAAATCTGCGAGATGATTCAGAAGATCTTCTCACATGAACCATCTATGTTGGACCTGGAGTCTCCGGGTGAAGCTTTGTGTCGATGGATCTAGGGCTGCAATTAACGATGGCTTTCATAATCAATTAGTTGGTCGATTATTTTTTTGATTAATGGGATAAAATATTTTTTCGATTAATTGGATAAAAAAAATTGCCATTTTTGTTTATTTCAAATAATTTAATGGAGGACCAGGGAAGTTAATGAGGGGAATTGGGGGCCAGATCAGACTGAAGAGTGGGGGAGTTAATGGTGGAAACCAGGGACTTAACCAGACCGAAGGGTGGAAGGGAGGGAGTTTATTTTACTTGGAGACCAGAGGGTAGAAGGGGGTTAATGAGGGATATGAGAGAGACTGGACACTCTTCACGTAGTATAGTCATGACATCAAATATTGAACATGCACCCAAGTTTGCATACTTGCTTAAAATGTCTTCAACATTCCATTGAGAAAAGTTTTCATTTAACGAGAAAAGAAAATGTAAGAACCCCCCACCACACCAACAAAAATATTAAATCCCAACCAAAAAGATTGGAAAACCAAACGGCCGAGACAATGCGAAAGAATCCGTTCACAAATTGCTTCATAACATGCATCTGTTTATGGCTAAACATTTCTGGTTAGAAATGCTTTATTTATTTCAAGTCGTTTTATTGAAACCAATAAAAGGTTGGAGGTTTTCAACTAACTTCCATTCTGGTATGAAATCATAACAGCTGCCCTACCTCATTCAGAGCGAACATTGCCCGGAGACACATTTCCACTGAATCCCAATAAGCAATTGCTATAAACACCCAGATGGTTAATTTTATCGCAGGACACGCAGACTCGGTATTCCGACGCTTCTTTTATTTTTACGCTTCGCAAACGGCAGCGAGCGGGGGGGGACGACAAAAAAACGCATTGAAAATGTCACACGACTAAAGCCACACGGAGCGGGTTTTGGAGCGACAGACCGCGCGGCAAACACAACCGTTAGCTCAGATCTCGACTGGAGGGCTGAACGGATGGACGCGCTTCTAGGGAACTGGGAGGCATGCCGGTAAGTTCCGTTAGAGAAGGAGATGACTTAATAAATGGCGGGAACAGAGCATGACAAGCAGAGTCACACGGAGGGGGGGCACAAACATCGGCGGCAATGGGATGGCGCGGCGGCAATGGGATGGGACAGTGAGGAGCCCTCACTGTATTAGCCTCTACCACTTCTGCTAGAAGGTTGTTCTACTTATCAACCACCTTCTGAGTTAAGTAAAACTTTCTTACTTCACATCTAAGCCTCAGACCCTCTACTGTTAGATTATGGCCTCTTGTTCCTCATTTGAAGTAAACTTTCCTCCTGTACTTCGTGAAATCCCTCTCACATCACCACTCACCTCTCTACTCCACGCCAGACATATTGAGCCTAGGCAAGGAAATCGGAAACGGAACTCGAGTCCACACTCGCTCTTTGGTATTGCCGAGTTCAACATTAAAATAGTTAAAACCGTAAAAGCCGATAGGAAGGAAGAAATTGGCAATCAAACTAGTTTATTACGTATCACATAAGCCCGGTTACTGCTACAAACTGCCAAGAGGAAACGGTGCGACTGTATAATGGGTGGAAATGATAAAATATTCAGTTTACAAAAAATAACAATAAAGCTAAATCCCAGTCTTGTTAATTAGTAGAAAAAAATAATAGTTTATTCTTTCAAATACTAGACTTCACCTGCAGAAATGATAGTAAATGACGAGCCGGGGATACTAGTTTTGCCTTTTTTTATTCTCAGGTAAGAATCATTAACAATAATGATTTAATAACAGAATTTTGCGTAGGGGGCAAAGTTGGTTTTCATTTATTTTGTTCCCTTAGTAGCAGCAATTCATCTATTTATATTAAAAGGGACTTTAAAAGTAACTTTAAAAGTTTTACTTTAGCCAATAGAGCTGAAACAATAAAAGGGGTTTAAGACATCGCATGGTATATCTTTCCACTCAAGCTGCTGAATGCTTTGGGCACTCCGGACACTCGGATAAACTGCATTTGCCCCAACTAGTTTGTCATTTTCCCTGCTGTAAAGACTCAAACCTTAATCAGTTGTTGGCCTCGTCTTAGATTCAGGAGCCATATGTTTAACCTCCCTCATTCTACTCCCTCACCACTTCGGCTGAGAGGCTGTTCCACTTATTTACCACCCTCTCAGTAAAGTAAAACTTCCTTACATTCCATCTAAGCCTCTGACCCTCTAGTTTTAGATTATGGTCACTTGTTGGAACATTTCTCCCCCCTTGGAAATAATAGTATTTAAATGTTTATATCCAATCCCCTCTCTACCTTGTCTCCCCCAAGATGGACATATCGAGAAATGCAGGTGGGCGGTGCCACTGCCGCCATGGGACACACACTACTGCTGGAGGGGAGGTGGGCGGGGAGAGGGGCGTGTCACAATGCCGCTCTCCAGACCCTGGAGTTAACCCATACTGGAGTCTCCCGGCAAAACCAGGAGAGTTTCCAGGTATGGATATCCAATTGGGAAAAGGGAGGTCAGCAGAGGACACAGAGAAGTCATTCATTACATATATCTGATAATAAAAAGTTTAATCAGCAAAAATGGCCTCCTATTATTATCAGGGCAGATATTTGGCTCTTATCACATTCCATGGCAGTTAAATATTAAACAGCTTTAGATAAAAAGATACAAAATACAGACAAGGTTTACAATGAGAACGGGGGGGGGGGTTTCATTTATTATTATTTACATACATTGATCTCCTTGTTCACGGGGTAAATATAATTGCAGGGCACACTTTATGTGCTCTGTACAGATTTTAATTTAAAATTTTATAGTACAAATATCTGCTTTTATTGGTGATTTAATTAAAACGTAGGGCGGTAATAGCAGAGATGAAGGGGTGGTGGAATAAGTGCGGTATTCTGAGTGGGGATATTACAGTAATAAAGGGCAGATATGTAGGAGAATTCCGCTGCTGCGCTTAAAGGGACCTTGCAATTAATAAAAAGCAGTGACCTATAATGATCCTTTTCAACGACATTTAGCAAATTGAGAAATTCAGATTAAAAAAAATAAATAAAACTTTTTGTCCCCTTGCAACAAAAGCTACATGTGGTCCCATAATTCACAAAATTATATTTAGTCGGAAAAAAATAGCAGATGAAAATAAAACCGAGAATCTGTGTGTTCTTTAACAAAAACAAATAATTACAATTATTACAATTACAGTTTTTAATTTCCTTTATACTAAGACTGCCACTGACCACGAGAATTCTGATGCATTTATATGTAAAATCGTGAGTATTTATGCTCAAAGGCTTCTTGTTCTTTTTTTGTCCCCTTCTCTACCTGTCTGTCAGTGTTTCTCTATCTCTTTCTCCCCATCTGGTAAATATATTTGATTTAAATAATGTACAGCCCAGTGACCTATAATTTGTAGTGGTGCCTTATCACCACGGTAACACCAAACTACACCATCAGACCCAATTCCTTCCGTAAAGTAAAAATGTATACAAAATAAGCCTAGAATAAAGAATATTTTTTTGAAGCTCATGATCCCCGCCCCCCCGCCCTTTCTGGAGTAAAGCATGCAAAAAAATCAGTTTACTGCTTTCCAATATGGGGACCAATGGGTTAAATGAGTCTTATCAAGGATATCGGAAACGTTGGTCTGTAAATTAAAAAATATATACATTCACGGAGAGAAGGTTGGCCGTTTAGCGTTGGTTGAACGGTCACAAAGTGATACACAAAGTAACGGGGAAACTTTAAAGTGAACTTTTAATTTGCCCTTCCATATTTAACACGGAAAATCAATTACGGAGCCGACAAGACCTTATGTTTTACTTAAGTCAAGGTTATCGGCTGCGGAAAGAACGCTACGAAGGGAACGGACTTGCCTTTGGATTGGTTCTTTGTTGAAGTCGCCTTTCTTCTCTTTCCCTTTGTAATCTCTCAAATTCATCTCTGATCTCAGCCGCTGTCCGTCTTCTCTCAACAACCTAAACACAAAGAAGCGGCCGCATTAATAAAACACGGGCAGAGAACGAGCCTAAACATTTTCCTATAATCACCAGGTAGATGAAAAAGTCCTCGAGTCGGGTGCAAAGATGTTTAAGTCAAGCAAAAGTTAACGTAACCTCCACTCCATTTAATAGTTTTCACAACAGTCGCAGAAATACCCATAATGGTACAACATCATGATTGCAATATCATTAGATATTCTTTTATAAATGTATTACATATTGAATGGATATATATATATATATATATATATACACACACACATATACATACACACATATACATACACACACACTATGATTTCTGAACCATTTCATGTTATTTTATTGGACAAAATGTGCTTTTCTTTTAAACAAAAGGAGATTTGGATTTTCAAACGGTAAACACAGAAACCTTTAACAGGCGATTTTCAGTTTCAATGGCAACAACCAATCAGTACCTGTTTTGGGACACGCGGCAACTAAAAGTTCTCGGCAAGAATATAAAAGAAGAGAAACTTTACACGATTAAAGTATTTTTTGCGCACACCAGACCACATATCGGGAAATCCCCCCCCCCCCAAACGCCATTATCTCTTTTCAGAGTCACAGAGTTTATTTTTTGGGCTTTGGACGTTTTCTATGAGAACAGAAGCAGATGGAGCGCTTTCTCGCTGTAACACGGACAGCAGTGGGAATTAATAGTTTGTGACGGCCGGATCTGTTGTAGTCGTCAAACAGAACAGGACTCTATACGGGGAAAAAGCCCTTTTTAACTAAGCAAGTGCTATTACCATGTTTTCAAGTTAATCCCCTTGCATAGAGCTCCAACTTCGTAATAAATACACGCATATGGATATATCTAAATACCTAAAAGCAAGGGATGGCTTACAGTATTTCTTACATGGCTATGAAGATGTGGTCCGCGTGGCTCTAGATCACGGGTGAGCTCCAGTCCACAAGGGTCGCAAAAGGTCACAAAGTATTGGAGCCCAGGCATTTCAATAAAAAATACCTTAAACTTATTGTTTTTAAGCAAGCAGACACAGAGCCCAGAACCTCAAGGACTCGAGTTGGGCGCCCCTGCTCTAGGACTGTTTTGCTTTCTGTGGTACGATAAGCCTTTGGGTATTTCAGATGGTGAACCCGTTAAGTTACAAAAACCTTAATAGTTTTTGTTGGCGAGTATGCGGAAGAGGGGATATTTACTACAGTATATATATATATATATATATATATATATATATATATATATATTTATATATATATATATATTATATGTGTGCCATTTAGAAGACAAATGTATTTCGATTCCACGCCTGAACTTCCAAACACATTACTTGCGGTTTTAACACAAACCCTGGGACTTGTAGGGTTGTGCGACAGGGAAGGGACTGTCCATTCTATACCAGGACACTTGGGAGGAATGTATTAAGCTATTAAAGAAAGCTTCTTCAGCTCAACAATGGACGAGTTGCTGGAGCAAGCACACAGTAACAGATGCCCATAGCAGGCATGGTTGCTTGGCTTGGTCCAGAAGACGTGCACGAGAAAATATAAATGAATGACTTAATGACAAGCAATCCGAAGACATCGTCCGCCATCATCACTGATCACTATGCGGTCTTCCAAACGAACAGTTATGAAGTTACTCGGGGAAACTCTGACCTATCCCTTCAACTGAATGCTTTAACTTTTTCCAAAGGACAAAATAATAAAAGACAATAGAGCTGATAACGAATGCACAAAACCTGGTCGGGACTCCTTTGTCTAAATATCCCTATCTTAGGAAGACACTAATGAGCGAGATAGAAAAATGTCTGCGGTAACCACTACAAATCTCAAACTGTACATTAAGCAGATTATATCTAACAGATAATGCAAACGTTTCGCTTTTGGCCCATTTCCCTCATCTTTTGCTGCCAATTCTGCGCGACAGAATGAAGAAGCCTATTTTTAGAAGGACAATTTCTGAAAATCACCGGCGCTTGGATTTATCACCCTGCTGGTATTTCACATCCAATGTTATCGCTCCAAGACCAATAAAATAAAGACCGGCTTCGGAGTCAAATTATAGATAATCCGCTAACTTATTCTGTTCGCTTGAATCAATTTTACGGGCTCGGTTTACTAATGCTAAACTACAGTTTATTATGTATAAAAAAGGGCACCTGGCCTATAGCGGAAGATGAAAAGCTGTCTTAAAGATGAACAGTTTTACTCTTAAATCACATGTAAATACAGACTGTCAAGAACTAAGCGGTCTGTCTCGTCAATCTCCGCTGGCTGAAAAAGCCTTGTACTTGCAGTTGGGGCCGGCATCTTCTAGCTGGACAATGGCTTGAGTCCAGCCAGGTGACTCTGTAATGGATTAGCCTTAAAAGCCCACATCACACATTAAAGGTACCCGATCCTAGGGATGCACCGAAACTTCAGGATTCACTTGGCCGAAACCAAAATCGAAACCGAAATGGACACACAGTTTTATTAAAAGAAAGTAACACACCAAAATTGCACACAAAAATCAATAATATTAAAATATATATATATATATATATATAATTGCTAACAGCAATCACACCCCTATCATGCCCAGGCAGCCAGAACCTTGAGCAGGGCCCTCCTCACCCGTTGTTTCTGTTAGTCAAATTGTTATATATTACATTGTTACATACTACTTGTTATGTCCGGTCTACCCACTGTACAGCGCTACGGAATTCGATGGAGCTATATAAAACAAAATATATAAAATGTACCTATTTTTCGGTTGTGCTGGGAGAGACATCTACTTCTTGCTACATCACATGTTCAAAATTGGTGCCTCACTCCAAATATTTTTTAAATAAAGAAAACAACAGCCTGGATAATTTCATCGGTAGGCTATGAAGGAACACCTCCACCCTTTCAATAAAGTGGCACGATAACATGGTTTACGGCATAGGAGTAGTAGTGGCATGACTGGGACACGATTCAACCTACAACAATTAAGAAAGTCCCCCTTGACATGTCATAGCCTTTAGTCATATCTTTTGGGCCAACGCTAACACAGATGTCAAACAGCAAGAATGAATAGCTACGGAAAGCAATAAAGTACATGGAGCCAGCCGGGGTGACTGGTGGGCAAAATTCTCATACGGATAATTAAAAAAAAAACATTATTCGCGGGGTATATTTTTTTCGTCAACAGAGTTGACTATCAGCACACGAGGCGCCATGTAAAAGAAAATAGAAAGGTCACAATGTTTCCAATCTGTCCGTGAAAGTAAAGGAATTCTGTCAGAAGAACACGGCGCACAATCTCAATTTAACTCTTAATTCTTTATAAAAGAAAAAAAAGAGGGCCCTGGCCAGCAAAGAGGCTTATTCCCTTAGGACGTAACTGTACGTCCTTAAAATCTATGGCACGGTCTTACTTCTCCTGAACAGAATGGATGAATAATTAGTGCTGGTTCACCTAATATGGAAAGGGGAATGAAAGCTTTACAATCATATAGTAAGAAAAAAAAAGACTTTTTGCATCCCTTGGTTATGAAAACCTTAAGGGGTTAAAAGTAAGATATGAGCGAAACGTATGGGTCTGGACTAGGGCGAAGAACTGCAGAAAGCCCAAGATTTGTTGTATAGTGTTACAGGAGTTTAACCTTTCAAGGTAAAATTAATAACTGTAAATTACGTTATCGGTGACATTTTTTGTGATACGCCAGAAGCCAAAAATAAAAAAATAAAATGTGCTTGTTCTCTTGACCTCAACTGTTCAAATTCAACATGATTTACAAAGTTGGGACTTTCATTGAAAGGTGTCACGGCTCGATATGATTTCCTCTGTGTTTTCTGAATGGCGTTACTTACGGTAATTTCCTCTATTTAGTAAATTCTTTGACACGTCTAATTACTCGTTTACATCTAGCTGCAAGTACACCATGAGTGATTTGGTTTTAAAAATACAGCAGCGGTATTGTAATGATTATTATCCATCCACCCCATGATCTCGTAAACCCAGTGGTGCTTTTAAAGGAGTCAGAGAGAGGAAAGTAGAAAGTGAGGTTAAGGGGTGATGGGCAGCAATGTCTTGTTGAAGAGCCAAATCCTTAATTGTGTAAAATGTTGCCATATTCGTAGTTTTTGAGTTAGAGATACAAAATAAAATAAATGAGACTAATGGTAGAAGGCGATGACATTTTCTGGATCATTCTAAAGGCCGTAAAACAATTGAGGTGGTCAGTTAGACAGTTCAAGGGTTCAACCATTCCCAACGACCTGTCCAAATGACCTCCAAGAGTACAAAGGGTCATTGCGCAAGCTCCTATAAACGCGCATTAGTCCCCAAAAACTCTTCTCATGTTCTTCAACGACGTACACATCTGTTTCCTCCGGTGAAGGTTCTAGAAAAGTTCTTGCAATGTCTACTACGTCTTGTAGGACAATCAAGAGTCGTGTTCCCTATATAACTTTCTAAAGTTCTAAACTTTTACTTTCCCTTTTCAAAGAGAGAATAAAAACTTCACATCATTAAATGAACGCTAACAAGCTTGGCACTTTATAAAGGGAGTAATGAGTCCCAAACCAGTCTTCGCTGCACTGGCCTACGCAACAGAACAGTGATTAGACAGCGTAATACACGTTATTAAGCCCTGGCGTTCTATCTGTATATTATTTCTTTGGAATGCAGGAAACAGAGGGATAAAACCAAGCAAAGTTATCGGCGTCTTAAATATATATTTTGCAGAAACTCCATATTTACAAAAACATGCTAACTGGCGTGTTTTGCTTATAACTACACATGCCCTTTTCTGCCTGACATCACTTAGTTTATAAAATTAGTCCCGCGGGGAACTTAGTTCACATACTGAATTTTCTAAATGGCAAGAAAGGCAGCTAAATAGTTTTCCAGGTTGGGCGCCTCCTTTACCGTTTCTGTGGAAAGACCTTTGGATTCTGGGGTGATTCTCCTTAGAATCCAGAGAGATCCAGAGAGATCTAAATGGTTTCTGCTGGGGAAATATAATGTCTTGAGGAACCTGAGGCTACTTTGTTTAACATGGTTCTCTCTGTCTGTGGTCCAGAGGGCTGCCTGCTCATCATTACAAACGAGTGAGACCAGCGGAAGATGATGTGAGTTACAACATCCACATGTCTGTACATAGTCAGCCGCATTAACCACGTATGCTTTCTGACATAATGTGCTCAGTAAGAATAGGAAGCCCAAAGTATTGCATTAGGAGTCCCCTCGTTTGGTCCACCAGGCACGCACTCTGTGGTTTGTGGGTTCCCCCATTAGGAATAACCCAAGAAGATCAGGAAACTCCTTTGGCATGGGCCTTGAAGGGAAGGAGGGGATCGCACATCTCCATTGGGCGTCCCAAGAAGACAACGTTTGGGGACTCTGTTTCCACTGCAGCACCATTTTAATTTTCTGCAGACAATTGAGAAGTGCGAGTACATTGTGCTTCACGGAAAATAATAATAAAACGTGAACATTGTAGTCTGTGCAACACTGCAATGTAAAGGTGCCGTCCCACCTACTCAGGTAAATCTGATACGTTTGTAACTAGAAGCAACATTAGAAACACAATTCCTAGAGATGTTGAACGCCCAAAACTCATGTCAAACTTTGTCTCACTCTCTCCGCGACACAAAGGCAGACACAGACAAGTTGTTGTCATAGAAACTGAAAAGACTTTAAAAAGGTTTGTGTTTTATTCAATGAAATCTTCATAGAAAATAATACAGATTACTAAGATTGATTTGCTTTCCTGACAGAGAGCTCCAATGTTTTGCCTCGTGAAACAGGTCTTCAGCTTTTGCCTATGAATAAGCCTGAGGGGGGGCACTTTCTAAAACGACCGTTCCAATGATGACCGAACCTTCTAGAGAAACAATTCTTACCTCCCATCCTTCCATATCCAAGCCTTTCTTTCCATAGATGTCATAGATCGCTCTTGATTGTGGATCACTAAGAACTGAAAAGAAAAAAACCCCAAAGGCAGTGGTTAACATTATCCGGTACCAAGACTGTGGCTTATATATTTTAGGCAAACGCCGGGCATAGTTTAGGTTACTGGGATGCAAAAATACTAGCTGACCGGGTTATAGACCACAGACAGGACATATTGTTTGTTGACAAGTGTGGATAGTAAACAACTCTTCTGTTCTGCGGGAAAAAGGGAAAGTTTTACGGTGTTATCTCTTTCTATACATACAGATAATGAACCTCTCCAAACACATTCTTATTATGACCGTATAGGGATCCAGATGTTCACACGTCGAGCGGGTGATCGTATCCGTGTGACGGGACCTGGATATTATTAATGGGATATGGGGAGTTGATGCATGAACTTTAAGCAGGTATGGCACAGATTGGATTTAATATTCATACATCCCCTGCCAATGCTATCACCTTTGTGTTACCGTGTGTCGCTTCAACAACCGTTTTTAGCAACTCATAAAAAACGTGCGATGACAAACATCATCCATCAGATCTATCCGAAGACCCAGGTGCTGTGCCATATTTATAAAGAGCAACGCTGGAATTCAGGAACGCGGGGAAATCACGTTTAAATATTTCAGGGGGGACTCTTAGAGAGTTAAATGTTCGGTATTCTTATTTACGCGGTGTGTCACTTGAAGCGATATTGGAAAAGATATTTGTTTGACCGTTTTATCCTTGCAAAGAACGCTTATATACTAGCCCAATATGTTATAGGAGGACAAACCTGGAGGAATAACAGGGGCCAGTCTCCCAACATTATCATATCATATGATTATTATATCATGTTATCAGTTTATTGAGTAAGTTGGATATATTGCTATCGATAAAGATCTAGATCCAGATATAACAAACCGGCTTAGAAAATTAGCATTAATTGGTTCCTCCTTATGGAAAGAGTTAAAAAAGGTTTTAAATTCAGAACCTGTAAGCCCGCTGTATCCTTACTCAAGCAGTTGTCTGCTTACAAAATCCATTTCAATTTCTCTGTATAATCAAGTCTTCCAATGAAGTGTAAACCCACAATATTGTGCGATTCCTCGCAGGTAGGCAAAGCTACGCACTGTACTCCCCTGATGATAAGGTTGCTTACACGTACAATATATTGGATTTAATGCACATAAACATAAATGATGTCAGACAGGGATGACAATAACCCCCCCGAAAAGCAGAAGGTCCCGTCTACTAAAACGTCACCTGTGGTCAGCGTCCAGTGATTTGGTTTAAAGGCACGGCTTCCACACATTTGATCTGCGCTTATAAACAATACGGGGTATAGGAAAGGAATAATCAGAAAGGAGCCGTTCTTAACTATACTTGACGTTAAAGGGACGCCCCTCTAAACAACAATGCATGAAAAAGTACGCTGTATCGAAATATGCGTTAGTCCAAAATGGGGAAATATATGAACACCTGATATGGTAGCTGCAGCCCTGCTGCAACAGCTGCCCTCCTCCTCGGTGGTATATCAAGTTTTGAGAAACCCTGCTAAATAAAATGTTGTTCCTCCTCCTTGCCCTTTGACCTCTTTTGCTGAATGGTAAATCCTAACTTACCCTCCAAATCTAAATAAAAAAAGAATAAAGAAGGAAGAATACAAAAAAAACAAAAAAAAACAAAAAAACAATGACTACCAAAGATAGAGAAGCATCATCAGAGAAAGACTATTTAGATCAAAAGCACTCGGCAAATTGATTTTTGTACATCTGCCATGGATGGGTACATTAAGTCGGATAAGAAAGTATTGTCTTTACATTAATTTATCATTCGGCTCATTCTAGCTGTTTTGCGCCAGCCATTAAAAACACATTTCTAGGCAAGATGGTAAAGGGGGATCGAGGCTCCTGATAAACTTCTACTGTTCGGAGACCCCCCGACGACAGCACAAGACGTTCGCCGATCTCTCGCATGTCTAATTAGAAGAGAATAACGCGCGTCTCTTTATGAATTACGGGTGATTAGTCTTCTGGGCGCAATCAATCCATGAAGCCGCACAACAAATTTGGGGTTAAATCTGCTTTTGTTGAAGCATCGCTCAGCGTTTGTCATTGATCCAATGTCTTATCTGGCGCTTTCATAAAAGTAAAAAACCCTCGGATTAGAGAAGTGTAATCACGTCGGTTTAACTGCCGCAATAAGAAACTAATTTGCTCAATTACGCCTCGTGGGCTAGACCAACATAAATAGTTCCCGTCCTCCTGAGTGATGTCTGCGCTTCTCTCTAACAATCATTTTTTTTTCCATGCCTTAACATTTCATATGAAAAGTGACTTTGTAGTCCCGAAAAAAGGGTACCTTTTACCTAAATGGGATCCTTTAAAGAAACCGTGTCTGTAGATCTGTAATCCAAAGTAATGGTTCTGCTCTGGAGCTGCAGCTTCTCCTAAATTAAAGCAGTTTTTTTTCTCTTTTTTAATTTTATACACTGAATTGTCAGAACTTGTCATTTTTCATGCTTAAAAGAAAAGTAACAGTTCTGTACAATTTTTGTATTGCAAAACCATAATAATTGGTGGAGCCTTTAAAGGAAAAAAAAAAAAAAAAAACCTCTCCTAAATTTAAAGGGATTTTCATTATATAATTAAATGCAGCCGAGTGCGACCTACAGTCACAAAAATATAACTTTGCACTGGAGTACAAAACTCATTCAAAATGAATACATAATCATTGCTTATTTCACCCCTCCGTGCTAATAACAAACGCCGGGAAGGGGGTTCTTTGAAGTAGAGTTGGGGAAAAGCATGCACTGGTTTTTATGGTTGCAAAGAACAGATTTTCTCTTTTAACCTTGTAGATTATGTCACATCGCTGGGCTGATCTGGTTATGGCAGAACCTGGTTCATGTCCCTAAAATTCCAGTCTTCCAGGTTGCCCCCTAAACAATCAATGCGAGAGAAAGTACATAGTAAGTCCTTACCCTGCCCTCATCAGGAAGTTTTGCAGAGCCAGCTCTGGATCTAACTAGTGGCGTATTATATATACATATATATCATAGGGGGTTAATATCTGCCACCCAGACACCTTTACCAAATCCTAAACATCCACTCACCTTCATAAGCCTGGTGAACGAGGTTAAAGAGCCGCTCCGCTTGCCTTTTGAGTTCTGGGTCTCGGTGCTTGTCAGGATGGTAGAACATACACAGTCTGCGATAAGACGCCTTCAGCTCCTCCTGGGTAGCCTACAAAACAAATTGAAAACAAGTCATGATGGTTGTCGCCAAGAAACTTATTAGATTATTACTTGCATGTCTTTGAGTATACTTCTGGGCATCTAACGATTGCATTAAATATCATTTCCAGATACATATAGAAAAAACAAGCCACTAATTTGGTTCTAGACTAAAACGCATAAACCCCAGTGCTGGATAGAGAAATATAACGCCCGCTGCTGTATACAGCCCTAACCCCCCAGTGCTACAGCACTACCCCCCCCATTTCTGTGTACAGAGAACAACCAGCAGCCCTGTATACAGTAATACCCCCCCAGCACTATACACAGTAAGAATCCCCCCCCCCGGGCTGTATACAGTAAGAACCCCCCAGCACAGCATACAGTAACGTCAGTAGGCATTGACAAAAACCTGCTTTTATTATAATGTGTTTCAATAAACTCCCTTTATTTGTAGACGTGGAGGCGGCCATTGTTGTCGGTCATGTGATATTTTGCAGAACTTTCCCGGCTCAAATAACCACACTGAGCTGATACTTTATGGCAACGCTAATTCAGACTTCAGTCGGAGAGGCCATTTGAGTGATTAAAACTGAGCCGTTCTATTGTTTCCCACAGGCAGTATAAGGAGGAGTCGAGGGGGTTTGTCTAGTAGATTGGGATCAGATAACAGCTGCCTTAAAAGATTATATCACGGGGCAAAAACTAGAACTGTTTAAATAAAAAAAGAAAACAGCCCAATATTTTTGAAACGTCATTTAAAAGTGATACCAGTAATAAAACATTTTGGTGGGGGCTCCCTTTAATCTGGCACCGCTGCCCTGAGCCGAATACCAATTTCAGATGTTTGTTTCAGAGCAATATTTTACCAATTAATAACCGCTCTGAACACGTGGGTTATCTGTGGTCAGCAAGGCATGAATCCGTCAACCCGGGCTTACAAAAATTGGCTGAAACTTCTATTGTTTCCAAAAAAATAAAAAAGCACATTTTTTAAAAATCAAGTTGCTGATAACCCCCCCGCGAAGCTAAATATCAAAGCAGCTACAACGCAATGTCAGAACAAGCAACTGAACACGGAACTCGCTGCGTGAATCTGTTACTATTCATCGTACAGGATTTTCCATCAAATAAAATAGCTTGTGGTTAGGAGTTGCCATTTACGATCGCTCTCTTATTCTAGATTTATTACCGAAGGCTGCTGACTGTTAAAACAGTCAAAATAATATCAGGTTCTAAAGAGATATAGTTGCACGACCTTCGCACATTTAAAGTTTGCTTCCCGACCCTATTTTTGTCCAACATTTTTCATGGGAGAATGGGGGGGGGCGTTGGACTGCGAGAAAAACCTTCGCACATGACGACCGAGTCTGAAAGAGACAGCAGTTAGTAGGAATGCGGCAACTACAATCGCCTTGAAGTTTAGTTATTGCTTAAAAAAGTTTAATATTCTTAACCAGATAACCTTCAGCAACCAATCACAGTTATTTTATAGAGAGTCCAACGCAATTGGATTCAGACAATTGGATTAGCTCCTCCCCCTTTGGCTCTGCAGGAAGCAGGAAGTATACCTCTGTATGCCTCCTTCACTTCCTAGGTAGAACTCCACATTTTGCCGAGCTTCCATTAAAATGAATGGGAGTAGATCAAAGCAAGTAATCACATGTATCCTATGGGCCGCCAGGAGGTGAGGGCCATATCACAAAACATGGCGTGATTCCACAACAGTAGCCAGGCAACACTTGGCCCCTGCTTTGTGTTGTTGATTCCCACGCCTGCAAGAAATTTATTGAGCGGTGAAATTAGGCCCACTCTCAGGCGCCCGCATTGCTTGCCAAGCGCTGGAGCCGACTGGCTGTAAGTATGTAACATGTAGGACACGTGTTCGGCTAAACGCATCTCCTACACAGAAAGTAGCTGCAGGTTGGGCGTCTGTTGGGGTTCCTACATAATCCCTCCTACGCATCGATAAAAGAGACATCGGAAATTTCAATATACATTACAGAGCGCATGATGGCTGGAGCATCCCAATAACACGTGACTTCAACGCTGCTAAACACTACTTATCCCCGGTAGGGGGGTGGAATCTGCAGCCAAATGAGAAATCTTGTTACTGAGAAGCAGAGAGCCATTCATAGGTGACCCAATCCAAACAAGAACATCACATTATTTGGTAATTAGGTTTGCAGTTATGTAACTAACGAGCATGGGAAGAGTGGGACGACGTCCCTCCAACTCATAAAGATATTTTTATTGCCCTTCATAATCTGGCGCTTTAAACTGCCTCGACGACGTGTGACCGGCGGCACTAACTTAATTCAAGCAGGCGGATGTGGGGAAGGACTAATCACCACCACATAAAAAAATATATACTTTAAAAAAAAATATATATTATATATATATATATATATATATATAAATTCACTTTCTTTAAAATATTTTCTTAAACAGTAAATAATTTTACAAGCCTCCACCTTAACGTAAAAAAGTTCATGAATAGGAAAAAAGTTTTGGAAAAAAAGGAGTAAATCTTGAAATTTATATCGGTGGTTTGACGGAAAACTACAAATACAGAAATTAAGAGAAACCCATGCTACTTATCTAAGAAAGAAAAAAAAATAAAAAAGGTTTATCCTGCATTATTTTTACCCTTTTGGCACACACATGGTTAACTTAAGCCAAGGTCAAGCCTATAGAAGGGAAACCTGCTGAGACTTAATTGCGAATTTACATCCCACTGCTGTACGGCCAGATAATGCAAGAGACACAGAAATTCTGGGTTTTTTCTTTTTTTTTGGAATGAAGTTACAAAAAAATGCCAGGATTCTCAGATTTTAATCTGTGCCAAGCATGAAGGTTAAATCGAAGATTTCTTTATTTGTCAGGGAAGATGACGCCTGCTGTCTGTCCTTCCATTCGCGTAGGTGATGATTGCCAAGGAAAACCCATTGTGACTTTATAATGAATGCAAACTACTAATGAGTATCAGCAAAGACGTATCGCCAAAAGGAGATGGAGTACCATTAAAGATAAATGGGTGTGAAAAAAGAAGAGTAAACTCCCAACGCACATACGGCATGAGACGGAAAATAAAACAAAATGCATACTGTAGCAAATAAACAAAAAATATAGCGAGCTTGCATTGTTATTGCTTTTTTTTTGTAAACTTGCAAGAACATAACGTTACAAGAATATAAAGAAAAAGATCAACCAGCGTCACAGCACCAGGGTTTCTAATCAAGGCCAAAGATTATGCAGATTTTACACGCTTACCCGATTCCTCCTCGAGCCGAGCCTCGAGCAGCGAGTCTAATGAGTTAATCTCTGTCTGTTGTAATATATTGTTGCACCTTTCAATGTGTCAACATCTTGACTTCTGGCAGTTGAATGTTTCATTTGCCAAGAGACAAATTCAAGAAAGAGTAAAACATGAAAGGCTCTTATACCAGCCGAGCAAGTCGTTGGGGTCCTTCATTAAAGCGAGGGCTGGCCGGGGAGCCGCAGTCTGAGAAGGGCTGAGTCAGACCCGCGTTATGTACGGTTCAATCGGGGAGGAGACGTTCAAGAAATCTTACTGATTTTAAGGGACAGGATACCAGTTGGCCCCCTAGATGAAGCATTCCAGTACTTTGTAAGAATTGTATATGCATTCTTCAAAACAAAAAAAAAGTCGCAGCAACTTAAACAGTCAATGTGTGGCAGGAAAGTGCTCTCATTAAACTCAATGGAATCACTTTCTGCACATCACCGTTCACCAGAGGCACTGGAGCTGACTGGTGGTATCTCCTGCGCGGAAGGTAGCTGGGGGGCAAACGCATACGAGGGTATTCTGCAGAACACAACATGCACTTTCAAGGTTGGGGGGCACGTAAATTTAAAAGGACCTCACAGCAATTGCATGCATTAAAGTACATACGATGGTCCACTTAAATAAGCTTTAAAAAGGACCATCCAAAATATCAGAGCAGAAGCTCACTGCTGTCGGCCCTTCCTAACTTAAAGTGAAGTCAGGGAGATGAAACCGCAAACCTCCCTCTTTGAAGAATAAAGCCCCCTTTTTGCCAAGCCCATTATAAATAAATACACACTCTTCCAGGTGTAACTCCATGTGCCACTAGAGGGAGCTCTCCACCTGCTGCTTGGTTATGATGGGGCGAACCAAAGATCCCAATTTATCATTTTTATAGATAATAAATTGCCTTCACAGAGCGAGAAAAAGAGTTTTCTGTGCAAATGGGGAAGGGGACAGGATCAACAGGCAGGGGTTTTCACCCTCTGTAGGACTAACTACTTCAAGAAGTTCAACGCAGCCACAAAACGAAAAACCAAACCATAAATAAATGACGCGGCTCCGTAACTCCGGTGTCTTTTCTAGGTTTTTGATTTGTAGGTAATTGTAATAGATCCAGAAATACACACAGAAGTAATGAATTTGCAATGAGGCAAACCTTCCAATTTCCAGCAGAATGCAAATTATATGACTGTCGAATCGTATTTACTGCAGCTACTAGAAATAGAAGTTACCAAAAAGGAAGAAGTAAATCATTACCTGCCAAACGGCAGAATAAAATGAATGGAGTGCAAAGCTTGTAAACTTCAACTTGAGTGGATTACAAGCATAGCACTAAACAGAGATAAATGGAGGCGCTGCGGAGGAGCGGGAATCTGCCGCCGTACTTTGTAACGCGCCCCCCCAGCCTTAAAGAGTCAGGTTTTACAGAGTAAAAGGGTTTACAAAGGGTTAAGAGCTATACGCAGACTTCTGCCATTACCCGAATGATGCCCTCAGATACTCGCCTTCTGGCCAGGAAAGGGCTTGCGCATAATATAATAAACCAGGATGTTAAATTGATGAAGTCCAAAAAGCCCCCTAAAATCTCAGAGCTTTCTGGTTGGGGGTCCGTCTCCATCACATGCAGCGTATACAGGGTGAGGGCAGCCCTGCTTGGCTAGCCTGCACTTTCACTTAATTCACTTATTAGAATGACTTATTTATTGGGAAGCAGGTATGGCCAGAGACTAACAGCTCGCCCACTCTGCTGCCTTTACCGTGTATGCCTGTGCTACTCTTCCAGGTATCTACTACCCATTCAGTAAAGTAGAATATTCTCGTAATACACAACACTATTTTCTGTTAGTACAATGAGAGCAGTCACGTTCGCTCCCTGTTCTAATGACCCACGTCACGATCCCAGACCATTAGAATATCTCTGTCTACTGTTAAGTTGCTGATTGTTGCCGACTGGCTCGGGCAGGCTTTGTAAGGAAGGAGTGAAGGGCGATACCTTCAGGACTTCGACATATCCTAGTTTGCCACCCTTTGCCACCAATCCCAGCTCCCTTGGCTAAAACAAAATATTCCCAAAACTGCTGAAGGCATTATTTAAGGCATTATTTGAATTTTGATAAAAATCTGGGGAAAGCGACAATTCTCCTTTAGGCGGATAAGCAAACACAACAAGCTCAGAGAATAGAGATTTCTAAGGAGCCGACATAGAAGCCTAATTCTGCTTAACTTGTCTCTGTAGAGTGCCTGCAGTGGAAGTAGGTTTCTTTTTAATATTTTATAAAGGGAAATAATCTCCATGAGCACAGCGTGGTTCTTTGGGAGAAGTTTCTGTACATTCCTCGGCATCCTCATAAAACAGAGAGGCTTGCTGTGCAGAAAGCGCTTGTTTTCATTACAAAATAGTAACAAATCCAGACGGAGAGTAAGCAGTGATTCCCCAAGTGTGACAGTGAGAAGAAGAGAGAGACATTCGCTAAAACTGCAGAGGAATCCCTTAAAATAAACCTCTTTCTTTTTTATATAAGAAACCAGCCCCAGCATTTACGCCTCAAAACAAGCAACATTTCCACAGACAAGCTCCTATTCGCCCTGAAGGACAGTAGAAGAACATCTGGTTTTGCTCCACTTGCAAATACAAAAAGTATCCTACAATCACACATAATGCTTAAGATGCCCCTGAAAGTCAAGATTTTTCAATCTACGGGTATTTTATATTTTCTGTTTTATTACACGTATCCCCCGACATTATTACGAGCCTAAAACACCAGCTCTTTGTTTTGAGGGATGTGGTTAGGGCTTCACCAAGACCTTTTGTGTGACTTTGCGACCCATTGAAAGCCATCGCCTGCTGAAGGTGTTTAGAAGACCAAGGCATTCGTTTATAAAACCATATCCTGGTATCTCTATAGACATTGGGACTTTTGGGACAGTAGAATACTGGGGTATATTATTATAACCAGCAAACATTCTGAGCACCTAGAAAAAGAGGGACTTCGGGGTAAGAGTGAAGAACGGATGGATGTTGTTCCTAAAGCGGGATAATGAATGGAAAGGGGGGCTCCAAAGTCAATAAATGTAAAAATGTAGATCTCAGGGGAGGGCCGCCTAGTTCAATGTCACCTTTATATTATTGGGGGTTATTCACTAAAGGGAGAGTTGTGTTTCAGCTATTTGACATCACTACATCATGATGGCCCAACTCCAGTCTGCAGGAAGAGCTTGCTTGGCCATGTATAGTTAAAGAAGTGAGATTGCTTCAAAGTCTTCTTACACATTGAATTATACATTATACAGGGCCAGTGTTGACCGTTCATAATGGACATTGAAGCCTGGGAGTTAAAGCCACCGCTCCCCTGCCAACTGCAAGTTTAGTGAATAAACCTCAACGGGTGTCCGCCGCTTAGTTTCTTCCTCACGGTCAGTTTCATTCCGATAAGCACATTACTGTCTCTAAAACCCAAACGTATCTTAGCCCCGGCAAGAGGCTCGCTTTTCATCTCAACTTCATAACCCATATGACTTTCTACATTTGAATGTAGTAGGAATTTATAGCAGAATAAAAACCAGTAACAGCCAACAGGATAGAATGTTTGTGTTCAAGAAAACCGTCAGCTTTATTTTCCCTTTTTTATTCGGCAATATAAGTATTTATGTTTCAATTTCCTTTAAACAATTGATACTGATGAGAGCCGGGGATAATATCGCGGTCCCAGGTTGGAGGCTGCGCTTCGTACAGCCTCCTGAACATAATACAAATATGTTCTGCTTTTACAATGTTTTTTTTGTTTGTTTGTTTGCTTGCTTGTTTTTCGTTAAAGATATTTGCTCTGTGACCGTGGTCTCAAGCGTGGTTCCAAAAACGAAAGGTTTTTACAATTTCATCACAGAATCCTGGGGCTTTAATTAACACAGAGGGATCTGTCAAAAAGTCTAAGTCATGAAGTGCTTGGGGGGGCTAGTTAAAAATGTACTTGATAAGCAGCATTTTACCCCAAAGAGAGCATGGTTATACAAAAAGTTATTTTTTTTGGGGGGGCAGAAGCAAAAAGAAACATTGTATCAAATATAATAACTAAATAACAACAAATACATAAATATTTTAAAGAAGCTCCCTTATCTTAATGCCATACCCAAGCCATTTCATGAAATACTTTAATAAATAAATGTGACTTCATTTATATACATATATGTGTAATAATAATAATAAATAATAAAACATTTTTATGGGAACACTTAATTGTCATGTGACATGGAAAGTCGGTGACAGACAAAAGAAAAAGCTTCTTAATAAACTTTGCGCTTTTTCTTTTGTGATTAAACCATCATAGGAAAGAATAAACAGATCTGCTAAGATTTATTTGTTTAACAAGCTTAAAGTTTCAACTAATGTTTTGTCTAAGTGGAATCAGACCTATAAATGGGATGTATCCAAGCAACTGTGATATTTTCTGTCTTCCAAAATCATTAAATTTATATCGCCTTTGTGTAGGAATAGGATAATTATTTCTTCAAGTGCAGTACAGAAAGCAATACAAAACATAAAAACCTGTACATAATGTGAGTTATTTAAAGGGATGTTAATGGGCGAAAAAGGAAATACACAAAGGGGCGAAGAACAATCTCTAGCAACTTCACAACTTGGAAGCTCTTGATAGCTTCTGCAAGCTGACCTTAAACTAGGTTTGTCTTAGGGGCAGCGATGTATCCTGGCCTAGGCAGGTCCAGGGGGGCAGAAGTGCCCCTGTTATAAAATTAGGGGGCAGATCACCCTTCTTGAAAGCTACGACAGCTCAGCACAGCCTCCATATGACGTTATATTCCGGGGCCCGTTCCTTAAAGGTGCACAGGCCCTTTTGTAGTACTTTGGATGCCAACCATGGAGCAAGAGGCGATTGGGGGTGCTGCCCTGGGTCTGGATGCCCAAAGATAAATACAGGGAAGTCTGGCCTCATACAGCTTAGTTAACATGGGGAGATAAAACGTATGGTCTTGCTACAACTCGACCTTCACTACATTCTCCTCATAGCCTTTCCATGGCTTTTAGCTACAATGCTGGTTCTCCTACACCAAGGGTGCACAACTCCGGTCCTAGAGGGACTTAAACCGGCCACCATTTATTGGATACCCAAGTGTGAGAGCAGGCGTCTTCATTAAACTACTTGTTATCTGGAAAGGCCACACAGACTTCATGGCTTGTTGTGCAGCCCTGACCTATACCTTGACGAAAAGAAGCTGTGGGTTTATGATGGTGGACTTGGCCATGCATTGTTAGAGGTGGCACCTCTGCAATCCACCTAAAATCTTCATTCCTATAACATGAGAAAAAATGTGTTTAATTGATTTTAACTCCCTAAAGCAGATTCTCCTTGGGGAGAACCTTTAGTCAATGTGACCAGATACCTTATATCTGGCAACACAAAACCAGATGTAGAGTGACGACAGCTTTCGGTGACCTCAGAGGTCTTCAGACGGAACGGACACCATCTATACGCACCTACACCTAACTTTTCTTAGTAAGATGGGCTCTTCATTTTCTATTCTGATTTAATGTTCATCCAAGCATCCCATTTGGAGGTTGTGTCACTCATCAGCACCACTAACGTCGCTACTTCTGTAATAATTATACATTTTGTATGGGAAAAGCATTAAAAAAATCTAAACATTGTTTCGATAAAGAGGTTTCGTGTTGGCACTGAGCAGGGGCTGTTATTTCATGTATAATTATTAAAGGAAGGGTAATACTACTACATTAGGACGTGCCCATCGTTCAGAGGAGCCAGTCATTAAACTAATACACAGCTGTGTGTGTTAATGCACGGGAAGCTCGGGTTTATTTATTCTCGCTGTCACAGTTGGTTAACTGTGGAAATAACTCCTGGAAGGAGCTGGTTTTCCAGTCTGTGAGTATCTTAAAACATTAAATATAGTGCAGGCAGAAATGTTTTAACACTCGCCATTTGATACCTCTCATATATTTTGTCTCTTGTAAGGGGTGTTAGAGTGAAAACAAAACTCTTACTGCAATTTTCGATCAGTGTAAAAAACGGCATGTCTAGACGCTGTCTTTTATTAGTTCTGTAGTTACACGTTCACCGACTGCCTTCCCTCCACTATTTAACTGCTCCGTCTTCACACAGGAATACACGGGGAGAGAGGCCTTTACTGTCATGTTTATGACACGGGCTCAGAGCTGGCGAGGTCCAACAACTGGGCTTCGCATGACCTAATGGTACGGAAAATCCTGTTACATGGCAAAGTGCGCACACACACACTAGCACACTATGTACAAGCATAGACGCCACTAACACACTCACTACGTCCATACAGATTCATATAGAACTGTTTGTGATTGTTTTTCCTTCCTTCCTTAACATTTATTTCAGAGCCCGTACATGTACTCTTTATCCTCTATCTTCAATGCCACTTGATTTCCACTTCTAGGGAACGTTCCCGGCTTGCTAAGATTTCCAGGCGGAAGGGGCATCAATCCACAGCTGTGATTCTTGAAGCAATAACCCAGGGGGGGCGATCCCAAAGTCTCTTTCTGTGCCGCACGTTACTAATAAGCCCTACGGAGGAGGACGATTCCCACCACTATGTCCCAAAGTAGATTCAGATCACAAGATTCTGGAAGGGGAGGCCAGGTACCTGCTGGTATTTTTGAAATGGGGGGGGTTAAACCTCTTGAGTCATGGAGAGCTCTTTGTTGTACCTATACATCTATGGACTATTTGGGAGAGTTGGAAGTCTCCATATCGTGCACCTGCTTTCGATTTAAATACTCGAGTGCTGCGATCGACTGAGCTGGGACCCGATTCACGCCTTAAACACATATAAACAAGTCGATACAGAGAAACAGCGCGAGCAGTGTTTTCTCTCTCTCATCTACTCTACATTTTATCTGGTTACGGCTGACAACGGTAACATTCGTCTCGAGGCTAGATGTGGAATAGCACTGCTTAGCGGACCCTGCCCTGCATTCTTATCTTGAAAGACGGAGCAGAGCCATTGATGTGTTGACGATGCTTGTACTCGCTCCTGTATCAATTATTTAAATTTCATGTAGGGAAGATGCTTTCACACAGCTCAGTTGTCACCTTGAATCCACCACGCGATGGTTACCAGGCGTTTGATTGGTCGGGATGCGGTTTGTTTGTGGGTAAGCAGAAGTTAAATAAATAAATAAAATACTAAAAATAACATGAATAATTTGCCTCGTCCTTTCAACATCATGTCTCACGTATCCATCAACATGACACAAAGCACTATTATAAAAATGTATTCCCCTGTCCTAGACATGCACCCTCTAACCACAACCCTTCCCCTCTTCCCCGACATATCTGAGAAGTTCGCCTTCACGAAAAACATGACGTTTTCTGCCCCCCCCCGATGGACATGCGGAGCAGATACCAGCCGTGAAGATACATTACTTATTTCTTCATGCACACCAGCCTTTCCAGAAAGAAGTACAAAGTACTGCCAAATACATAAAAATGGATTGCTTTTAGTTTCATCATACCTTCAGATCTAAAATTGCTTTCAACATTCATAAACTTCAGTATCATTTCCCACAAATTCTGCTTTTGAAGCACCATTTCCCACCAGTTCAGCTTTCCGAGCAATACAAAAAAAGAAAAAATAATCCTATTTTATATGGATTCTTGTCTCGTACTTTGGGAGGAAGACAATGATAATAATTTGCATTTGCACAGGGATTGCTATAAACGTAGGCAGAGGCAACAAACACGGGTCTGAAAGATTATAGTCATTAGCAGCCATTATTGCAGCCCGGGCGTTAACCCATTGAGTACCGAGGGAGGCAACAATTTTAGAACGAGTTAGAGAAGGGAAAGCCTGAAATGCTGCGAGTGCGGCTAATGGCTACGTCGGCCGGCACCTTCCTAGCCCAAGTATACGGTATCAGAAATAGAGGCAACGCGGCCAGCTTGCTGTATAGCTATTCGCCAGCCCCACGGTCTCCGCTTTTAGTAGTAAAAAGTGAAACAACCAAAAACACGCATTACAATGATGAAGAAGGTAATACAGGGCTAAGTGGTTTCGCTTAACTGTGACTCGGCGAAGAAAAACATCACCATAACTGACAATTTGTGGGCATGGAAGGACGTGCAAAGCAGGCGATACTTATAAGGGCTCAGAATCAGGTCATTCTCTGTCTGCCTCTCTGCTGCCAAATTAAACTGTCCCTTCAGCCGGGATTTAATGGACATTTTTATTTTAAAGGGATAGTAAAGCCGCACAACATTTTTTTTTCTATTAAAAAGCAGTAGAGGTTTCCATCTGTGCTCCAACGCATTACTTTTATAAACAAGACACTCGCCGGACGTTTGTGCCACAGTTCATTTCATTTCTAACAAGAGGTTAATTAAGATGGAGACAAATGGGTCTATTCACTAAAGGGAGAGTTCTCAGGAGAGCTGTGGTTTCTATCTCTTTACTATTCATTAGGAAGGACCAATATTAACACGTTTCTCCCGCATGAAGCGCTGAGCTGGCCCTGCGTAGCGCGCAATTCAATGCGTAAGGAGACGCTCAAGAAATCTCATCAAAATCTCATTTTTTCCCCCAAAGATTAGAATAAGAACTAAAATAGCAAATCTGCTTATAATCAGGATATATCACTAAATCCTATGGCACTGAATCTGTAAGTATTATGTATTAGTATTAGGTATTATGTATTAGTATTAAGTATTATGTATTAGTATTAAGTATTAAGTATGTATTACAGATCTCCATAACATGCATACAATCAGAGCAGCGATCTTAACTTCCTGTGGGGAGCAGCATGATTATTCCTCCATGTCAAAGGGCCACTTAAACCCCCATACGCACTCTATTACATATGATAGCTGAATGCCCCCAATATATTAACACTTTCCTCCCCTGTAAATGCATCGAGTGATACAACACGATCCCAGAGCCAACAAAGGGGTTAACTCCTTATTTCCCCACACAATGCAATTTAATGAATTATTCAGGCCTTTGTCATTTAAGGGGTTAACCATCTACTACATATCAAGGCAGAGGCCAGGAAACCGGTAAAGGTTAAAGAAGTGAGTATGTACTTTGAGGGTTCCATGGCACCTTCCCGGGTCCTTCAGAAGGTATAAAAATATTCTTCAGAAGCACCTATATAATAAAAGCTCAATTTTTATAATTAATTCAAGAAGAGACATCTGAAAAAACCGAAGAAGAAAAAAAAAAGACCCAGAGGGCACATCTGGCTGAAATACAGATCCTATTCTCTCATCACCTTGACATGTTTTATTCATTTTGACTTCTTCTATTCTGTCACAGACTTTATGTTGACCTCAGTAGTTTTTACGTTAAATTACTACCTATTGATATTCCTGGCTCTTTTCAGTAAGATATTAAATCAACAACTGTCGCAAGTCAGCCAAGCTAAAAAAAAAAAATAATAAAAAGTACTAAAAAAATACAAAGCAGGACAACAGATGCATATTATTCAATAGAACACTAAATTAAATATCACTTTATATCTTAGATACCAATAGTTTGTCCCTTTATGATGTACAAAAGCATCATTTGTGACTTGACCTTCATGAAGCCTTTAGTCTAATCCTCTGTCTCTAAACGGACAGAGAAGAAGAATTTTGGTATAACAATTATAAGATCATTTATGCTGTTCGGACGTCATATACCTCGGGTTTCACACAACTGGCCCATCTCATGCATGGCTAGCATCCAACCTAAAAACCAACTACACGGAAATTTAACGTCATGTTTTACGGCACATTTAGTTTGTGGGCGCGCTACTGGTACATTTAGTACCAAGACTGTTCTTTTATGACTCTGGTATTGGTTCCCTATGTGAAGTGAACCATTAACACACACAGTACAGAAAGCCTTAACCCCTCGCTTTCCGCTGACAACTTCACCTCTGCAGCCAGGTTAAATACACCGCACTGATACTGGCCTGATGCGCTGATCCAGCAAGATGAAGCATACGTTTTTAGAGTGTGTGGAATAAAAGTTATCAAAACACATCAAAAGACAATTAAACACCCATAATATTGGTCTCATAGAGTATCTTACATGCAAACCAGCGTTTACGTATTGACCCACTAAATAAATTAAATACAATAAATAAAATTAAATAAAATCAATACAATACAAGGCAATTCCTCTTCACCTTAATATGTGTTACAAGCAAGAGGTTTGCAGCGTTATGCTAAAAAAAAGCCAAAAATACCCACAGAATTCTGTATGGAAAACAATTTACACAATGTTCAGCTTTGTTACACTATGACATGAAATAGGACTATATTGAAATCAGACTACTGTTGTAAAATTAAGCTTATCAGCAACAGCTGAATTTTAATATTTATGCATTTCCTTTTCTTGTACTTTGCTAAACCTCTCCAGAACGCCCGGGCAATGTATACAGGATCATCCATGACGTCAGACATTAATAATGCACTTAAATTAATATACAGAAGAGGGAGCACACGACCTAAAAAGCATAAAAGACAAAGATTCCCAGGAAAAATAATACGTAATGCCTGCATATACTCTAGTACTCTTCTCATATCATCATATTACTCGACTGGCTATACCCGGGCAGAAATTATTGGATTTTTGTGCCGGATTAACACACCATGTTAATATGAACAATGATAACAGGAGATAAATACAAGGAGTGTATACAACCAGAGAGACAAAGCTCTGCCCAGCTTACAAAATGTTTTAATTCTGAAAAATGACGCTAAAATGAAATCTACATTTAGCAACTGTAGCAAATATTTGTTGGGGAGCAGATACATGTAACAGATTCTGTAACTGTATCAGAATAGAACAACCAGCGAAAACATGAACTTCAAAAACTGTATTCGTACAATTCCCATTGGCTTTACTTATTTCCTTCATCATCATCATCTTTTATTTATATAGCGCTAACAATTCACGCAGCGCCTAACGTTGATCATCATCCCTCCAGAAGCCTTTTGGTTGCTGTCAAACTACAACTCCCATGATGTAACACCAGCCTTTGGACTGATGGGAACCATGGGAGGTGTAGTTCCACAAATGCTGGGAAGACGTTTGTTGCCTGTTGGTCACAACTCCCAACATTTTACCCAAAGCAGAGGCTAGAAGAACAAAAAAAGCTTTTCATAATAATGGGACTCATCTAGACACAATCTATAACAATAGATAATAGACAATAGACAATGTATAATGAACATGAAAGGAGTAAATGTGTTCCTTATTATCTTCGTTCACAAATGTTTAGTCAAATACTTGCCCTATTACGCCACCAGTATGGGCTGCGTATTAACATGCTAGTAAATTGCCCATGATGTTCTCGGCCTTTTAAGGCACCCAGGGGGGCGATGGGGTATAAAAACATGGCCGGTTCGTTACCTGCTCCAGTTAAATGGGTATGATGGTCTAGTACCTTTTGGTCCTACATTGGACAGCGCTATAAGCAGCCGGCCATAGATTCTGGAGCTCTAACGTTCCGTGCTGATTAATAATGCTCTCTCTGTAGGTTAATCCTAATTAACCTAATTTGCTTATATTTCATTTTTCTAGACATGTAGCCAGGATTACAGTTAGGAAGGGATTCTTTGGAAGTTTTAATAGTCAGTGTTGTCACCACAGTAACCAATTGCAAGGAGTAATGACCCTGAATGAGTCATTGGTCGCTATAGCAATAACATCGCTTTTTATTCATAATCCCTATTGCTCCAGCAACACAGATCAGTGCAGTATAGGGTTTGTGTCAGCAGTGGCTATTACTAAAGCTACGGTGACACTTTCATCAACGCTACAAAGACAGCTGTGGGTCCACGGTGCAAGCGGATAAGCTGCTTTTACACAAACGCCAGTCAACACCCAACAGATGCAACATCGCTGTGTGTGTATTATATATATTATACATATTTATTGCAATTAAAGAATGCCCTCATAAACATAAATATATCTGGGAACTTTCTAAAGGAGCTGACCCTATGAGATGCTTTCAATATTAACCCTTTAATGACCTGCCATCAAGATTCTATGTAGCGACTCATCAAATGTGTTCAAACAACATCTGCATTCAAGCAGGGATATCAACCATTCTGGTAGCAAAAACACTAATTCTTGAGTCTTTGATATATTCAGATCAATGCAGAGTATGAATGACTCTGCTCCAGACTGCGTGAGATTTTGCCCCTTCACCCTGAGACCCCGAGAAAGTTCCCATGCACGATATATACCCCTAGTAACATGTAGCAACTTGGCAAAACTGCATAAAAAACGGAAACTATTATATGGCATATTGTGATTTAATAATAATGTGAGTATTAGATCTGACCAACTATTAACACTTTCTGTCAGACCAACCATATGTCCGGTAAGAGCCCCGCTTAACACATCAATGTGACCGCGGACTCCACGTGTTCTGACAGATACAATGGCTGCAGCGGCCAGGCTGCGTGCGCTAAATACCCTAAGGCAGGGAGAAGGAAAAAAGACATTCAGCCAGTATTAAGGGTCTGAGGGAGGTCACAGTGAGCTCAGTGTCAAGGAAGTGTCAGATCCCGGGGTCACAGCGCCATGCCGGTTCCGGCAGGACCCCTGACACGACAATGCACTACAACGAACGGCCACGTCTACCGGCACAATAACGCCGCAACGCGAGCAACAAGCTGGCCGCGGACCTCACCTCCCTCCTGACGTTTAAAAGCGAGTAATAATCATCGTTATCCACTTCTTCATCCATAAAGGCCGCCGCCATCTTCGGAACCTTTCACCTTGCCCGCCGAGACTGCATACAAGATAGTACAGCAGCAGAGCTAAGCACAGAGCGGCGAGCACAGCGGCCCCTGCAGTTCGGAGGATAAACTGCAGCGCCAGTGGTTTCTTTGCTCACCTGTCACTATATGATCATAATAACAATAGTAATACTAACAATAATAACAATAATAATTATTATTATTATTACATTGGTTATTTCATATGCAGTCAAAATACTCAGTCAAATAATTTTTCTCTATTTTTACATTAATTCGCCAGCATCACAAAAAATAACCCACATAATAACATGCCTTGTTTGTGTGGCTCACAGATTTTTTTTTTCTTTTAATATGGAGACTCACATACCATTAAAACATATGGTTATAAGTTAATTATTTAATATCATATGATATAATACAATAGAATCTATTGTTTTTTGTTTTTTTTTAGGCAGTGGGCATGTAGATAAACTAGATCACATTTCCACTTTGGGGTAAAATATAATTTTTTCCGCCCTGGTAAAAAAAAGCAATATTTACATTAATACGGATACATGGAATCAAAAGAAATGTTGATTGGCGAGAAAATGACACTTCTTTCCTCCTCCTTTCTAACTTTCTTCATCTTAATAAATGAGTCCATTATTCAATTTACCCGCATACGCATTCTTTTTCTATGACTTCAAACCTCTTCTTTTCTTAACTCTTCTTTTCTTATTCTATTACCCATGATTGCATTCCCGAGTCTTTAAATAGCCCTGCAAGCCCATTAGCCATTAATTCAGGGCAAAGGGTCAAGTGCCCTTTTTGCCCCTATCTGAATGATTCTAAAGAGCTTTTTTTTTTAATCAGTCAGAAAACGTCGTTTTTGGCGATGTCATAAACTGTAATTGATGGTCTGAACTTCCATTTTCTTCTTTCTAATAGAATGTTTTGATCTGGCAGCTGTTGCCGTGAAATGGGCGATATTAATAATTACCGTTAGCGTAAAAGTTCAACGCGATTGAACTTTTTCCTACTGATTAAAAAAAAAAAATACGCCCGACAGAAGTACATTTCCCAATTATCTGTTAATTGAGAGAATACGTAGACCTGTTTATATTCGAGATCAGGTTCCCTGATTACAAACAAATTTCATTCTGTCTGTTTATCTTATTGATTTCTTTTCCTCTAAAGCTTCACACGCCTGGGGGAGACTCCAGGTTACAAAATAATGGCTGAATGAACATGGCTCTTACCGTGCGTTGTGTCTGCATACGGAGATGGAGCCATCGCCAACCTAATAGACGGTCAGCGGAAGTGTTTTGCTTTTAGGGACTGATTTACCCCGTTAGAGCTGATCGTTAGCACATGGAGCAAAACCAGAATCGTTAATTGCTCTGCTGTCCTTTTCTTAATTTTAAAGATGCCAAAATTATTCACCCGCCAAGAGAGGATCAGATGGGAATCCCAGAGCCTTCCCTTGTGGGACGTGGCCAGGACTGCCCACTGGCGTCTGTGGGCTGCCCCCGTGATATCGGTGGGAGTTCCTACTGAGGTCAGTGGGAGGTCCCCTGACGTCGGGGGCGTTCCCGGTGACGTCAGTGGGAGTTCCCGCCGACGCCGGGGGCTTTCCCGCTGACGGTAGCAGGGAAAATGGGCGGGGAGCGGGGCGTGTCAAGACCCGGAGAATTCGCTGGGTGTCAAATGCGTCGGGTACGCCGCTGCATATGAATATAATGCTCTGCAGGCTTTTGTGTGAACGGATACTAAAAGATCATGTCCGCAAGTAGACCTGAAAATGAAAAAAGTTACAAATAATTGTGCTGAATTTTAGGTTCTAGGGTCATAGCTCTTAATAAAATTAAGAAAATAAAATAATGGTAACAGGTCCACCTATGAAATAGAACCTTTGTACCCTCATTACAAAGTATTCTTCCAAAAACGCTGTAACGGGGACCTAAGAATCTTCTTGCCCCTTATTCTTTCTATAAGTCTATTGCATGAAGCCACCACTTTTTAAGCAGGAGAAGAGGCCTAGTACTGAAGTTCAGTTTTGGCAAATCCAATGCCTTAAAATTACCATTTATTAGAATGACACAACTCTTAAAAAAAGGAAAAATACAAAGAAAAACAAGTAAAAGCCAATAAACAGGGTGGAAATACACTTCATTGACCTTAAAAACAATAAGCCACGTAGTTTCGTCGTCTTTGGAATGTTGTGGGGGTTTTTTATTGTGAAATTGCTAATGGATACTTTTCAGGATTCTCGACAAAGTGGAGAAAGGGGACCACGAGGGCCTGGGTAATAAATCCCTCTGCACCAATTTGCATGGAGAACTGTGGGTTTTGAATAAATATGCTCTCGCAGTCAGATAATTGTGTATGCCTTTGTAAATTAATCACCGACTCTAAATAATGTGCATAGCTGTCAATTCTATGGAATAATTATTAGAGTACTCTTCGCACCATATTCCAAAAGAACTATCCTGCGCTTTAACCCTACCTACTTCAATGTCACGTCTGGACCTAGGTGTAATATGAAAAGGTGCGGAAAATACGTATACGTTGGCGGAAACTCAGAAGTTGGAGAACCCTTGATAGTACTATCCCCCCCCCCCGTTTTCACATAGCTGTAATGAAACGGTGGAATGTTGGGCACATATTACTTTGAACCTGGTCCACAAATCCTTGAACAGGTGCTATGGCAAAGCCCAAAGTGCCACGCTGTGATACCCGGCTTCAGAGAGCAACAAGATGTCCACATGGGAGCTTCAGTGGAAGATATCTATTGATATCCCTGGGTCATCCATTGATCTGGTGAAACATGAAACGTGTGACAGTGGGGCAGATACACAGGACAGAGTCTGAAAGTTGTGTTTGTCCTGTAAAATCGGAGGTATGGTGAGAGCGTCCTGGAAACATTATTGTGAGGAACCCTTGAGGTTCTGATGTTAAGAACCTCTATATTACCGAACTCTTAATGGTATCCAAAGACGGACACATATCTACCAAGTTCAACTGAAGGTCCTAGGTTTCAAGGGCCCACTTTATTAAGTCTGACTGGCTGATCAGGATGGGCGACGTAGGCCCAGAAGTGTCCAGTATCTGGTAGTTCATCACGCCTTTCACACAGAACAGAATAGAATGCGTACGTGAACAACAATGAACATCGTATTTCCCTCCAACAGATGCTCAATTATTGTATGTCAAGAAAATAGCTTAAGTGACGACAGATAAAGGTTATGCTGCTTCTTTATTGATTTTGGGTCCCCCGAGAGGTACACGGTGTCAACCATTTCCCAAGATCTGTGTTTATAACGCTGTATTTTAATAGGTGTCACTGACACATGAGATATTTGTGTTACACCTAACAATTACGTCTTACAGAGGTATTCATGCAGGAGAAGAGGAGAAGGATTTGTAACGTATCATATAGCTGTTTGTAACAAGTATCTAACATGGTAGTGTCATCAATTTCGCAATAAACAAGTCACGGAAAGGCATTGCATGTTTCTGGTATGCGATATTGATTCATTTATTTGCAACATACAGGGAACCGAGCGGTGATTTATCTAACCCTCTAAGCAGGACCTATATCTCATTGATCAGTGCTGAGTTAGGCATATTATCACGATCACATCTCTTGACAACATTACGAAGCCAAGTTCACTTTTGCTCTTCAGCTGGGAATTATTAACCCTTCTGGTTTCATGCTTCGTGGTCCTGAGTTGCCCCGGGCACAGGCAGGGGACCAACACTCAAGGAGCTTCCATCGGGGGGGAGGGGGACAACAACCGAGAGCCTGTCAGGAGTAGAAAAGTGCAATGCAGGCTGATCCAGGGTTGTAGGATGGGTAAGTTGGCTTGTAAGTCTGCATCAAGGGGTAACCCAAGCTTTGCCACATTAACCCTTCAGCTTGTGATGTGCTACAGCTATCTCATCCACCTAACTGCTCCATCCCTATTGATGGGGATTGATACACTTACAAAGGACTAAGCGGCGCTGGCACTTTAAGGCCAGCAGCCATCAAATGACGAGTTATGTGGCCGCACCTTACCTTTTTATACTCAGGCACTGGACCTGCAGTAGGGGTAAGTATGAAGCCCTGCTGACCACTAGCCCACCGGGTATCTGCCCTGTCCATGCCGGGTGCAAGAGACCTCTTTACATTAATAAACCACTGACGTAACAGATGATATGTATCCTGAATGAGAACCTTCTACATGAAGAAAGAGAACCATATATCTATATATCTCTTAATGAAAGTGTCTTAATGATCAAAATGTGCATTTTTTGTAGGCAGCGTGACGCTGAATTTGATGGATTTAAGTCTTTTTCCCCCAACATTACTATGATATTAATGTATCTGATAACTATGATAATTAATGTATAATGTATTAATAAATCTGGCACATATGTTGTATGTGGAAGGTACGTTCTATCATGTATTGTATTTTACTTTTAAATTTAAGGTGGAACGTGGAATCTAGAACGGGAACAAACGGCACCAAATGTGTTAAATTATGTGTTTGCAAAAACAGAACATTTACTTCACTTCAGAAATAATTTTATGTAGGGTTTTTTTTATGATTTGCTCTTTTGATTATTTTTTTATTTTAAAGAATTCATTTCTTTCACGTCTCCGAGAAACCGGTACAAACACATATTTCAAGGAGGATTTAAGAAATTATAAATCTGATGTTTTAAGACAGCTGGGATTGTCATTAACGTATCAGAGGCGAGTCGCTGGTAAAATATAGGAAGCTTCAGCTTCACACCGAAAGACGGCTGACAAGTCTAAATCATGTCTAAGGTACGGATTTCTAGGGTGGAGCGCAATAAAAATCCATAAAGTGCGCCGGGGAGAACGGTGATAGCGAGTCTGTTTCGCTGAGAAGTAAAAGTGTGATGCATTCAGCAAAAAAAACCCAAAAAAACATTTTTTTTTCTTTAGTGATTTACGGAGGGAGGATAAGAATAAAATTTGAAACTTGTATTTCCAGACATGAATGTTTAAGAAGAAACCGGCGCTTGCCAATACTTTAGCATCATTAATGAAATCATTTTTGATATAGAACGGTGGAGGTTTTTTTTTTGGAGAATTTTTAGATATTTGAGAATACGTTTTGTACAAATATTTTATTCCCCGTCTGCCCCTGACCGCTCCGCTCAAGCAGAATGCATATTTAAATAAATGAAGGGCTAGAAGCTGCAGCGCTGCAGCTGCCCTCCTCTTCCACGGTATGACAACTCTTGCCGCTGAATGGCTGCTGTAAGCAGCCAATCAGTGTCAGGAAAGCGATCCCATTGAAAATCTAAGGGAGAGCCTTAGTAATTCTGGGATTCAGCTGATACCGAACCATTCGATCATTAGGTGATTTTATAAGTCATCGTAAGGCTTTGTAACTGAGGGAGTAACCAAAGATGGAGAAGTAGTTTAGACGAGTGCCCACGGTGCCCAAAGCCACACTGCAGGTAGAATTGAATTGAATTACGTGAGGTGGATGGGATCTTTGTGCCCTGCGTCTCCTGGGATCGAAATTCCACTGTCATACCGGTCATTCTTGAACTGAGATTCCTATCATCCTCAGCGTTATAGGGGTTGTAGTCCCATGGCGGCAGCCCTTGCCCGCCATTGTACTATACGATCTACGAACGTGGGTCTTGTATGAAGACAATAGCAGCCTCCGCCAATCTAATTTTAGAAGGCTACTGGAATACACAATAATAGATTCTCAAAAAAAAACAAAAGAGAAAAAAAAAAACAAAAGAAAAAAAAGTCTATTATTAGAAACCAAGGCTTAAGTTCCCTCGGTTTAACAGAGCAATTTGCTACCTTTTTTTTCCACCAAGTGTTCATCAATTCTAATCAATTTTACTCAAAAGGAATTGAAACTCTACGCAGGCCGATGCTGCAGCCACAAAATGCTAATCAGTCCTCGGAATCTAAATCAAGATTTAACAAAATGCTGCGGGGCTCGAAAGGAAACCTAGAATTGGGTTTCCAGAGCAGTAATAGGATATAATTACTGCGCCGGTACCTGGCTCCGTCCGTCCGCCGGAGTCCTGGGAGATTCCGTTTCCCAGTGTATTATTTATACGTCGCGCACGGACCTGTCAAGGCTCGCGCTTTGAGCCTGACAGCCTCATTCACAGGAAGGAAGTCGGCGCTCGCTTCCCGAAGGGGGAGACGCATGTTGGGGGGGGCGTTATCTCTTACAGCCGCTCTTACACACCGCTAACCTATCGGTGACCCGTATCCGAGATGAAAAAGCTCCTGCTGAGCCAATAGCATCAGGTTTTAAGGTTTTCTGCCAACAGTCCCTAAGTTGTCAGGAAAGTCCTAACCACTAGCCATGTCCGTGTCGTCATGGGAGACATCCCATTTATTAATCGTTGTAGTTGAGATGGGGCCCACATATTGTGGATAGACCTGTGAATAACATCACCTGCTCTGCATTGTCCCATTTTTACCACCCTGGGCAGTAACCCCAGCTGCCCCTCCGCCATCCTCACTCTGTGACTTAAGGACCTCTGTAGGGGGCTTGATCACCCAAGAGCATAATCTGCCCCCCCCTCAGTTTGGCATGAGGCAACTGCTGTCCCCCTGGACCTGCCACCCTATGCATAGGCCTAGTCAGCCTAGACCTAGAATAAATTGATGGTCATCGGCATACCTGGGACCTTCCTAAATGAGTTGACCCTGAGTCCCTTGGAATATTAACCCTTTAATATCCAATCCTAAAGATTCTATGTAGTGATTCCCCAAATGGCTCTAAAGATACGCTTAACTAGGTCACCTGCATTCAAGCAGGGATATCAGCCATGACATTCAAGTAGCAAGGGCAGCAGTTGGGAGTCTTGTACATGATCCCAGCCGGGAGGCTGTGCAGACTGTGTGACCCTGAGAATCTACCCCTTCACCCTGAGTTTGGGGCAAATACCCCGAGACAAAGCATCAGACCTTGACTGTTCCATGGTATGATCACCAGGAGAGCCAGGTTCCCAATCTCAAGGTTTTCCTCCAATCTTGTTGTTTCAGGATGAGTACTCCGTATGTATTCTAGACTAAATTTATGGTGCTGGAGCCTCCTGCGCAATTCTGTGACAACGTTCTAGGTGTGGCGTACTTACAACTTAAACCAACACAACGTCCCCGGCTTCCCACGCTCAGCACCAGACTTTCTCTTTACAAGTATGACCCCTTCCGTCTATAAATCCATTCTAAACGTTTATTTCGGGGTGGGGTAGAGACTTCACACCTCTCTGTAAACACATTTCCCATTTCGCCTTAGGTAACACATTAAATTCTAATGCGTTCTTAAAGCTGGGATTCATCTAGGTCAACGCTTTTTGTTTTCCTTCTATCGAGCCGCAAATCCGCAACATCTCGTAAAATTCAGGGCATAAATAAAAGGCAGAATTGATATTTTTTTATGATACACCAGCTACATCGGCTGCACTTTAAAAGAACATATCATTAGACAAAATCCTTTCTATAATCATATTATATTATTTTATTTTGTTTAAAAAATGTTATTTTTTTCTCCATTTTTCAACTTTTTTTTTTGATAGGGTTACGGCGCAATAAATAATATCCAATCGCATCTCGTGCGCCTTTGATTCTTAATTAACGAGAATTCCGGTCAACGTCGACCATTTGCGACTCTGCGATCCCGTTTATTCCTTCTCGAAACGTCTGCCTCTTAAGCCGCCACTTGGTTGTAAAACGTTGGCATCTCGCGCGCCTCCTTTTCCAATGGTTTCCCCAAAGTCTCTTCATTCCAATTAAAACGGCTTTCTTTTACCGCTTCCCATAATTATTCATTCCATTCTATTTACTTGCAGATGGCTGAAATGTCCCATATCATCTTATTTTTTATCTCTGCTGCGTATTTTTATAAACACCTTTTTCATTATGGAGCCGCCAGCATGCTGAGGCAGCACCATGTTTGTATCAGAACTTAATTGGATCGAGAAGGTTTGAATACCGGCATGGCTGTACTTAGAAGGGTTCATTTTCATGTAAATTCCTACCTCACTGTTTTATTGCGAAATCTAATTAATTTAAATCTGGTGCCTGGGTTATTAAATTAGTATCTTTTTTTTCTTTTTTTTTTTTTTTTTTTATATACACACATTATTGAAGTAGCATAGGAAAACGCTTAAAGGAAATTCAGCGAGAAAAAAGGGCCAGCGAGCCATATGCACGTATTACATAGCTTTAAATATCTACACCGTTATTAGATTGCGTGGTTAACCCCGTAGTGGCCTGCGTCTTGCGTTAAATCTATTTCCCACTTATCTGTAGCTTTATACCTACCCAGTATTGAAATAAAACACGACAATAAAATCCACCATTGTAAATTGAACTACCTTTAATAAAATAATTTAATCCTTCTTTTTTTTTTAAAAAAAAAAATTTTTATTTATTTTATATTTTTTTTTACAATTATTTATAATTAAGGCTATATCGGTTGAATAAAGTGACATCATTTTTTTTTTTTTATTATTTAAATAAAAATGTTTTGGTATCATATGTATAGCACAATACGTATCACCATCCACCTTAAGGCGAAGGGGAAGCTTTGTCATTTCTAAACCCAAAGACATTTTTTTTTTTCCCGGTTATCAATTTTCCGCACAGGTTTCAATCAAAGCAATAAAATCAGAATAAAGCTGTTTAAGTAATGAAATGTTACCTTAGGATCCTGCCTCGTAAAAATGAAAAGGTGCTCTGATCATGAATTAGCAAACAGAAAGCAGATATATACCCTTATGTTCTTATTCTTGCGGTCGTATAACATTTTTATTAGCGCCAAAGCAACCAAGACTGTAAAGTTATATTGTGAGCCTCCTTAGGTCTAATTTTTTTTATTTTTTATTATTTTTCGTCTAAAAATAGCTAGCAATTTTAAGGGATATAATGAACACCTTCTGAAGTTATATTCTGGCACAGAATAATGTTATAATATTCTGATGGCGAGATCGCTTCCTTTCGTATATCCCAAAAAATGCAATATTAACCTTAGGGTTGGGTTATCGACTCTACGGCAATTACTGTTATTTAATGTAACTGACGGCGATGCCAATGGCTTGAAATTTTATTAATGCTGCCATCTAGGACTTTACGTCATCATGCTTATACTTCGAGAGTATACAAGCACTATAGTGAGTTTTGATTTCTTCTAACAACCTGAACAGAAGTCTTTAGAAGATAATGGCCCGTTTAGTTTGTTAAGAACTTCACCATTGTGTTCGAGGCTAAGATTTTCTTCTCCGAGAGTGACTGGGATAAAAAGCCTGTCCTAAACTATAAGAAGATTTGTTTTAACCTGAAAAGGGTTGATGGCTAACATTGGAGACGTGGATACAACCCGTCTTCTGTTGGCCGTACAGTTATGGACAATATGGCTCATGTGGTCACCTCATCGCCTATAATCATATCCAAAGCTTCCTTGGTAGAACATCATGTTCTTCTATGTCAAGCCCCAATATCTCATGTCTTCTATCTCAAGCCCTATGCTATCCCACACCCAGAAGCCATATATCAGCCAGTTCCAAGGCAAAGCCTAGAATGATCCTAAGCATGATGATGATGTAGGCTGGTGCTCACCTGTATCTTCAAAGGACTTTGAGGGCTAGGTCCTTGAGAACTCAAATTGTGCCTCCATTTTAAGAAGCCGCCGTATTGACCAGCCTGCATCCAATTTACATTCTATATAGCTTATCATACAGAATACAGTGAGGGAATTTAAACACGGCTCATGAATCTAAGACGAGACCAACGACTGATGAAGGTCTGAGTCTTTACAGCAGGAAAAACGGGCAGACTAGACGGGGACGATCTGCCACCAGATTTCGTAATGGATAATGTAGCGAGGAAAGGGTTAATATTTTAATAGGGATCTGTCTATAAAGCACTGTATCTGTGAGTTTTCTACAGTAGACACAGGGAGGGGGTTCAAGTGAAAAAGCAACATTAATTAGTATATATTCCAGATACCGCAGAAAACGCAGAAAAATAAAATAAAAAAACAAACAGCACATCCAGACATTTGAGTTTTTCTGTTTAACGAGGCTGTTTTAGGTAAAGTGGTTTTTTTTTAGTCGCTTCTGCTCTTTCATACTGGTCTCAGCTTCCGCTTACAGCTTAACGCAAAATTCAATTCATTTTTTTAGTAGCAGATTAAAAATTTTTCTAAAATATTGTGAACCGTAAGACGTTGGCCCCAGCTCCTCTTCCTTCCTTAGGATTCCGGTCTTCCTATTCAGGACTTTCCTTATGTTGCAGGCCCCCCCTGGACTGGCTCACAAGCCATGCCACCCAGGAATAACATCATTATAGAGCCAACTTCTACATACGGCAATGCGGAGAGCAAGCGCCACACTTTGGTGTTTTTGGTAAATATCAGCTAATGAAAGTAAGACGCAATGATGTCATACCACTGAACTTGATAGAGAGATCTGAAAGAATGGTTAAACCCATGCTGAGTAAGTAATACGGGACGCTGGCAAGTCTCAGAAGGCTTTTTAATTGCTCAGTTGTGTGAATAAATTCATGCGCGTTCAAAGCGGCTATAAATAATGCCTTGTGGAAGTTCATTTGCAACAATGTAAACATCGACCATCCATTAACATGCTTAAACTATTGATTCAGGAAAACTGCTTTGTGAGGAAAGGTCTCCATCCTTATTTTACCTCCTCCCCTTCTCTATGAGTAAATATAGGTAAACTCACACATTAACAATCTTAATTCCTACTTGGACAAAAAAAAGGATAATTTGACGTTGACCTTGACCTAGACAAGGACCAACCCCAATTAGCTTCTCCTTGATTGTCCGGGTAAAACGCATAGTTAGGCATAGTCAATGAGCTGAAACTGCAACTCTCCTGCAAACTCCATCCTTAGTGAGTAAACCCAAAGGCGATGTTAAGACACTCAGCGTTGTGTAGAGCTAGGAGAGCAGCTGGACACCATGAGGACCTTGGTGGAAGGACCCAGCGTCGTGTGAATCTATATAAACAGCAGTGACATTGAAGGTGTGCAGAAGATTTAGTGTTACATTTATACCAGGCATTCATACAAGAGGTACGTAGTAGAGGTCTATATTTTAATTCTGGGCTGATTTATCAACAAAATGGGAGCTCCCACAATTTTTATTACTAGCATTGTATTAAAAACAAGTTTTAATTTATGTTGTGCTATTTGCTTTTCTAGTTTTTGCAAAAAAATAAGTTTTCAGGCAGTTGCATATTAGCCGTTTGTATGAGTTCTCGCTCCATGACGCTATATTATGCCTCCTTTGGTAAACAATAGAATGGCTCGGTCTTAGACACACAATCTGACACTCTAATGCAAGTCTATAGAACAACAGACTTCATCGGACAAGCAGGATTTTATTAGCATCGCCATAAAGCATCAGCTCAGTGCTAAACTACGCTACTGTATAGAATACTATATTTTAAAAAAAAAACATTTATGGGATTTCTCCTTAATTAATTGAATTATGAAAATGTACACCAACAGAGCAAACATGCCATTTATGAATATATATATTTAATTATAAAGAATTTTATAAAACTAGGTAGCCAATACATTTTTTGGGGGGTTATAAAACACAAACAAATGAAGAATTCCAAAACAACACAATTCGATGTTTCATTATTTTCAGCTGCATTCTGCTTAATAAATCATGGTTAATCCTTCTTGTCTTGTTGTGAGAGTTCTATGTCAAAGAACAATAATAAGAGAGAATAATCTAGAAGGCTTAACCCCTTAAGGACAATGGGCGGTCCCTAAACCCACTGAAAACAATGCATTTTGAGCCCGTACATGTACAGGCTTTGTCATTAAGGGGTTTAAAAATAATATTATTGGTAAATTAGGAATTGTTACAAACTCTATTGTCACATTGTACAAAATGCAAAAGAAATCTCATTTTCAAAATCTTAATTTTTTTTTCTCTTTATCAAAAAATTCTGTTACTTTTTTTTAATTTATTTATTTATTTTTTTAATCGTGCAACACAAGACTCAGTATCTCCGTTCTGTTGATACATTTGTCCTTTCATGTCTTTCCCGGTCATATAATTTTGGAATTTGATTGCTTCCTTAGAATTTGATACATTGAGTCATTGAAGATCCGAGCGTCAGAAAACCAGTACCAGCCAAGACACAAATTTATTTCACATTTCTTTCTAAAGGAGACAGGTCATTCATTTCTTCCCTCCGAAGAAACTCATGGTGTGATGGCAAAACTAATAGAAGCACAAAAGAAATACACTTTTATATAACACAATAACCCTCACTCCAAAAACTTTGACACAAAGTAAGATCAATATTTCAGCTTAGAGAATTACAGATTTTATATATTTTTTTTTTCCCTTCCCCTTAGATGCAGCAGCAAAACAATTTATTTCTGTTCTGGAAAGTAAAATACGCTTTCTGTTACCAATTCCCTTTATCTGGGAGATTAAAAATAGGAATGCGCTTCCTCTTATGGTGAATAATTTTCAACAATGTATTCATATAAATAAAAGAACGTGGATGTGATGATGTGTTTATTCGGTATTGTTAATATGATTAAAAGCACATGTTTGTATTTTTCTGGGGAAAAAGGGCAGTTTTATGGTGTATGATTGATTTTGTGTATAGCAGGAAGAAAAACAAAAAAAAAATAGTGTTGAGAATGGGCGGTGGGATGTATGGCTGCATAAATCGGTTTTGATTTCGGAGGTCACCTTATTCTGTGATGTACAGCCCGATGGGCCTCGGTTCCTCACTTGTTTTGTGTTTGGGGTCGCTGATGTCCTTCACATGCCAAGGTCAATGACAGTCATCTTGGAGACGTGGAGAGGTCTTTGAACTGCTATTGCTTAAAAGGAACCCGGTCATCAGATCTGATTGTGAGGGCGTCGGAGGCGATCATGGGATATATGAAAGTCTTTCTTCTCTGACATTGTGGTAGAGAAATGGAATGGTCTTCCAACAGAAGGGGTAGAAGTAAATCCAATTTAAGGAGATATAGGAGAAGCATACGATTATTCAAAACGTATTCTAAAGATATAATGGGCAGAAAAATAGGGGAAAATAGTTATTATATGGTGACAAATATTCTGTTGTTATGGTCTTTTCGAGGATCTTTAAGGAACATCTTTGCAGTGCCAATGGTTGTTGGACATCAGTGTCTTTTTACATCCGTGATCTCACTCACACAAACAAAAATGACACGTGTGAGCCACATACTACATGTTTGCCGGACCAGAATTGCCACTGGAACATTTGCCCCGGTTTGCTAGATGGCTAGGGGCCTGCAATGGCAACACTCAGTGACTAAGATGATCGGGTACATAAGGTTCTAGACAGTCCGCCCCATTAACTTGTTGGCATTACTCTGCTGAAAACATCCCTGGCGTTAGTAGATCTACAATGAATGCCGTTTCTAAAATCCCAATAAAACTGAAAATGTCATAAGGCAACATTTACTCATGAGTAAGTGAAGTGTTGGATCCTTGCATCTCTCAGTCTCTCACCTCCCTTGTCTATTGATTTCTCTAGAAGAACAAAACGTAGTTGTCTTTTTATCGCCGTTGGGGGACCAGAGTGTAGAAAAACACAAGTTTTGCTTTTTTTAACTTAATCGATAATAGATACATTTGGTAACATAAAGGAAACATTGAAACTTTATGTCAGGGTTTAATATGTACTCGTGGTTTAGGGTTAACTGCACAAACAAAGAGAAACAGCAACTATTGTTGTGTAGGATGAAGCCTGAGTCAGCTGAAGGACATGAGCCGAGCGTGTCCTCCTCACCTGGCAGAAGTAATTCAAGGTGAAGACCCAGTATCATATAGTGAAGGATTGGTGAAGCCGAACCCATAGAAACATGGAATGTGACGATAGATAAGATCCATGCGGCCCATCTGGTCTTCCTATTAACTGATGTAAAGACTTAATCAGTCTCTTGTCCGTATGTCTGCCGAGGGTGAGTGAGCAAGGTTCATGTTTTGGGTTGTGGTCAGGCTCATCTCAGCTTGAGCACCTCTAACTTCGTCTAAGCCGGTTCTTTGCAATTTAAATTGAATATGAACATTTGAAATGTATAAGTAGGGCTTAGAAATCACTACAGGGTCATCTACTCACACTGAATGACCCCGGAGGGAGCTTAACGTTTTCGGATGAACCATGCCATAAGGGTCAGCGCTTGCTTTAGATGAGAGTCGTTGGGCTTTAAATGACTTTTGGACGCAGTGCCATGAAGTGGAAGGCTGCGAGATATTATCATGACATCAGAGAGGTTATAAAGCAAAATGTGGAGCAGAGCAGACAAAAAGAAACTTGGGTAACGGCCTATAAAATTAATTTTCATATCCCTAAAACCACAGTGGCATTTAAGGGCCGCGTTCCAGAAACTCTGTAACATCTGCTCTGGCTGTTTTCTGCTAAAGCCTCCAATTGACCTCAATGGGAGATTTTGGCTACAAATGGTTATAGTGACTGTTTCTGAGTTTTATACAACCAGGCTATTAACATTTTTTTCTTTTTTTTATTGTATTATGTGTTGCATTTCACATTCATATTATACTCTGCATAAATCAAAGAAACAGAAACCCCTGAAATGCTTATTTTTTTGGAAAAAATATATTAATTTAAAGCTTAGTTTTAACATATCTATAAGAACCTTATTTTGACATTTCACATGTTAAAACATAATATATTGGAAATTAATAGTATTTTGTAACTAGCCTTTTTCTGAAGTGTCTATATCATATTTATTACAGTCAATAGTCAATTCAATATAGTGTAAAAAAAGCATGGCACCAGAATATCTAGGTATATATAATATATAATATATATATAATATATATATATATATATATATATAATAAATATATTCTTCATCACTTCATACTAACTACTGAGATCCTCATGTAGAGGGAGAAAAAGGAACTAAATCTGGACAATATGATGCAAACAAGTGTAAAAATTTTTATTTATCATACCCCAAAAAATAAGAAAGAGGAAAAAATAAAAATATATATTTTAAAATAACTGTTTTCATTTTGAAAATAAACCCAAGTGAGCAAGCTGGTCAGTTGTCCACCGAATAAAAAAGTTTATTAAGGTCTGGGGAGGTAAAAATTGCAAATGCAGCAATGGAATTAACTCAATTTCAAGAATAATCATTTCAAGAATAAAATAACCATTTAAAAAATATATTTTATTCAAGCTGGCACTGATAGGAAACAAAATCTCACACTACGCTTCTTAAAGACCCTTTAATCATAAATATAATTATATCTAAAATGATGATAGCTTCGTTTTAAGTAGTATAGTGCCGTTTTCTGTTTTGCATTTTTGCCAGTTTGCATAAAACTTTAAAGCTTCTGACTTCTGTACCCTTTGAATCAATTTGGTGTCTAAATACATTTGAGTTTTTAAACCATCATTACCCTTAAGACAAGTCTACTTAAGATGTTAAACAGAAGTTTGCAGTGAAATCCATAATTTGTAGTAGGTCCCGGTTATCATATCTGGGAACTTCCCAGGGCTACCCCCCCCAGAGCTCTCCCACTGCTGCCCCTATAGGTGGCATGAAGAGTGGTGCCCACCCACCACCTGTAACTAACAAATTCACTAACACACTAAAACCCAAACACACACAAACAGTAACACACACGCATACACACGCTTACACACACGCATACACACGCTTACTCTACCACACACATACTCACCTTGGACGGAGCCTGAGTCTGCAAACAGACACGCTACAACCTCAGGGTCATATAGCATCATGTTATATGATCTCGCTAAGCCTTACCTCAACAAGGGCACCCACACTGACTTGGTCCTTTGGCTGGTCCTGTTGAAAGAATTAGGACCTTCCCAGGAGGTAATTGCCCCTTGGGCCTGTGGGCCTGTGGGCCAGCCTGCCATTGCTCCCAACTCAGAGATTCAACACGCAGACTTGGAGTCCTAGCAATCAGTTTCTTGCTATATATCTTACTAGGCTTATAATATAAACATCAGGAAGAGTCCAATGGTTATGAATGACAAACAAGCCCAAACATCTTTGAAGCCCACTCTGTAGGTATAATGAGGAGGTATTTTTTACTGCTTGGGTAACAGGCAGGGGATAAGCAGGTGAGAACCGAGTCATCATCATCATCATTACTTCAAAATAAACCTACAAACATCACGCGTAGTTCTGGAAGCATTAGTGTAAGGAAAAGTATTCCGTTCTGTTCTGGATGGAAACAGTTGCATCAGGAAACATGTCATTGTTCATGTTTGCAGTCGATACTAACCTAATGGGCATGCGTTCTATATTAAAGGGCAAAGAAATGCCAATATAGAGCAAAAATAAAAAAATGATATTATAACAAGCAGCGGGTCATTAGCTGCAGAGGTAATCGGTCTAAGATCTAAGAATAATGCTGTTTTGCTTGCATGCCCTGTTCTACGCATATTAAGCGAATTTCAAATAAATAGTGGGAAAAAAAGCACAATGGTCATTTATTGCGTATATAAAAAAACAAACGTAAGTGATAAGTCCAGTTTAATAATTTCAAACTTCTGCAGACGTCACTGTATTCGCTGTGATGTCATACGACATTTAGTAAATTGCATGAAAAAAATACATAAGAAGAAACAAGGAGTTGCTTCTAAAGTGCGAAATCTGCTTATCGAGGATAAAATAATTTGGCAGATCAAACTTTTTGTACCTTCAGACAGACAACAGTCGGAATTTTCAGTTCTATTCCCCGTCGCAGCCATCCCATGCTAATGCTTCTAATGCAGTGACATCTAAGAGATGCCTTTAGGGCTGTTGTAAACGTCCCTCGCTTCGGGCATTGCCCTTTGGCAACGATTAATTCTCTGGAAACTGGCATAGAACACATTCTCTGAGTGATATATTTCTTAGCCTGTCACTTGTAATTTTACAAAAGCAGAGATACGGTATTTTATATCATAAGGAAGAATTTATAAAAATTATGTAATTTTTTTTTCAAAAATATATATATAAAAATATTATTTTACAGTGCAATTTTTTTTTTTTTTTTTCATTTTTTTTAATTTGGAAATTGTAACATCCAATGCAGGCCTGCCGACAATTTATTACTGAGATACACCTGAAAAAAAAAATACAATAGAAACAAACAAGCAAAAAAAATAATAATAACAATAATAGATTTTGGGTACAAAAAAAAAATAAAACTAAGGTTAGAAATGGAAACACACACCTGGAATTTTCATTTTCGCAATCCTCACGTAACCAGATTTGCAGCGCCGGGAGTTTTGTAAATGACTTGCTAATTTTATTACCCCATTAAACAATATTTGCTGGTCTTCGTATTTGCATATTAATTAGCAATCTCTGGAAATATTTAGACGGAAGCAAAATGCAACGAAACAGGGCATTTAAATGATCAAAGCGACCCGCGGAGGAAAAATAGACATTGTATTACTTTAATACTTTCTCACGTTCGCTAAAGCCTTGTATAATAAAGCAAAGTGCGGCCGGAACGCCTTTACGGCTGTAATTATATTATAACTTTAAGTAGATTTAATATTTCAATTTATTATTAAAATGCCAATAAAATGTGCAATGGATTTATAGCCGTTAGAGTTGTTATTAAAGGCTTTTTGTATCTCATCACAATTGCGCCTTGATTAGTAAATCCTACATAGTGCGTTCTCTTATCTGTCGTGATTTTACCCATGAAAGGGACCCCCCAATGTCCCCCCAAACAGTACTTTGTGAGTACTTTCATATGCATTCCTCGAAGAAAAGCACTTATCTTAAGGAGAAGCTGTAGCCCTATAGCTGCAGCCCTCTGCCCCTTTGACTGTGCGAAGCAGCCAAGAAGTGTCAGGAAAGCCTTTACATTGAAATGAATGGGAGCGCTTTCTGTGCATGTTCATGGGGGGCTCACTAGCCCACCCCAGAGCTTTCGCCGAGCCAGTGATGGAGCTGACTGAAGATAAAACATTGACAGTTAGGAAAAAATGTCCATTATTCATACATTCATCTATTCTTCTTTTTCATAGGAATATAGAATTATTAGTTCTCGTTTTGCTCAGCAGCAATATTTTTCCAAAACACATTCTTTTAACTCAGGCACAGTGATGTCATAGAGATATTATGCAAAATTTGATATGTAGAAAATATCATTTTGTGCTGTTTGACTAAATACAGTATGTTGCTTACAGGAAAAAAAAAAAACTAGAGTTGTTAAAAATATTTTGAAAGCATTCCATACTTGTAGAAATCTTTGGTTTAATATGCATCTCTTTATGTTTGTGATGTGAGCGTTTTAAAAGCTGCTCATTTCCATGCAGGAACATGCCAGTAATACTACTGGGGATTTGCAGAAACCACATCGGTCTCCGCTGCTCCTAATCCAGCTGCTTAGTTCCACAGACCCAACAGGGACATTAAGAACTGTATTAATCAACTTTAGAAAACCTCTAAACTTGTGGATAAACGACACCATTTGGCACGAACGCCCAAACTAGATCGCTAAACACGAAGAGCATCTCTGATTTATCGTGGACAATGGTGCTCTTGGACAAAAACTTACATAACTCCCAACAGTCCCGGGTTTTGTGGGACAGTCATGATTTTTTGGGGACTGCCTCGGGTAGCTGCCCGGGTGGACACTGATCTCCACTTACTGGCCCGAGGAGCTATGAAGTCATTGCAGCTGATATGAGGTCACCTTGCAACACTGAGCTACACACTGGAGCAAGGTGGCTCTTCAGGTAAGGTGGGCAGGTGGCCATATCTCTGGCCCACCTATTTTGGGGGTCAGCCCCCCCCCAGCTCTTGTCTTCCCCAACATTTCCACATTTGGACACCTGAAAAGTTAGGGGGTAAGGGTTAACCCTTTTTGCATGAAAAAGCCACTTGAATTGCCCCTTTAAGATGCAGAATACATAGTGAGGTTGACGGCGTCATCTCACCTCAGTTTAAACATGGACTCGCAGTTTAGTGAATAATTCCCACTGTAGGAAGAACACCTACTGGTTATCACTCTTAACATAAGGAGTGTCTACATCTTGATTACTTCATGTGCCTTGTTAATATTGTTATAGAAAGCATACAGACGGTCTGTAACAGTCATTCATACGCCTTATCTCGTGGCAACCGGGTCAAAAAGTCCTCCATTAAAAAAAAATCATTTAGAAGATAGATTTGTCTTTCCTCGTCTCACTTCCACGTGTTGGATCGTATCAGATGTTGACCTTGTCACCTTTATGTAATTTTCACCCTTGCCTCCGCAATCTCTAATTAAATCTCCCTCCCTGGTAACGTTCTATAGGAAAGATCAAGAATGAAAAAAATATCTTCTGGAGGTTTCTACACGGTGCATGCATGAAACGACAAAGTAAAAAAAAACAAAAACAAGTGATAGATACAATAATAAATGATGATAACGATCTAAAGACTCAGACCTTAATCGGTCGTTGGCCTCGTCTTGGATTCAGGAGCCATATGCCGATCCCATGCATGTTTAATCCCCTCACTGTATCAGCCTCTACCACCTCTGTTGAGAAACCATTCCACTTATCCACCACCTTCTCAGTAAAGTAAAACATCTGTATATTATATCTAAGCCTCTGACTCTCTAATGTTAGATTATCACCTGATTTCTCCCCTCCTGTACTTTATTAAATTCCTTTCTGAATTTAAAGGTTTCTGTCACACCCCCCCTCTCTCTATCTTCACTCCTCTAAATATTGAGAACCCCAGCACATGCATAGAATAACTTGGGTGAATCAGGTGCGTAATGTCAAAGTAGGTATGGGGTCCTCTCCTGAATAACAGAGCAAAGTGTGGCCCTCGTCCGCTAAGTGGAGCTGCAGCCGCACGTACTTTAGTGTTCTCCCGCTCCGTATCATTAAGAACGAGGGGACCCTGCACATCGTACATCACGTGGGCCGCTGTGAAAACCCTACACTGTGTATAGATCCTTCTATCTGTGTTACTTTGTTGCTTTTTTTGTGTGTGCGCCTTCCCCGGAACAATCTTCATTTCGGTGAATCATTTACCACGGGGAGCGAAGAAGATATAGAATTGGAAATGACATTGTGCGCCTCGGATATTCTTACTTCTGGTCCATAGTATATATCCCACATGGAGCATAAATCCTGTCTGACTCTCAGATATCTGTCTGAAAATGGAGAGGAGGCAGGAGGCCATCCATCACTTAGGCTTTTTATCACCCTCAAACAGAACCAGTATTCGCTAATGTTTCAGTTCAGAATGAGGAGTTTCTCTGCTAAGAAACAATTTTACTTTTGTGGGGGACAGCTCATGAAATGATGGTTCGCCTCGGCTAATATATGTGCCGTTCTGTTGTGCGCGAGAGATTTTTTTTATTTATTTTTTTAACTCCGCTACCTTTTTTTCCAGGAAGAAACTCAACTTTAAATCACAAACGGCTTCTCACACGGACATCTCTAAATCCCCCGAGCGCCTTTATGCAGAAATATCTGCGCTATTACGGAGGCTAGAAATAGATCTCTTGAGGATTTCGGCAGAATCCCGTTCTTAAACATTTGAAGGGTGGGAAAAAAAAAAACTCAGTCAGAGGCAATAAAAAAACTAAAATTAATGTAAAGGAAGCAATCTGAGGAAGACGAAAAAATAGTAAAAAAAATCCCCAACAGTAATGGAAATTCTCTGGTGGAATGCGAGCAAGTTGAAGGCAAGAGGAGTCGGCATGGAGGTTCAACCTCAATGAGGTTCTTCTAGAAAGAGGACTAAGGTCAGCAAGATGGCCCTGTGTAATGTATAATTAATGTGGAGAAATTCTTGAACGTTGTGTCACTGTTTTCCCTATGAACCATACAGGAAAGTCAAACCTTATTGGAATGGACGCCAGCTGGGGTTGGTGGTATCGACAAGTCCAAATGTTTTGACTTTCTTGCAAACCAAAGAGTCTAAACTCCTACCGTCCAAACAACCCCCCCCACCACCATATTCTAGTTAGAATAGGACATTAGGGTTAGTTCTTTGACCCTGAGCAGATATGGTCCTCATGCTGCTGGGACATCCTCTACATCTGATTTTGACGGCCATAACGTTCCTTAGATTTAAAGATTTTTCTAAAAAACATGAAATCAATCAAATATTTTGGGAAATTATTAAACAATATATTGGCCTCATCTACTCGTGTAAAGGTTTATCACCATGGACTTCCATAACACTAAATATAATCACAATATTGGTTGAGACCTTCTGTGAGTTCCGCTGAAGTATTCTCCCAACTCTCAGAAGAACTCATTGATCTAACATGCAGCTACCTTGGAGTGTGAGTTTTAACTCATCATTTCACTGATTGAACTAAGAATTACCCAGTAAGCTCACTGGAGTCCATAATGCATATATTTTTTTTTAGTATATATCTCTATTTCATTATAAATAGACAATTTCTTTAATAACCAGACCAAGGACCATGAAAAATGGGCAGCCTAGAGGGGCCGAATGGTTCTTATCTATGTTTGTATGTTTCTATTTCTTTTTTTATATTGCTATTTACTTTCTGATTAAGAAGACCATTTCTCATTTATTGGTTTTTGACCATTTTTTTTCCACACGCCGGCGCAAACCAAGATCTATAAACGTTACTAAATGTTATAACATTATTAATCCACAGCAAGTAACAGCATGTGTTCTGATTGAGGATTACCTCCGTCCTATTTGTGGAGGTAGTTAAGTTGCTGAAAAGCGCCGCAGAAATAAAAAAGTGATAAAATGATTCACTCTGTAGATACTCTCGGAAAAAAACACTATAAAATGCAAATATTTTTAGATCACATACATGTCTCACATTCAGTCAATATTATTCCCCAAACAAGCTCTGCATCTTAATACTAAACTTAATGAACTCTGCCGCTTCTACATAAGCTTCCAAAAGCCTCTACCCACATATTTATTTAACAACGCTCCTCGCGCGGCCAAAACCTGGGGCTCGATAAATATTTTTTTTAATGTTTTCGCGGGGAAAAGAAAAAAAAGAAGGTTTAATTCAAATAGTACCTCCCAGCTATAAATGTAATCATTCTTTACCCGCGCGAGCTGGATAAAGAGATTCCGAGCCCTTAATAAGGTTTAAGGAGGTGCAGCTGAACAGAAGAGTTTGAATTCTAGATTTGTTTAACGATAGGTTATGAAATGGCTTTTATTCCGAACGGAGCAGACAACCGGAGCCGCCGGTGAATTAACTCTTGTGGCTTTTTTTTTTTCTTCTGTATTACGGAAATGTTTTGGGGAAGGTTTCTCGAGCGTGCCAAGGCTGAAATGATGTAGTCCGTCGTAGTTTAAGGTTGTGCGAAGCTCAATAAAAGTACAGAGGGTTTGCTTATCTAATCATCTGGAGATGTTTTCAAGAGAAGCCACTTTTTTTTCGAAAATATTTTTGCATGATTAGTCAATATTATATGTGGTATGTATATATATATATATATATATATATATATTAGCGTACAGTATTGCAGAGTTAGATACTTTATCCCGGTGTAAATCTGTAGAACAGGAGACACTCGCTGGAAAGGTTTGTGGTGTGAGATTTAACCGTAGCAGATGGTAGTGAAGTTCTTGCTTCACCTCCAAACTCTTCCGACTCCATTCCCCCCGTGGGAGATCTAATCCCCGTCTATATCGGCAAAATAAAGCCGTTTATTCCAGAAGGGTCAGCTACCTTGGGAAGAATTCTAATACTCTATTACATGTGTCAATAGCGGGGCCTCCACATATAACGGACCTTCATGAGCTAAAAAACAACACTACCACAACTCGACCGCAGACCACCAGATACAGCACGTCGGATAATTTATGAATCTCCGGATCATTTATGAATCAGATTCCGGGTCCCAAAAGACTAGAAAGGGGCCACACTGGCTCAACCCCCCCCCCCCCGAAAAAAAGCCACCTGGCCCTAATATCCGGAAATAAGTCATCTAGGCCTCGGTAGTGGGCTGCAAGGGCCAATGGAGGGAGGCAAGTAGACTCGTTCTTTGGGAAATATACAGAAAAGAAAGGCCGTTATTTTATTATTATTATTATTATTATTTTTAATATTTGAATACTTTTTTACTTATTGGTGTCATTTTACCTATTTCAAAAGATTTAAAACAGTCCCTGTATATCGCTAATTATTACTCAAACCTGAACCCAATTTCACACTGCGATAATCCTACCCAAAACCATCACGCACCGTCTAAATTACAAGGATTAGACTCGAGTGTTTATGCATTTACAGCAAACATGAAGGATTATGCGGAATCACTTAAGGGCGGATAGCGGTTGGCACGGCATGCAACGTTAATCCCGACAGGTTAACAAATTATCCGCTATAAAGATATAATCCTAAACGTGCGCGATGATGAATGATAAACTATATAAAGAAGAAATATATGTCGCAGGAAATAATAAAAAAAAATATACAAATATGACGTTAACTTGCAAATTTTGGATCCTCAGCAAATAACTGTGATGATCTCTTTAAATTGGATGGCGATTCGTGTGCTGGGGTCATCGTTCACTCTTTTATTCGGTAAGAAAGGGCCGGGTCTGTATTTCCCAGAAGGCGCCGTAGACAAATATTTAATATGTATTGCTTGATAGAGAGGTAGGTGGGAGACGGGGTAGAACCGTTCAGCATTATCAAGGGATTAAATGAAGTTCAAGAGGGATGCCGTTCAATAAGGAAAGGAGTGCTGGGACAAGAAGGAATGATTTGGACGTTAATAAAGTATCCTGAAGGATAAATAAGTGGAAAAATAGGTGCGAGGATATAAAATCTGGCAGGCTAGATAGAGCGGTTTGTTCTAATCTGCTTTCTCATCCTGTTTTTTCCGTGAATGTATTTAGATAGGTTAAAGATGACACAAATCCACGAAGGTCAGCCCTACTGTGCGGTCTACGTGCGGTCTACACTCACACCCTCTCACACTCTAACTCTCGTTCACGCTCTCTCTTTCACACTCTCTAAATGTTTGCCTACCTTCTCTGCCAACCACTTCCGCTTCTGCAGACCACTTCCGCTTCTTCTTCTTCATCTTCTTTCTTCTATCTTACCTTCTCTCTTCATCTTCAATCTGCCATTTTCTATCTTCATCCGCATCTCCGCGGGCGTAACCCGGCGTGAACTTCGACGCTTGCAGTGATGTCCTCTCCCAATCCTACAATTGCAGGGAGAGGTCATCACCTAAAGCTCCACCATTTTGCCCTCACGTGAACTACACCATTTTCCACCATAGCTATGAGAACCATCGCTTTAATACCCTTGTTGGAACCTTGGAACCTTCTCCTTGAAGGATTGCTGTTGGGACTTACCTGACTGGCCCCTGCTGACAGTATACACACTTAGCGAAGCTATCTTTGGCTGTATTATCCGGCTGCCACATGACTTCTGGGACATGTTACTATTCCATCTCATTGTTCAAACGCTGGCTCGATATTTGCTCTCATCTGCTGTATCTGTGGAGTTTGAATTTATGAAAATGCATTTTTTGGCACATCGAGCCTCAATCAGACTTGGCTAGAATATAGGTGATCTTTTAGCACATGGAATGTCAGAAGCTGACGTAGTTTGGACTCCATCGCACATAATTCATCAGCTCCCTATTTAGGACAAGGAAGGTTCTAGTGTTTTCTCTATAATAATATGTATAATGCATACAAAGTTAGTAGAGTAGTAGGCGCAGGTACATGACTTCCCAGGAGTCCCAAAAGTCAACCCCTCTGTAGGAAACTACACAAGCGATGTCTTTATTTATCTCTATGAAATCTTAAAGAAACGCACATGCAAACTGTATGTAACGCATATAATAGCTGAGTGGCCCCTTTAAATTTCCATGTGGCCCCCCATTGAAGATGCACAGGGGGAATCTGCAGCATTTCCCCCAATATTCATTTTCTCCACCGTCGAGCTATATGTCTTGCAAGAAGATGTGTTTGGGCGATCATCACCTGCCATGTGAAATACTTACAACAATGGACAAGCCTTTAACAGTATGACAGATGTTAAATAAATAATAAGAAAAAAAACAAAAACAAATAAAAAAATAGAGGAATAAATTTAGTAAATTGTTATATGCCGACTGTTTAATAAATAAGAAAAAAATTAAATAAAAAAATAAAAAATAAATACACACAGGTACATTCACATATGATGTCAAATTCCAAATAATGATACCGCTTATAATAAATTAAATAAATAATAACCAAAAATATAATACATAATATTATACCAAATATACCAAAAATATAATACATAATATTTTTCTAAAACATAGAGGCAAATTTTTATTTTAGTTTTTAGTATGTTTTAATAACTCATAATCAGAATATGATTTAGATTGTCATTGTTACATCGTGTTCATGGGTTAGAAGCATGGACATGATTAACGTATGCGGCAGAACAACCACCTTTAAACAAGTTCATTATTTAATCTGTCACTCACAAATTAATTATTTGATCTATTTTTAGCTTAATTTTTTTTTTTTTTATCAACATAAAAGCCGCCAATGAATCCTTGTATGTCGCTGCTCATAAAAATTAGGATTTTGCACCTATTTTTTCCATTAAAGGACATTTTTAAAAACCTTCGTTATTCCAATTATAATAAAAATTATAATAAAATTATAATAAAAATAATAATAAAAATCTAAATAAAATATGGTAATGTAGAATACATAGAATTTGACAGCAACTCATGTAAGAACTTTTAGGCCCATCTAGTCTTCATCTATAGCTGTTGCAAACGGAACAAGCACATCTGAAGAAGAGACCTCTGAGGTCTCAAAAGCTTATGTAACATTTTTTTTTGTTTAATGTTTGCCCAATAAAAATGATCACGGAGCAATATGTCTGTATCCATTATCCTTACACGGCTGTAGCGGCGATGCTTGTTCACAAGGAATTAGAAAAGAGAGCTTTTTGAAAGATTAATAGTTTTAGCCTTCAAATGGGAGGCTAATGGCCATATTTCCAAATTTTATAACTCTCTGAGTTCTCTGGGAACCTGACTGTGTGGAAGGTTTATATATAATGTACATTCGCAGACTGTGTACAAAATTTCTGGCCTGACAGAAGCTTCACAACCGGGCAGCGGATCCATCCTTGTCGAGCGTCTGAACGAGCCATATTTATGTCTTAGGAAATACACATCACATAAATATGTCTGAATTAAACTAGGAGAGTTACGCAGAAGCCGCAGCCGTCTATATATATTCCGGATCGCATTTACGAACGGGACATTTCATGTAACTGCGTCATGATCTATATCACAACTGAGAGTAACTGCCAACTGGAATTCTGACACACACTGCTGTCACTTCATTATAAGCACAGGAACACCGAGGCAAATAATGGAAACAAGGACGGCAGATCAGACCCATTCGATCCATATCACATACGATCCACGTTGCTCTCGTCTCACTGTATTACCTTCTATGACTTCTACTGGGAGGCTGTTCCACTTAAGCACCACTCTCTCTATAGATCAGACCTCACCAGCTGGCCCATAATCCACAAAAGCGGGATTGTGAAACTAGGACTGTTGGAACTTATGCACGATAGCTGATATCACTTAAAACAAACATGCCTTGAACATGTATTGTTTTCCATTGTTTGTTAATAAGTTTGGGGTTATTTAGCTGTTTTTATGGAAAAAGGAGATTTCTGGCTGTAACATAATTGCAAAAAAGGTTTTCTGGTGATCAATTAGCCTCTTAAACTTGGATCAGCGAACACAACGTGCCATTGGAACACAGGAGTGATGGGAGTGATAAAGGGCCATTGGCACACAGGAGTGATGGGAGTGATAAAGTGCCATTGGAACCCAGGAGTGATGGGAGTGATGGGAGTGATAAAGGGCCATTGGAACACAGGAGTGATGGGAGTGATAAAGGGCCATTGGAGCACAGGAGTGATGGGAGTGATAAAGGGCCATTGGAACGCAGGAGTGATGGGAGTGATAAAGGGCCATTGGAACACGGGAGTGATGGGTGTGATAAAGGGCCACTGGAACACAGGAGTGATGGGAGTGATAAAGGGCCATTGGAACACAGGAGTGATGGGAGTGATAAAGGGCCACTGGAACGCAGGAGTGATGGGAGTGATAAAGGGCCATTGGAACACGGGAGTGATGGGAGTGATAAAGGGCCATTGGAACACAGGAGTGATGGGAGGGATAAAGGGCCTCTGTACGCCTATGAAGAGATTCCATTAAAAATCAGACGTTTCCAGCTACAATAGTCATTTACAACATTAACCCCGTCTGCGCTGGATTTCTCACCCATTTCATGTTACTTTAATGGAAAAAAATCAAGGACATTTCTAAGCGACCCCAAACTTTTGAACGTTGAAGATGTTGAAAAAGCTAAAAAGTTAAATTTTCCAGACGTTTGCCTCTGAGTGGCAAACATAACCGTGGATATTTTTCCATTTAAAGGATGGCGCATCATCACATTGAAGAGATACATGTTCTATCTTTTCATTGACAGGCTCCATTTATAACCGCAGGGTTTAAAAAAAAAAAGAAAAAAATAACATGATAAAGCATGCAAAATTACAGATTTTTTCCCTGCTTGACAGAAATAAAAAAAAAGAACGTGAGAAACACAATAATAATAAAAATGTGCAGATAACGTGGAATATATAGCGGCGGCCCGTTATTATAATATATTCCTGTATTCCTCGACGAACCTGCAGAGTCTGAAGGCGTTACTTCTAATCAAAGAAAACCGTGCAAGGTCACTCGGGAGGAAGCGAGAAATGTATATTCCACTTTAGATTTTCCTCTTAGTTATGGAGAACCGATAGACTATAACATGCGGGGGGGGACTTTGCATTCTTCTTGTAACAAATAGGAACCATAACTTCACCAAGACTGGGATTTATCTTCCAGAGTCGGACTCTAATGTTTTAGGAATAGATCTCAGAAGAAACCCAATTTATTTGTGAATAATTGTTACTTTTCTTCCTTAAGGGGATGATATAACGTCCCTGACGGCCTCACGTGTTAGGATTTTGATAGGGATGAAAAAGGTGCTTACCGTAGGAAGAAGCTGCAGCTACAGAGCTGCAACTCCCCCGCGACGCCTCTCGCCAGGGATCGACTGCTTAAAGTAGCCAATCGGTGGATGGAAAGCGCTCCCGTTCAAATCAATGGGAGCATATTCTGCACACGCGCATGGAGGTCTTGTTAGACCCTCGCCCACGCCCCTGTATAACACATGCCAGGATCCCCCATGTAGTTGCCAGGGGGACAGCATCATTTATAGGGACTTCTCGGTTGTCATGTGCATTAACCCCTTAAGGACAATGGGCGGTCTCTAAACCCATTGCAAACAATGCATTTTGTACATGTATGGGCTTTGTCATTAAGGGGTTAAAGCGCATCTGATGTCTGTAGTGTCTCTTTAACAAAGTGTATTAAAAATATTCTGCGGACTTGACCTTTGCTGACCTTGGAAACCCTTCTGTTCTCTTCCTACGGGATAAGTACCTCGTGTTCAATTCTTTACATCAACAAAGCAAAGACAGATCTTAAATATCAAGAAAAGGGATGACCTTGCTCAGCCCGTCTGCCTCCGATATGCAGATCTGATAATAGCAGCTGTGCAAACTGCTAATGGGGGCATTCTACAAAACAAATAGCCCCCCCGAGGGCCGAGCTTATTAAACGCCAATCATCAGGAGTCAAAGACATAATTGTGACCAGGCAAATAAGCCGGAGAAGAGAGAAAACTCAATTTCTAATACGCGTTTTATTACAAAAAATGATAAAAAGTCGGGAAGAATGCTAAAGGCAACTTTGGAATTTTGTCGTCGGCCCTCCTGGCCGCGTCCCACAAAGACAGGCTCCGGGTAGCCAGAGCCCACGAGTTCCCGGCTATGCTAAAAACATTACAGTATTTAAAAAACAAAACCTCAAAGTCATTTATTGAGACCGAAGAAGACGATTGCATTCCAAGCTCCGTTCGTTGGACCTGAATCCAAAGCGCTGTCCACGGTGCCGAAGTGAGGGCTCGCCGTAGGTCTCAAAGGAAGTAATAAAAAACGGATGAAAGAGGGAATATTAGCAATTAACTTTTATTACCATTATTACATTTTATTTTTATAGCGTCAGCTACTTCCGCAGCACTTACAGCCTATACATCGAAAGGGTCCGATAGAACTGGAGCTGACGGACTAAGACCACCCGATACTTTAGGTAAAGAGGGCCCGGCTCGCAAGCTTCCCCCCAAAAGTAAAACTCATGACCCGATGCTTTTCAGACTTACTGAAAATCCTATTTTGTATTTCCAAATTTACAGTATCTCTGTAAATCTTTTTGCCCCCAATCTTCGGTTCAGGTAACGATGGGAGTGGAAATCCAAAGCCCCAGTGGCCAAGGTCGTCGAAACCAAGAAGAAGTTGAGTAGTTGCAGCTCCAGAGCTGCATCTTCTACTTCAGGTTATTTTATTTTTGTGGTTTTGAAAGAATTTATATGAGAGTTCTCATGAAATACTTTAATATACATTATGTTTAGTGGGGCTGTCGGGGACAGTAAACTGTTTCCAAGATTTCATGGCCGTTACTGATGTGCTCCGGGCGATTCCGTTTTTTTTTCTTCAACCTCTGTTTACTCCCCAGCTTTGAATTATTGCGTTAAACATTACGGTAACGGGAGGATTTGCCTTTAATAACAGCGGCTCAACCTGCTGGAAACGGAGGAGTGAGAAGCATAAAAGATTGGCTGTAAAGATAGCTCCCTTCCCAATGTTATTCTTTGTAATTCTATTTTGAGGTTGAAATGAATTATCTTGAGTTAAGGGGCTGCTCAAAAAGTCTAATGTGACCCTTGTGTTGAACAAATGTTTCACAGACTCATATTATAGACGTTGTAGCTATTGCTTTGAATAGTCTTATCCATCTCTCAACTCCCATAAATACTTTATCAAGGAGCCCAAAGCTCTACTTCTTAGGCAATGCAATTTAACAGTTCCTCATCAATCATAATACAATAGAAGTGGTTGGTGGATGGTGCCAGGATGTACTTTTTAACAATATTCGTTTTCCCTCTCGAATCACAAAAACACCGACAAAGTTTCAGAATTTTATGTGGAATTTCTGGGATCCACTCTTAATAGAATGGTAAAAAAAACATAAAACAATGCAGTTGGTCCTCATCTGAGTTTTGGAGGAGAATCCCCATTTGGATGGACCTCGTCCTCCTTTTCTCTGGGTGCTTAGAAGTAGTTGGGACATCAGGGTTCCCTTATATAAATTGTATCTTTATTTATTAGATCTATAGGGAAAGATGATTGAATGTAAAGTGGAATCAGTGCCATTGATTCATTTTTGGGGGCAAGGAAATTAAACTTTCCTTTTGGCCCAGGCACTTACGGTGAATGGAGGTAGATTTGGAGTTGGGAAGGCTCGTCAGGCTGACAGCAGAAATGGTTATTAATTACAGATAAAATCCTTCTGCTCTCCCTGTTTAATACAGACACGCCGTTTAATAATTGCCATGAGCAGACTCGCGCTCGTATTAATCTTACTCAACACATCTTCTTGTTCTACTGAAATGAGTCTGGTTGAATATGTTGGAGAAGAGATTCCATTTGGTAATTAATAGAACAACGATATCCAATCTCAAACTTTCATTTTGAACCAGGCCGCCATCTTGGGGCCCACGACAAACCTAAAGACCACCTGCTCCTTCCTCAACCCCGCCCCATGCTGGCAATGTGGCCACCAGGCCCTAAAGCTCACAATGGGGCCACCAGTACCCAAGGTCCAGAAAGAGGCTGCTGAGCCCCAGTCCCTCAAAATAAACCTTGGTGCCCCATTGCCAAGTTTCAGTCCACAAGGGCCAATGAGGGGGCATCTGACAGATCAGAGTGGCTGGGTCCCCTACATGCCCAGGCTCCATACATAGATACTGGTTGTACCCCCCTAATGGTGGGTCTACTTTTGAATGGAAAACAAATGGAAATCCCCAAGTAACCCTAACCTAGACACCCATCGAGCGCAGCAGATCTCCAGAGGCATTCGAAGGCCGCCAATGATACATTCTGACCTATAACGTTCCGCAGTTACATACGTGTTACATCTGCGGACGCAATCCATTTTTTTCACAGGATACTAACCCCTTCACATTTATTTTTCCCAGCGACAGGATTATATATCACATTCCAGCCAATGCGTTCTTTCTACATAGTTGCATTAGCACTCTTATTTTCCAGGTCAGTGTGCAGCTTGTTAAACCTGAAATAAAGCAGAAAAAGGCTCAGGAACCGAGTATTATTATCTTGACATTTGATTATCCTTCAACCGTCCTTATCAGGGCCACGCGCAGAGATCAAAGGTGCCATGTTTCTATTAAACTCTACCCGCTATGCATAGACAAACACACAGCGGTACGCTAACACACAGCAAGCTTCCTACATTTCTGATTCTATCGACGATTGTCTCAATCGCTTGGGTCTCATCCCATAACTGATGCACATTATATGAGCCGGACGTTCATGGATCAGTAATGTATTTCGGCTGGGTGCTGCCCTGGGCATGACGCAAGGTGGTAACCCAGCTGCCTCCCTCCGCTTGTCTCTGGCGGCCCCGTCCTCTATGTTGTGGACGGGGATATGATGTCATATCTCAGCACGCTGCATTTTAAGGATACTCGGCGTATCACAATATTCCTCCACGGCTCGGTCCTCGGTAGCACTTTAGTATTTGGTCTTAAGATGTTCCAATATGAACCCGCAATGGGACATCCGTAATGTGACAGAGGGGTCCGGATCATGGAAACATTGGACCTGACGGCAAATAAGAACCTTTTGGCCCATCTAGTTGTTCTTGATGTAAAGACACACAAGTCACACAAGTGTATGAGACTCAGAAGTCTCTTTTTCAGATGCTATGACTTTTGGCCATCTTCTCTTGGACCAATAGGGCTATATCCATTTTTCTTATTGGTTATTTTTAATGTATTGATTTACTAAAATACTTTATTTTACGCACATGGCTATGCGCTGGCAATTTGGGGGTATTTAAGGGGTTAAACTATAGCATGCATTTTTTTTGCATTATATATTATATTTAATTCACCATTTCTTCCCCATATTAATAACCACTAGAAAATTCCAACATTAAATAAGGACTGAAGAACCATTGAAGCCAATATAAGAGGAGAGAAGTGATAGAAACATTCAAGGACCTAAAGACAATTAACAAAATTTATTTCAAAGGAGGAGAAATGTTAGAAGAAGAGACTGTAGTCTAAAACTAGAGGGTCCGAGGCTTAGAGGTAAAGTAAGAGAGGTTTACTTTGCTGATAGAGTGGTCGATGAATGGAACAGCCTCCCAGCAGGAGTGGTAGAGGCTGCCTTCAAATTCTACGTGAAACCTTAATCAGTTCTTGTTTGACTGGATCCTGACCCGAGGACTATATTTTGCTTTGTTTCCTTCCAAGCGTACATTGTAGCCGTTTAAACGGAACACAAGGACCCCATTTATAAAATAAACAGTATTTTCCATCTCTCGACTGACCAATTTTTATTATAGAACAAACCAAAAACACATTTTTTAAAAAGAAAACAAAGCGCCGTTTGAAATAAAGATAACATTTGTTAGGACGGACCTCCTGCCAGCTCCGAAACGGCACCAATGGAGCCAAAGGAAACGTAAAAATGTTATACTTTTAAAGAGGCCGTCAAAAACGAAATGTTATTATTTAATTACCTATTTAATTTGAATGTATAATATGTACTTTTTGGGTCAAAGTTGATGCCTTTTACTGGGTCCACACAGAGTCACACAAGTGTATGAGACTCAGAAGTCTCTTTTTCAGATGATCTTCTCTTGGACCAATAGGGCTATATCCATTTTTCTTATTGTTTATTTTTTAATGTATTGATTTCCTAAAATACTTTATTTTACGCACATGGCTATGCGCTGGCGTTTGGGGGTATTTAAGGGGTTAAACTATAGCATGCATTTTTTTGCATTATATATTATATTTAATTCACCATTTTTTCCCCATATTAACAACCACTAGAAAATTCCAACAGTAAATAAGGAGAAGTAAGTGGTACTTAATTAAAACAGTGGTAGCGCTGCCTAACGGTTTGACCGAAAAATATTAATTAGGATTAATATTTCATTCTTTTTTCTTAGATCGCTCTGTTATGCTGTATTACCGGCAGTCAATGAAATCCTCCCAACGCAATATTTATTCATTCATACACACATAAAATATTGATGTTTCCCATCACATCATTGTTGACATTATACTCCTAACTTTCATAGAGTGAAAGCGCTTTAGTCCTGAACTATGTAATACAGTCCTGTTGTTATCATGTAATATGGGTGTATCGGCACATGCGGGTTGAGCCCCCCCCCCCCGACGAAGAGGAAATCAAACAGTTAATTGCTGGATGTTTGTGAAACGGGATCATTTTATTCCCTTTTGGAGTATGTTACTATGGAGAAATCCTGATTTCTAAGGGATTCTAAAGAAGGATATATATAGTATATACAGTATACTGTATATATGGTATATATAGATATATATATATATATGGAATTATCTTGGGAAATATAGTATTATTTTGTTTAATTTAAAGATCAATTTAAGTTTTGTGATTAGAAACACAGAATTTTTTTTAAAATGTTATACTAAACGGGTACATTTGTACATGTATGTAAACATACATGCTTACACATTATCACACCTGGGAACTTCTCGGCTCCTGCCCTTGCGGGATGCAGCCAGGATGTCAGCGGGACGTCGGTGGGCGGTCTCGATGACATCAGTGGGCGGTCTCAATGATGTTGTGGAGGTTCCCGCTGACATCGGGGGGCGGTCCTGCTGATGTTGGTGGGCGTTCCCACTGACATTGAGGGAAACACCCCCATTTAATTGGGAAATGGGGGAGAAGTGGGGCATCTCAGGACCCTGCTCCCGCGACCCGGAGGATTGGGGTGTTGACCCGGAGAAGCTGTTCCCAGGTATGCACATTGTCCAGGGCCGGACTGGCAATGACAGAGCAGCCTTGGCGACCGGCAGAAGGCACTCCCAGGGCGTCAGATGTATGAGGAACGATACATTTGAGATTTTCATGTGTTTATTGTCATATCTAGCAATTTTAGCAAGTGAAAGAAACACGTTATATTTGACGGAAGGACTTGCTTGCCATCTGAGAGCTCGGCCTCGTTCCTCTTTAATCGCTCGGCATTTCACTATGTATAAAAAAGTAAAAGTGAACACTGGCAGAGCTGAGGTTGCCTGCTTTTATCGAAGACAATATACACCACTGACCTTGGCACTGCACCGTGCCTACGTATTTATCCATTCTTCAATGACACAATCTACTAACGACCTTGAAACAACTGCTGCGTCTCCTTCTCTTTATCAGCCTAGCTACTGAAACACACGCTTGATTGTGTTATTGTTACTCGACATAAACATGAACATCTCTGGATATCTAATCGTATTCTAAAAGAGCACAGGTATCTTAACTCTATATGTGCTGGAAGGCATATGCTGCATGTGAAAAACACATTTGATTTGCATTACCGTCCAGAAGAAAAGATGTTTTTCTCTTTTCTTTTTTCTTTCTCCTTTTTTTTTCTTTTCTATGCATTTATGGAATTGTATATTTGTATCGGAATCTCATTGTCCCACCGAGCTGCTTAACCTTTTACAAAGACCTATGTGATTATTCCTCATTATCTTATCCCTGCTGTTGTTGTAAAGTTGCTGATTGTTGTTGATTGGCTCGTGCAGCCTTTGTGCGGATGAATCAAGGAAAAGGGGTAGAAGAGATAACGGTAGATGCTGAACGTTACTCAGATTCCTTAAAGCTTTTAACCAAAATATCTCGCACAGGTATGACATTGACTACAAATAATAAGGAAAGGCTCTGGGTAGTTTTAGTAACTCGATTTATGAATACTTAACATTTCTTCATTAACCAAGATCATGTCTGTTATCCATGAGCGTTCCACGAAGCGTTCGTTTCCCCCTGACCAGTCTGACACATTCATAACCTTACTTTTTTTATTATTTGGATATTTTTTTTATTCTCTTGTGCTCGTCCACGCGTCGCTTCGGTTCAGATCCGTCCCTAAGGCCACTGAAGTGCTTGGTCTGTGGAGTTAATAAATAGTGAAGCGATTAGCTTATACTTTCGGAAGGTGGATGAGTAGCCTAAAAGCCCTAGGGGTCTTCTTGTATATGACTCAATATAGCACATGGAAGCTTTTTTTTTTTTATCTCTCTTGAAAGAACATTAAAGAAATGCATTTGCTTGTGGATAAGAACAATTCTTTTCCCATTTGCATAACAATTTTATTTATGGCGGTAAACAAGGGGATGCTGAAGGACATTAAATATATATATATTTTAATATAATTGTGTTTGGACTGAATAACATTAGTTAGCAAAAAAAAAAATAAATTATATAATATATTCGTATATATATATATATATATATATATATATATATATATATATATATTTTATTTTCATCACAAACATCGAGTAGATAAATATGGATTTCCTCAAAAAGGTAACATCTCTATTAAAAGAGAAAAAAAAATATCCATAACTTTTTTCACAACAACATAAAAGAAATATTTTATTTTTTATCTGTTTAGTTAAATATGGCTCGCTCAGAAATCCCATTTTTTATGACCGTTCCAACATATCGCCCAGCTAGTTATGCCCTCCTACTGTCCACGGCTTTTTTTTATTTAATATTTAACATTCTGTATTCCATAAATAATTGATATCCCTGTCTTAGCAAGTGAGGATCTGCAGCAAATTTTATTGTTGACAAGTGTAATAATGTTCTTTCACCTTCTAACTTTTGCTATTAAATATTAATCTTCTCTGTGTTATCCATTATACAGCTGTGACCTCTGAAATGTTTAGGACCCAAGGATAATTCTTTATATTCTTCAGATGAATTATAGATAGTAATAACTAATAAGAGTCCTAATGGAATTGGAAGAGGGTGCTATAATTATCATATCCTTATGCCTAGGATTTAAACGACCCCTTGTCTCCTCCGGTAAATCCCCCTTAACTAAATTAGAAAGAGCGTTGCGTTATTTGGGCTTCCTATGCTTCAGAGTTCTAAAGTGGTAGAATGTTAATAACAACTCTTATAGTGTAACACTTCATATTTTTATTTTATTGGATCTTAATCAGGCATAACCAACAGGTAGATGCCAACAAGGACCGCTTTCATGGCAGGACCTCATTGGTGTTCCAAGACCTGCTAATTTGCTCCGATTCCTCTTAATTAATCTATAGTGTTAGTAACAAACATCATAAATTGGACAACCTTTCTTGGACCCTTGTGAAGCTGGAAGAACATTGTGAGTGACTCAGCTGGCCTCTCAATTGGTTTCTGTAGACTAATGGTACTCAAAAACATCCTTAGTATCCTCAAATTTAGTTTTGGGTATATTATAGTCACCAAGGAATTAGGGAAATACAAAGAAGTACAGATGGGATCGGGCCATGCAGAAGGTTCTACATTTGGAATGTCCAGAGGAACTGAAGGAGACCGAGGAAGGAACCCTTGTGCAAATTATTAATCTACCACTATAGATGACCCAATGAAATATACAAAGCTTGCGAACTGAAGGGCATACCCAGGGATCTTAAGAGTTTCATTTGTCCTAAGCCATTGAGATAATATTGAGTTATTTATCAGCTGTTCTAGTTTGTAGTCATTTTTATAACATATATAGGAATGTCAATAAGGCAGAAGAAACCATAGATACATTTGAAGGAGAAAGAAAGTGATCCTTAACCATCTGGGCATACTGCATCAGAGTATTGTAATTATTTAATGAGATAGGATCAGCATAGCGTTGTAGCCCGGGGGGGAATTAGATGAGAGGGTAGTATAGTGAATCTGTAGGTACCAGTTACTTTTCAAAACACATCTACCTAGTAGACTCTTTATGAACAACTCTCTTGAAGACTACAAAGACTATGAAACTGCCTAAGGCTTGCCAACAGAACGTTGGGTTGGATTTATAATGAGCCAGGAGGAAAGACATTTGAGGATTCTCACATCAACAATTTTTGACCTTAGGCAAGTTTGACAGGCCAAATACCATTTCTTTGCATAGCCCTATACCTTGCGAGAGCTGTATAAGGATATACGTGTAATAACATATATTAAAAACAAAATCACTTTCCATATTCACTTGTTACTTTTTTGAACAAATTACAAGAAATAAAACAAGTGGTATAAAGGGATTAGACTCCTAGACCAATGTTGGTTAATCACGGGCCATACGCCTGCTCGAGCTTTCCCCAAAATATAAAGTAGATTTATGGCACAACTTTACTTTAAAGAAGCTCTATTAAATAAAAAGGCTTTGCGTTGCATTTGCTGTCATTTGTTGAGTTCAACAGCTTGATATTCACTAAAGTCAACTTGACAACAGTTCAAGTTTTTGGACAGTTTGAATTAGATTTGTTGACAACCGTTTGGTGTTGTTGAGTTACGTCAATCAGTTTATTTCTAAAACACATTTGACAAAGTAGATATACATGGGGTACATCTCATTCTATGCAACAAAACAAGAAGATAACAACAGATTTTTTTTATATCTAAACCCAGGCGATATATAAAGAATAAAGAAGTCCAAAAACTGGCAATGAATTGGCTTATATATATATATATTAGTCCATAATGTATTTTACAACAATATAGTATGTGTATAAATGGAACGATAAAAGAATCATAATTCTATCTCTCTAAAACCAGTAATATATTTCAATTTAAATTCCTAGAGGAAGTACTATCTCAATGCCAGCATAAGTACAGCTCTAATATGGGGAAACCCGTGTAGAATATGTCAGGAAGTAATTTATGCATTCAGATGAATTGGACCAAAATCCTATAACAAAATGTCGGTGCATATGTCAGGAAAATAATTTTTACTCTACGATCTCCATTAACAAAAAAAAAAAAACCTTTCTCAAAAAAGCAAATCAACCATTAATCCTGGAAATTTGGGTACTTTCAAGAAAGTTCCTTCTAAATCACTTGTTAGAGAGGTTTTTTTATTTCTTACTAAAATATAAAAGAGCCCCGCGTGTGAATCGCCTCATTTTATATATAAAAGGAGAGATCACTGTCTTGTCGGTAACAAGAAACGGGACTCAAAAAGGAGAATCGGATATGTCTGTCTTGTAAAGGGTTAAATCTCATATATTTGTAAGTGGACTATGTTCTCCCTATTTTCTCCTCTTACTTGCATATTTATTTGCGCTCATTAATCAAGCCAATATTTTACACACACAATCAATACTTAAGAACTTGAGGCGAGTCACACATCGAGAATCCAAAAACAAATCTATTTCCAATCTCAATAGATTAGACAACTGCTTGAGCAGCGGGGATAGGCTCATGCAATTTGGTCCCAAAGGAGAAATTTAGCTGCAATCTATGGTCCTTTATCTGGGTTTATGTCAGACTGGAGACCCTCACTCAAGCTATTTATCTGCACTATGTCCACCCACCTCCTCAATCCATCTTCACCTCCTGCCATTCACGTCAACGTTACCTGGCTACTTTCCGGTTAGATGGTCATTCTTTCTTTCTCTCCTTCTCTTTCATAACTTTCCAGACTTTCGTTTCCAGCCATAAACTTGTGTTATTTATCTGAATACCACTCACAAGTATTATTGTATTATTTTTATTTAATTGCGTGTAACATCTGGCTTTAAAGGAACATTCCACTGTCCCTATGCAGCCTCGCCAATGAAGAATAAATATAAGTCATTTAATATGCATTCTTTGACTGTCAATAAATAAATAAGTAAACACATTTAGGAGATATCCCCTCTGCCACCAGAAACTCTAGCACGAGTCGGCGCTGGCTGGCGGTTGAGTATGGCGTTTGGCTGAAGACATCTCCAGCAAGCCAAGGAGCTGGGGCTGAGGGAAAAGGGCAAATACATGGGGTGGAATTTCTGATAAACCCTTCCATGCAATTGCAAGGGGGGACAATATTAATCTTAAAGGGGAGGCTCAGCCATCATATGCATGATCTTTTTCAGGCTCAATTTGCAGAAAGGGTTTTCTTACCGCAGACCCGGCATTTAAAATAGTGTATTGTCATATAAAGCACATCAAAATTGTAGATTATTTTTCTTTTCTGAAGGGTCTCTGCATTTTCAGACTATGTTCTTAAATGTTGTTCCCCCTAATTTTTCCTGGACAAGCTGTATTCCAATCCTGACTGCAATTGTACTACTTAATTACCTGTAATACATATACTCTGTGATTGAATTATTGCATTTCCTTTAACAAAATTGGCTGAATGTTGGCACACCAACCATTTCCTAATATCTTTCTTAAAAAGTGGCCCCCACAACTGTATGGAAGATGTTACAAGTCATTATTGATCTTAGAGTACCAGTATCTAACAAGATGTTGAAAGGTGGCAAAATGGCATCTTCTACTTGGCCTTCTAATACTTACTTGAGTCTTCAAAGACTGCCTCCTTGTGATTCCAATATGGTCATTATTAATTTATGTAAAGCATAAGGTGTACAAATGCGTAACCTTGTATTTGACAATGTTTTACTACTTTTCTTACCCCCAAACCCCAATTTAAGAAAAAATATTAGCGCAGATTGCTTACATTACATTGCATTGAATTTACAGTTGAGAAGTCTTTAACCCAAGATTTTTTAATATACAAATACATTAAAAAAAAAAACTAGAAGCCAGGAGATGCAGGGCTCCTCAGATGTTATCAAACCACAGCTTGAATAATTTTCACTGTCTCTGTTGTTGAATTGCACATTAATTCTGTTTACAAACCGTAAACAGATAATTTCCTTAACGAGCAATTATTAGATTTAATATTTTTGGATATTATAAATTGCTAGGCACATTATACCTTAATGCGTGTGCGTCCATGAAAACATAGATGGATATTAGTTTAATGCTTCACGTAGCTGACATTCGTTCAAAATATCAAACATTCCACTCATGGATTCTAGAACTGACAAACACTAAGATATCTTTAGCAACTCAGGAGATTTGAACGCTTCATTAAACCCCGGTTGGAGGAAATATCTGATGTTAAGCCACAGTGTTGATTGTTTATCACTTTTTTCCTCTGCATTTTCCAAACAATGTAGGTATTTATCTGCCAGTCTACAGGAAAGCAGAGAAAATAGAAAATGAATACGATTCTTCAGATAATACATCATTCAAACTTTGATGTATCTAAAAATATGATCAAATAATCTTCAAAAATTATCTCTATAAATAATATATATTTAACTCAAGATAACATTATCTAGTATGGTATTTTTGGTAATACCATTATTTTGTTATGGAATTTGGGTGGTCTGTGGGGTCTCAATTATGTTTTTTATTTATTGAACCCTAAATTGTGGTCTAAGGTACATCTCAACTGAGCTCAGCTCCTACTAGGCGAAAGAGGCTCAACATATGTATGAGAACCATGTTGGCTTTTGACTTTGAATTGGGTCCTAAACTGTTTTACTTATAACCCAATCACTGTCATTTTTCCCCCCCAATCATTATCGTCACTCGGGCTCAGATTTATTTTAGAAGAATGTTTTAGAAAGATGTTTGGTCAGTGAGGGAATGTCAATGTACATGGGATAGGCATAAGGCTCCTGAATCTAAGACAAGACCAAGGACTGGTTAGGGTTTGAGTCTTTACAACACGAGTTGTGGGCAGACTAGGTGGGCAAATGGATCTTACCTGGCAGTTAATTCTCTGTTTCTATGTTCAATTCAAACAGACAAACAACAGATTTACACGAACAGACAAAAACTGGAATAATCCACTCTGAGAAACGTTGATTAGAAGTTTAATGTTTATTATCTTTTCGTAGTTATTATATTATATAGTGTAAATTGACAGGGGGCAGCTGCCATCTGCAGACCTTGGTTTTCCAATGTATGTTATAACATTAATGCAAGGTAGATTTCCATGGATCTACGGTGACCTTTTCTTAGAGGGCCACATGAGGAAAATGCATGTGGATTAATGCTGGCAACAGGCAATCAAGTCACACAGTACAGAAACCTAAATCTTTTTTTTTCTTCTTAAATGACAACCTCAACTCAACATCATAAGTGTGGCCATTTCTGGACCCATACTCTCTCTAGATTAAAAATGGCTCAGATCTGAAGAATAAGCAAGAGGGGTTCTGACGACCCATGCCAGAATACCTGCCACGATTATCCATGTACAATTCCATTTGATTTTGTAGATGTATGTCAATGAGAATGTCTTCCCGCTCATAAAAACCAAGCTATGAAGAAGACTGAATGAAGTCCAAAATAGACACTTATCCATTTTTGTATCACATAGAAAAAAAATACTATATTCTCTTGAATTAAACACTTTTTTGTAACTAAATGTAGTTTTAGAAACATTGTTCCTAATTCCTAATGGAATGTCTTCTTCATTTCCATTATTGTGTCATTCTCTTTGTCACTGGAGAGATGCTTCTGTAGCCTATAAACTCTCCAAGACCGGCCATTGGGATTTCTGTATTTTTCTGTGATATTCAAAATTCCTGACATTTTTATTTTTCCTAATTCTACTGACCCACTGTATCAAACTGAGGAATACGTTGTGCTTTATAAATAAAAGATAATAATAAGAATTGTTATTTGCTTCATAGAAATAAAAGCCACTGTTCAATATTTATGCGAGGAATTATGATATTGGAGCATAGAAAGCCCCATAGGATTAAATATACTTTTCCTTGCCTACGAAGCCACTTTTTCCCTCTAACTGAAATTGCATCTTTTCCAGATAACGTGGCAAGTTATACTACAGATATAGTGATTTTAGAGCAATGTTTGATATTTTCTAAAATGTAAAATGATCTCATGGTGTCTGCATTAATTATAATAATTCACATGCATTATTCTTTAAAAAGAATACTTTTTACAATGTAAAAAGCATTATTATGTTTTTGCTGTTAGTATTATGTCTTTGTTTTTCTTTATAACCCAATTAGTTTGCATCTCAAGTGGATAGAACTGACTTTAATTTCACCCCTCCGCTGGAATGCCGGTGTCTTGTAAATTACGTGTAAGGACATAAGCATACCTCCCAAGTGTCCCAAAACTCCCCCCCACACACACACCCTACCCTGTCTGCTCCTGATCTCCCTTTTTTCTTGGAGTTGAGGATGTATCACAGTTTTCTACAATACTAAAAGTCACAGCAGTGCTTATAGATGCAGATATAAATGTGTTTCAAATTTAAATTATGCAAATAAATGACAATATTCTTCTCTAAAATGTCTTACTCAGTTACATTAACAGCTATGGAAAGGTCTTACGTGCTTCTAGTCACTAAGACATTGAGTGGTCAATTAAGTTACGTGACTTTAACTTTTGTGAATTCTGTGTGAGGGCATGTGAGTTGACTGATACCTTACATGCCCTTGTCTGAAACTTGCAGAATTTAGTTTCCTTTCACTGCAATCAATAAATCAATAAAATGTTTAGGAAATTATAAAAATGAACAAAACTCCTATTGACCAATGGAAACCAATGATCGCACCCCTCTTTCCACCCAAATATAACAACCAACTTAATCCCCTGCTCAAGGGAAGGAGGACGGGGTCAAAGGTTAAAAAAAAAGACTATGGGAGGCAAATACCTAATTCTGGGCCTCCCCTATCAAGGGCATTTATAGTTAAAAATCTCTGGCAAATGAATAGGCCTCAATGTTAATTAAAAAATAAAGGTATAGCCCTGCCCCTAGCCACGCCTCTAACCACACCCCCTAAAAAGTGTTGGTCCTTGCCCGTCATTTGTTGGGAAGTATGAATAAACCTTTAAATGGCAATATCTTTCTTCCATAACTATTTGGATTAACCATTCGCAAGTTGCTGCAGCAGAACCTTTGTGATGGACCCTTAAAAAAGGGTTAATATTTGAAGAGTCTCTGGGTCAGCTCATTTAGAAGGTATGCACGTCGGTGTGTCCCTAATAACCACTTTAAGAAAAGGAGCAAAGCTTAAAAAGTGTTCTCGTCACCATAGCAACCAATAAAATATGCCTTCCGATTGGAACAGTGTATCGGTTCTTATAGCAAAAAAAAAGCAACTTTTAAAACTTTGCACCAGATTTGCTCTTAACAAATTTGTCATTTGCTTTTTAAAGGAAATATTCAGATTACAAAGTGAAAATCTCTGGAATTATCCCAATGAAAATAAACGAGCAGAAGCGGCCCGGTTTCTGCTTTGCGGCGGAATCGCCATTAATTAAACGGACAGTGTTAGTCGGGGTTGAATAGTTACATTATTATTCCCATTGATTTTGACACTTGTTATATTAAAGAGTGGTGCGAGTCATAAAAACAGCCGTTTTCATTCCGCATGGAAAAACAAGCCATTTATTTTGTGAAGCTTTGCATTTTGACTGTGATCCTATATCACAAATTTTACTAAACAATATTAAAATTGAAATGGTAATCCAGACAGGATTCGGCATGGATCAGATCTAATAAGATCCCTATACGAAATCTCTATTTGGATCCTTAATAAATAATGTTATTTTTACTGCAATTTATCACATAAAAATGTTTTAACATTGTCATTGCAAACAACCCGCATAATTCAATGCTTTCCTCCAAATTAATATTGGACGGTGCATATAGTGAATGGAATGGGGCTAATAATCATTGATCTCGTACTTGTCTCCAAGCGGACTATGCATTTTTCTCAGCTATATGGAACCCAATGATGGTTCAATGATGTGCGATTAGCATTCAAGCCTACAGGGGGTGCTGTGTTGATTGTGGAAATGCAAGTTTCTGGGTATATTTCTTAAAAAGTCAAGTGTGGGGGATCAAGATCACTACTTGACAGGACATCGAGGACCATCTTTGAACTGTCCTGAATAATGGGGACATTCCCAACAGTTAGGACTTGTATCCAACAGATTGGCTATTTTCGGAACGTCCTTACACTTTGATCTTCTGTAGGAATGGACAATGCCTGCTTCTTGTACAACGTGGTGATGAACTTGGTCTGATGAACATTCATGGTGTTCACTATACACAGTTAAGGGAATAACACATTTGCTATAAAGTGTCAGTGTGCGTTTTAGAACACACAGTTTCTCAAAGTCTGGTATACAATAAAAGCGAATCAAATATGAAGCCCTTAAGATAATTTTACCCTGCTGGTTTATTAACCAGCAGGGAAGCAAACTTATAGAACGTTAATTTATTCAACACTATACATCACGTATAAACAATCTTTAAACCCTAAGTTGTCCGGTTGAAATATCCCTATTTCATTCATTGCTGAGAAGGTCACATAAAAAATGTTTTTGTTGTATTTAAAAAAAATATCAGATTTACCAGAATGACCTTTATTGTTTGTAAGGTGAAAGGATAAGAGGTACAAGCTTCTAAGTGCACCTCTATGGTACCTGGTTTACTTATAATGTACAGATTCATAACTGGCAACAGTTATAAAACTGAACTTATGTCCTCGGCCTTCCCGGCTAGGAAATCAGCCCCTTATATACGCTCGTATGTATTAACTCACTTCGTACCTGACGCCAGTGGTGTATTTACCCAGGACAGCGCCCTCTGCAGTCGACATTCTGAATGCATTAAAAGGTGATGCGTCCCTTTAAGACATGGGACGGCAGGATATCTGAACATGCTTAAAATAATAATAATAAAAAATCCAAATCAATACAAAAGAAATTGCCTAATCTTCTTATTATTATGCGTGCAGGTGAGCAGGTCCGTCTGCATACATAATTTCCAGCCGAATGGGCTACCTGACTCACTTCGCGCAGCTTGTACTAAAGCAGTGATGCGTGGCGTTAGTCGTATTACTTCAAACGCCACTCCTGGGTAATGGGAGTGGAGCTTTTATCCTCCTACTTACTGGAATATATCTATTCACAAATAAGAAAACATTTATATATGTGATCATTAAAAATTACAGCTTTCAGCATTCATTATATATATATATATATATATATATACATACATACAAACACACACACTCTCTCTCTCTTACTCACACTCTCTCTCTCTTTTTTCTCTATTGGTTAGAAAGCAAGTAAACTAATTGCTTACGATACAATTTTTTTAAACAAAAACATGATAAAAAAATCCTTAAAAAAAATAAATAAATAAACAATCCCACTTGTTCCACTTAACCCCTTAATGACAAAGCCCGTACATGTACGGGCTCAAATTGCATTGCTTTCAATGGGTTTTCAATGGCCCATTGTCCTTAAGGGGTTAATAAAAAAAAAAGAAACAAGAAGGATTGTATTGATTTCTGGTTTTATTTATTCCAACATCAGCCGATTCTCACAGACGATGTCATAGCATAAAACTATTTGAGGTTTTTTTACAGAACGTCAATAAGTTGGTAGAACAGATGTATACATTCCCTCACCTCTAAACCTAAAACTTTGATAACTTTATGCAATGTTATATAACTCGTACTGTTAAACTAGTGCAATAACATACTAAGGAGGGCATTTAATCCTTTCTCTAACCGGATCTCCTGTAAAGCATATAGATCCTTCGTGAGCTCAGGGAAATAATATGGCCACGGAGCTCTTCCCACCATCATCAAGAAGTCACCTCAACAATTTCTTCATTCATGTTCCGGTAAGCACCCAGCCGACAGACTCTCTATTCTCCTAATAATTAAAAAACTGTTCACGTATATAGACCAGTCTACTTACTATGGACCAGCATAAGATTATCATAGAGACGCATTCTATAACCAATAAGCTGTTATTTAGTTACCTTGGTATAATGCTTATTTAACGCACCATGAGAGCCCTTCTTATTAATGTATAGTACGGTGACGTCCCCCACCCTTGGGAAATCCATTTCTTGCATTTAATTGCTACCCTGAATACTCTTTGCATAAACACGGTTATTGTTACAGTGTCCACGCTGCGTTAAATAAGCCCAATCTACTCGATTTATTATAACTCTATAGAACGAATTTTACATTTTCTGAAACGGAATAAAAGGGGGGGTTGACACAATGATTTATTGCAGGAAGACGGAACGTACGCGGATACAATGTTGGTATGTACAGGAAGTAGGCAGTTTACAAAGGAGGCAATCAATTAGCGTAGAGCCACGATCACAACATCGACTCCTGCTTTATTAAGTGAAAAAGAAAAAAGGGCATAGACTTATTTTATTGCATTGAATTTATGTATGTTTGGTATACTTTATGTCATATGGTATATTATACACTTTATATGAAGTATGTCGAGGTATGGTGGCAGTCATTGTATGGTGCTCCCCTAGCTTGGAGTAGCTGCACATTGGTTTTCCTAAAAGACACAAGAGAGCGATTCTAGCTTTATAGTCAAATGGTGGGCCAGATGGTCAGGTTAGTTGGATTTCGTGGTTAAACCAACCAGAGAAGCATGGGTCAAACACAAAGGAATCAACGTAACAGAAGGCAGACCTAAAACATAGAGAGCTAGATCTTAAAATGGTTAAATATCAACACGTAGTAGAACAACAACGGGATAGATAATAGTTTCTCTACAATTGTGTCTATGTAGCAAAGGAGTAAAAAGACACGGAGGCATGATGAGCTAATCCGTGTTCTTGTATGTTCTTTGCCTTCCTCTCTCCTTGCTAGATCATGGTGCTGTAACTTAATTACATTCTTGGAACTTTTAAGACTAATTTAGCAATTTGTCACAACCTATGGCCAAAAGAATGAAAATAAAATGAATCATCAGTACCTTCTGGTTGTATCTCACACACACACAAAAAAAGATTGAGAAGGACTCTACCGAGAACAGTTTAACGGCCTACCCTACAGCTTTTTTCCCTCTGAAATGGTAATTGGGAGCATCTCACGTTTTAGCTCACTTTTGCCATAACAAAGAAAAAAATCTCTATCAGGGCAAAGGCTGTCCCGAAACAAAACGCAAGGTAAATGTCCTTGGTACAAGCGACCCAACGATCCCAGATTTCTATTACTTCCACCTAGTGGCTTTGTTCCAAGGAACAGTGGAAAAAAGAGGTCCACGTCTCGACTCACCTTCACCCTTGGGGTGGACATCAAAAGATCCTCAAACATCGAAATCTCATACAAAAAAAAGTTTGGGAACAACTCTACCAAGAACAGACAGCCGCTAAGCAGACTGTCCTAGCAGCACCAGTAATAATTAAGAATAATGAAAGGCATATTTCAATAGGTTTAAAAAAAAAAAATAATGCAAGGAGTTAATTTATGGAGGACAAATAAAGGAGGACCATGAAAACCGAGCACCATTTAGCCTAATCACTCATTAAACATGTTGTTTAAGAACACGGTGCTTTGTTAATCAGAAATGGAAAGACCTTATTACTTATGGAAATTAGTCTCAATGACTTTAATAAGGGAAGCTGCCTGCAGGTTCGGTTAATGCCGCCTTTAAACAGCTCGCTCTCCAAAACCTCCGTCTTGACCTGAAAAGCTGAAATCACAGATCCCTGCGATCAGACGTCGCCAGTCCAAAAAGACAGCTCCCGGACAGACACATGTCACACGTGGCTTTTATTGGCAGAAAGGTGCTGATTTGTTAAATCAATGAACAAATATAATTGTTTCCAACAGCAGACCGGAAAACGATATATTTAACAGAACAAGTATGGCCATTAAGGTAAAGAAAAGCTCATTAGAAGTGTGATACGTTGTAGCAAGATCTGTGCCTTAAAGCGAATCTGTCTCTTTCTTGATTCTAAGAGTATCTAATTTGAATTAGGATGGGGAACGCACAAAAAAAACCTTTCTTTGTTATTTTTTTTGTAATATGTTGTTGAAAACGATGAATCCTACAGCAAACACAGTAACAAAATGTAAAGCAATAACCAAAAAGGGGTTGGTTACATTTGTGCCCTGTGGACCGGAATAAAAGTTTCGATTTCACTGCATGTAATTGTGTGGCTCTTATACTAAATGGAAGGTATACCCACAGGTGAAGGGGTGGGTAACCTTCACACCAAGGTGAAGCTTCTCTCTTGTCGCTTACATAATATCATTTTGTGTAATTTCATCATCCAAGGTCATTTTCTGCCCTGAACGATGCAGATTAACCCTCTGGGTGCCAGAGATGTAAGTAAATTACTAATAGGACCCTTTAACATCCCAAATAATTGGATATTGGTTGTGTTTAGAAGTCCAATGAAATGGGGATGACGCCAACACCAACAATCCATCCCTGTCCTGTGTATATATATATATATATATTGGGACACAGCTCTTAATTATTGGAATCAGGTTTGGGCCCCTCGGTTCCAGTGAAGGGTAATGTTGATATTACAGAATACCAAGACATTTTGGAGAATGCGATGCTTCCAGCTTTGTGGGAACAGTTTGGGGGAGAGCCTTTTCTATTCCAGCATGACTTCACCCCAGGGCACAAAGCAAGCTCCATAAAGACATGGTTGGAAGAGTTTGGGGTGGAAGAACCTGACCGGCCGCACAGAGCCCCGACCTCAACCCCATCCAACACCTTTGGGATGAACTGGAATGGAGATTGTGAGCCGGGCGTCTCGTCCAACATCAGCTCCTGACTTCACAAACGCTCTACTGGATGAACGGGCAAAAATTCCCATGGAAACTCCCCAAAATATTTTGAAAATCCTTCCCAGAAGAGTGGAAGCCGTAATAGCTGCAAAGCGACCAACTGTTGGTGTAACGGTCTGGTGTCCCAATACTTTTGTCCATATAGTGTGTGTGTATAGTGTGTGTCTGCACAGCGAGTATGTAAAAGGTGCACATAAAGGCTACAGTCAGGGTGTAAATGCTGCCTACTGCCCTCGCTACTCTAGACAATCCTGGTGGTTGTTTGTGGAACTGCAAGCAAAACACAGAGAAAAACGCTTCTGGCAGTAGCCCCCCAAAACGCTCTTACGTGAGCAAAACATCATGGAGTTAGAGAAACATTTTCCTATACATGAGAATAATGCACAAGATGTAACATAATCTAGTCGTTAATCTATATGAATGTATAGATTGTATCATAAAAGCACATATTTAAATAGATACTTTTTTTATATATTTCATTCTATGGGGAAAAGGAACTTGCGATTTATTTGGTTTTTTTTGCCTGTAAAATATACCTAACACTTCTGCGTGTTTATGCTTACAGATTTTAGCTACTTCGCCTCATTGAACATGTGCAAAACAAAACATCTTTTGCTGATTTCTTCCGCTGCCTACTATCTTTACCCTCATAAATTTAGTAAATTATGTGTCACTACTGCATATTAAACGCCACAAAAAATTCAGAGGAGTCAAAATGTAATGCGCTGTCTATGAAATAGGTGTGGAAATCTTTATAGCTAATCTGGAACATGATGCCTTAAATCATCCCAGCACCTTGACAACTTGGTACAGATGTTATGTTCACGACACTTCCCTATTACGAGTAAAAATGACATATGGCGTCTGGCTGAGCCATTCAATAAATATCTCGGGGAGATCGCAGGTAATTCTAAAAAAAACCCCGGTGGTAAAACCGCGGGATATATGTTCAAGCTGTTAACTCCTTCGGTGCCAGGCATGCGCTAAGTGCATAGGGCTGTTCACCCCCTTTTGCACTGCAAGGGTTAAATAAGAAGTCCCCTGTAAAAACGTCCCTTCAGCAGTAAAGTTGGGATGAATTACAGATGCCAACCCTCCTGCATTATAAGTGTGAAGTGCTGCCGTAACCTGGAGGTTAAACAATATGAGCAACTTTCCATCAGGAGTATAAAGTGACTTTTACTGCCGAATCGTGGCCAGACTGGGGGTGACTAAGTGGCCCTGGCACTTTAAGGCCAATGGTCACCGAATGACTTTTGACGTGCGGCTACCGGGTCCGTTCTTATCCGGCCGAAAATATCAGTGGTGGGATCCCGCAGGACCTGATCTGCTGCTGGATGGGCAGTATAGGCAAGGATGTGGCCCTATCCACTTGATCCTATCAGCGTGCCACATGGCCACACCAGGCCTGTGCCAAGTTATTTTTGACCCTGATGTCCGGTATGAATGGGGTTCGTCTTCGAGCCATGATTTGCTCCCTTGTAACACCTTACCAACCATTGCTCTGCGGATGTGGGGTTTTTTTAGGTGGAGATTTCAGGGGATGATACCTAAATAAATCTGAAACGTGCGGGTGCGTTGGGGGTTACTCTGAATCTAACAGATTATTGGAGACGTTGGTCCTCCAAATGGAAGAAGGGTCATGGATAACAAGGAAGTGTTAAGGAGATGTGGTCCACGTAACCATCGCACGGGTTGACCCAACATGCCAGTGGGAAATCGGCTATTTACTTTCCATATTCCCCTCTCACTAATATTACATATACATTCTTCATCCTAATGTGAAATATATATATACTTTTTTTTATTTTTTATGTTTTTTTTCTTGTCCTTTAGGTTTATTTGCAGTTCCGCAGAAGATTATGTCATCAAGAACAGTATTGTTTTTGAAAACAAATGTATCCATGTGAGCAGGGAATATTACGCATATATCATTCCCTTTAACACTTTGCGGTTACACACACGTGGTTATCACCTCGAAAGATTTTTATTTCTGGGGGTTGAACTCATCAAACAATATGTTTGCAAATCTAATAGTTTAACACTTTTTACTGAATGCCTTCTTTTTTCAGCAATTGATCTTAAGAAACGGTTCTTTTTACCGCCTCGTGATGAAGTTGTTGTGTTTTCAGGTAGTTCTATAGCATATGTTCCTATTTTGTATCCAGCGTTGTATCATCATATTTTATTCATATGGGTGGCTGTACTCTGAGGCTGTATGGTATGTACTTCTATAGGAAATTACTGAAATGTATATGATTAGACCCGCCGCGCTCAAGTGGCTGATGCTGCGGAGTCACAGGACCAGAATTGATATTATGCTGTCACTTTCGATTCGACAGAGCCATGTGCCCAAGGTTGCATTATAAATAAATTCAGCCCTGATAATGACACACATCGCACACAGGCACGCTTACGGAGATATCCGCACGGTGCCTTAAAGCCACGGAGTCTCCGATATTCTACCCGCCTGCTCTTTAATTTGCTGATTCTCAAAGAGAAAGGTATAGAGTTGTTTCATGTCAGCCGGTGATCCTGATATCTGAAGTATAATAGATTGCAAGCTTTTGAGACAATCTGAGTTTCTTCTTCATCAATATGATAGACCTTAATTGCCTTGAAAGCTTGCAATCTATTATACTTCAGTTAGCCAATAAAGGGATCATACTTACCAAGAAGAACACACTGTTACTGTTCCCCTCCAAAAATCGGTTGGCGTTTTCACCTTAATCCATAGAGGTGACTTTATGCGCAGATATACAGTCCTGACCACACTGCAGTAGCTCCAGCGGTGCAATGACATCATATATCATAAGGAAGTTCATCATTCAAAAGGACCTTCAAACAGTCTATATGTGAAGTATAAAATATTACTGTATAACTAATGTAGAGATTGGAGAAAATGACAATTGTTGCAGTCTGGAATAAAAATAGATGATCGAGATTAAGACATTTTTAAGCATTAGTGGTGGAACAGTGACACAGCCTCCCAGCAGAAGTGGTAGAGGGTAATACAGTGAGGGAATTTAAACATGAATGGGATCGGCATACGGCTCCTGAATCTAAGAAGAGACCAACGACAAGTTTTATGTTTCTATGCTATAAAGCAGGTGCATTATTAATATATATATGTATATATGTATGTATATATGTATGTATGTATGTATGTATGTATGTATGTATGTATATATATATGTATATATATATATATTTCTATGCTCAGCACATTTTTCTGGCAATATTAGATATTATTTAGAATGCACATTTCTATTAGTTATTAGTTAAAACATTGTTTTAGCAAAAATAAACTTTGATGGCAAACTGAAGTTAGTATTATTCGGTGATGAACATTTGGAAAAAATATCTATAATTTGTATTTGTGCAACAAGATGATTACTGCCGGTGTTATCTACCTTTCTGCAGGTTCTACTCAATTAGGTGAGAAATTGATTTTAAATTATCCTTATCTGTGTCCCAGGGGTCATGTGTGGATTACATTTGACCATTTTAATGTAAAATGTAATTAGCTTTTTTTTTTTGTCTTCTTCTGAATATGGACTCCAGTAAAGTAAGTTAATACATGTATTTATATAGGATAATATCGGAAATCACACATAGGAAATGTCTTGGGGGTAGATTTAACCCTTTGCATGTTTAAGGTGAGCAAAGATAAAGCTATACCAGGTATATCTGGTGATAAGACTTAAAGTGGAGGCAATCCCTGGAAAGTTCTTAAGACCCCTGTGACTATACACTGCAAGAAGGGGTTAATCCAAATGTCTATAAGATAGTGTTTTTTTACATTAGTCACATTCCATCACAATCAGTTTGGGTTAATATCATACCTGATAGGTGTCCCAAGTTTGAAAGACCAGTCCCTTTTAAGCCCAAAATTCCCTATCCCTCCCTCTTTCCTCCCCTAATGCCCCTCTTTTCTAAGAGCTCAGAATTTTTGCTGGGTATGAGGGTATCTGAGGGTTCTACAGCCCCCAAAGCCCCAATAATATGTATAGAAACTTCTGAAAATACGCATAGGCATTAAATTGGGTTGGTCAGCCACATTATTGTAATTCCGCAATAGTTAACAATTTTTATAGAAATCCCACAACAACAGAAAATGATGCGAAATAATTTGGAGTTTAAGGACAATTCTTAACATAAAGATGATTCTTTTGGATATGCATTAGTGTTATGTTTAGTAATTCCATTTTATGGTACTAAGTGATTTAAAAGGTGCGCATGTTGGGAAACAGACTTTTTTTTATTGGTCTGGTAATCTTCCATAAAACATGATTGTATTAATGTGTTTAAGATCAAATTGAAACATAATTACTGTGTAAATACTAACAAAACACACAGAAATATATTCCCCCCCCCAAACATAAACAGAATTAATGACATTCAAGAACGATCAGTTTTCTTAAAGGGACCCAAACTGCATGGCCCCTATGAGATGTTTGGGAGTCTAATAGTAGAACAGTAAGAGTAGAATTGCTCAGTCTTAATCACCCAGCCAGACACTCTGACTAATGAAAGTCTATGGAGGAGCAGACTTCATTAGCATAAAAAAATAAAATGAAACATCACGTTTTTTGTAATTGGGGAAATGTTCTTTTTTCACTAATTTCTCAATTTTCTATGAAACCTGAAACTAAATTTCTGTTTTCTTATTCTACCCATCTTCTTTCTTGTTATTACCAGCATGCTGAATCTTCTAAGAAAATATTTAACATGCCGCCGGTGTAATCATTTTCAGAAATGGTACTGATACAAATAATACCCTGAAAATAAAAAAATGACTATATTTTGCCACAAAGGTTTGTTTCTAAATGGATAATCAGAATTATATCATATAAAATGTGGATTCCTTTGGGGAATTGACATTGAAACCCTTCTTGAGTGCTCCGTTAGGTCTTTGGTCAGAATTATATGTCTTTACAGGAGCGTTTACCGAGGGGTTATAACAGCCCCTGAAACACTGTCTTTATCTATAAGAAATTGTTGTGATGCCTAAAGATCAATAATTTACTCAGGTGCAAGGAATGAGGTTTTAAATAATTCACCGTGGTTTATAATGCAATCTGCTGTTTGTAACGCGCTTCCATTTTAAATCCCCCCGTTGACTGTTATGGAAGAAAAGGAAACAAAACTGCTCAGTTAACGTCTTCTGAATATAATACTTTAGTGTTATATGGTTCATATGAGAACCGTAGACATTGGTCTATTTAATTGGCCTAGGCCTGGCACATTGCTATGTCCAAATAGCCCTGTTGGGCCCTAAGCCTGGACCATTACCTGGAACAGATAATCTTGTCAACCCTGGGTCTGCTGCATTACTCGGGCAAGATTGCCCTGTTAGGCCCTAGGCCTGCTATGTTACCAGGTACTGATCGTCCCGTTGGGCCCTTGGCCTGCCATATTTCCACACAGGGTACTTTCTGACTCTAGTTGCCCGGAGATACTTGTGGGAATACGGGTAGGAGGTCCCGCTGACGTCCATGGGCAGTTGCTGATGTGGGCTGTCCCGCTAATGTTGGTAAGTCGGCGGGGAGTAAGGCGTGGTGCAACGCTGCTCCCACAACCCAGAGTTTCCCCTTAGTGACCCAGAGACTCGGAGAAGGGGAACTTCACCTGGAGTCTCCGGGCAAAACCCGAAGAGTTCATGGGTATGATCCAGGCTCTAGTTCCCTTTTCAGGATGCAGGTAGGTGGTCCTGCTGATGTTGATGGGTGGTCCCGCTGATGTCAATGGGTTCTGCTGACGTTGTGTAGGGGGCTATCTCCACACGCAGGAAAATGCCATAGTTGGAGGGGAAGTGGGCAGGAAGTGGAATCTCCGGGTGAAACCTAGAGGGCTCCTATATGCATATTACCAAGTGGAGGTTGCTCTGTTGGGCTTTAGCATTGCAATATAGCCTGTTCATATTGGAGTGTTGGGCCCAAGGCCTGCTGTGTTATCAGGTACATAACATTCTGTTGGGCCCTTGGCCTGCCGCATTACCTGGTGCGCATTGTTCTATTGGGCCGTCGATCTGGCAGATAGAGTAAGTAGACTTCTGTGTTGGGAGATCGGCTACCTGGTGGGACGCAGCTCAGTGAGCCGGCACACAGTATTCCATGTGACATCTTTACCCTGCCGAGAAAACCGGGCCATTCCATGAGCTCTTAAGCACAAATGTTGATCAAAAGCATCTAATAGGGTCCTCAAGAATCCAGCCGTAAGTTTGGCAGACAGACTTATTGATCGCCCTCAAAATCTTCCTCCCATGACATTTATCTCTTCAAAGAGAAATGACTAGAATCTGTTTTTCTTCTTATCTCGTATTTTTTTTTTTAAGGAAAGTTTTGTCTATTTGACGTTAGAAAAGCAATCGGAATTAGAGCGGTTATTTAAGTTGTTTTGTAAAAAAAAAAAAAAAAAACGATGCTATTTGCCAAAATACGTAAAACATAACATTTTCTCTAACGCTCTACCATATGTTTTTAAATAAGTTAAGGACAAACAGTGTCCCCTTCGTTGCCGTTTATTCCAGCGCAATATGCTTTTGTACAGCACAACGGAATACGATATTCGGAGGAAGTCACAATGGAGTACTTTGCTCCTTAATCTGATTATCGCCCGGGGTTGGTGTTAAAGCGACAGATCAGCAAAACAGCTGCCAACCTTTGGGTTATGCAGAAAAGACATTATCTTCTGAGATATGTTACGGGTCCAACCACACAAAACAAAAGTCACCTGGAATTGTTTAAATGACTTTAATTTTATTTCAAACTACGACGCTGCTTACTCATCGGTCTCTGAGCTCGGGAGAAAAGTTTTTAGGAATCGGCTATGGCGCCGATTCGTTGGTCTCGTCTTAGATTCAGGAGCCATATGCCGATCCCATGCATGTTTAATAGCCTTACTGTATTACCCTCTACCACTTCTGCTGGGAGGCTGTCCCACTTATCTACCACCCTCTCAGTAAAGTTAAACTTGTGTCTGATACTTTAATTGTATCACAATGCTGGGCAGACCAGGACTGGCCGTCTAGCAAACCAGGCACATCCCTTATTGAACGGCACCCAATGGCGCCACTTGAAATGCCAGGCCCCCCAGTGGCTCCATCATGCCCTACATAAACAGCCATTGCCAAATGTGCATTATTTTTATAAAAACGCCAATTTACTTGACGTATCGCACCTATTAGAGATGACCCTTAAGCTTGTCATTGCACGTGATTAATTTGTAAAGAAATAATAAAAATGCCCTAGAAACATGACTGATGATCAAAATCTCTAACTGTGTTAAGAAAACTTAATATAGCAAACAACAAGCCACTCTACTTGAAGAGACTGCGATTGTCCCAAAAATTATTAAAATTATGTCATTAATTACCAGCAGCAATAAAATTGTAAAACAGGAAAAAAAAATAAATTACAACATAACAAATCATACTGAGATGTATAATTGCAATAAAAATAAATAACAACTAGTAGGAACAGCCAAAAGCATTAAGCGGCTTGTGAATTATTATAACCCGTAAGTTTGGGTGAAACTAATATAATTTTGAAAAGTTTTGTATAACTCTTAAAGGGGCACTGGTGTTCTATTCATTCTCCGACAGAGGGTGTTACGCAATAGAGTAAAACTTTTAAAAACTAGATTTTTAAAATATGACTCTAAAATACATTATGGTATATTTATTATATATATATAAAAAAGAAGGGAAAATCAAATTAAAAAAAAACACGGAATTTCCTTATTAATGGAACACAACAATGATAAAAATATATTTGCGTCACATAATTAATGATTTATCCTCTGGAAAGTATGCAAATTATCAAGCAAAAAATATTTGTGTAGAGCAATGGGGTATCTTGAGCATCCAAAATTTTGTTTTAACCTTTTCTCCCCGTTTAGAAAATAATTCAATATCAATTTCTTGGGAGATTGGGGATCAGTTGAAAAAATGAATCAAGGATAAAGCTCCTAAAGCCCAGAATTTCTTCTCTTCACCTGATTTTACTGATATTCTTTTCTGCCCCTATTCCGAAACAAAAGAAGACCCCATATAGTCCTGGGGTCACAGATAACCCCACATACCCTTTGGCCATGACTGATAATTAAATGTTGATGTTACTGTATCCTATAGATGCCATAGAACAAGAAGAACTTGAGAACTTGAGTCTCTCTCTCTATATACCAAAACCTTCATGAAAATTCTCCTTGGAACCAATTAAAAAAAGGGAATTCTGGATATTTTATCCTCAAATGTATAAATAACCTGGATTTTATTTCATATATATATATATGATAAGAACTCTATAATATGAAGGACATCCAACCATGACCTACATCAGCCTGGTCAACATAGAAACCTGAATCGTGGGTTTGAAAGACTCTTCCATTGGTAAGTTATGCCCCAAAGGATCACATTTTCATGTAACACACTATAAAAAACCTTCTTAGGTTACACCAACGCATCATGGATAGGAAATGTACTTCCTATCTCTCAGATCAAATGGGAATGTAACATACCAACCATCTTAAGTTACATCATGACATCAAGGCTCGATCTTTATTTCCCATCTCCCAGATCAAATGGAAATATTAGCCTCTTACAGCTCCGTTCCGACACATGATAATATAAAGAATGCAAACATCTATGAGAGCTACATCACCATAAAATGTAAAAAGCATATCCTACACCAGTACATAAAAGCATACCATTAAATATGCATTATAGCTTTCCACACACCTTTTGCTGAACCACTTTTTGTTGATGAGAGCATCACAGAGATCCTCATTTACAGGAAAAAGTCTTCATTATGCCTGCCGGAGAGTATTTGGGGGATTAAAAGAAATATTTACCTCTACCCCAATAACCATATAAAAATTAAATGATACAGTATATGAGAGGTTATCATAACAACCCATTGTATATAAAGAGTCCAAGAAAAGATTAAGACCAACCTAAGCATTAGTGACGTAGAAGAGCCAGAAGACTCTCCTCCTCTGATGTCCCTCTCTTCTAGGAGCTCAGAATGTTTGCCGGAAGTTAGAAACATTGAAAACAGATAAGAACCATTCGGCCCTTCTAGTCTGCCAATTTTCCCTGATTTAAGGTTATCAGTGGGTCACAAAGTGACACAAAGCATCTTGGCACCATCCTGCCACCTTAAAAATGCCCATACTCCCTCAACAAAAAGTGGACCTCTTTTGGTCTCCGTTGGCTTTCACATTTTGGTAATATACTCTCATTCTTCCCATATGGACTCATAAAGGTTGTTTTAGCTCTAACTTAACTTTCACTAAGTTGAGTGGATACAAGGTGGCATTTGAGATGGCTTTGAGTTGGACCAATATGTATAACTTCCTATGAGCTTTACTGCCACAACACGAGAATGAAATCTGCCCAATTCAACCCAACCGAACCCTTGGGCCCAGCTGAGTTACAATGGAAGCCCAGTGACTCAGATGACATTGAGTTGAGTCGAAGTACATCAGTTGAGTCTCAATCTTAGTAAACTGACCCTTGCTGAGGATTGTACGAGTGTCAGTCCAATAACTGGCTGGAGTTTGACCGTTCAGCTCCATCACCGACGACCATCACCGCCATCGTTTCTTTCCCACTTCTATAGCGGCCGCTTAGAGTCGATTCCATTGCCTGATACCCAACTTAATGACATCACATTTGAAATAGTTTGGATTTTATGTGGACATTGTCATTGAGAGCTATTGGAGTGAACTTTCTCTCCATTTTCTGCAACTCGCTACACCTCTTTGATAAAGGAACCCCATTACAATGAACGAATAGTTACCTCTGCGTGGTGCTGTGTTATATCTGTCAAATACATTAAACCCGCTGCCAAAACATCACAAAAATGGGAAAGATTTGTATTGCTGTGTGTGCTCTGCTTTCAAAGTTAAGTGCATCTGTTTCACCGAAGAAAACATAAAGAAACCTGCTTCCGTGGCGAAAGAATGATATATTATTGTAGGTATTATTTAATGTTACGTTACCGGCTATAATGGGTATTTATCTGATGTCTTTCATGCGGAGTATTTCAAACCAAATCCTGTTCCCCCAGCGGGAAGGGAAAGCAAAGTTTTCACGAATGTTACAAGTTTTGTCCATTCTCTTATATTAAAAATAGAGTTTATTTTCATTTCTTTTTTACGTGCATTTAACTAGCATGTGCAGGGCCGGAGATATACCCCGGGGGGGGGGCAATAGGCACCGGACCCCCTGTCTCACCCATCAGTGCTCAAAAATAATTTAAAAAGATCGCAGAAAATGGGTTTTGCGTGAAAAGGGACAGCGACTGCTTGAAAACAGTGGATCGCTGACCAAGCTCCTTCGGCCACTTCAAAGACGATGAAGGGAATTATGGTCCACGCGTTTCGCTCCATTGCTTTATCGTACGCCTTGAATATGTGGGAGTTGGCAAGACCATTAAGCCCCCTCCATGGTGACGCGAAACCTTTACATTGTAGGCATTTTCCTAATCTTTCTCGTGGAAAACACAGATGTGTAGAATATGTGGGAAATAAATGGTTAATGTTGTATGTTACATTCGTCTTTTTTCTACTTGTTTGCAGGTGTGATGTTTTTGCTTCCATGCTGGCTCAGTTTATGGAAAAGCTTCTTGAGAATGTTTTATAGTTGCCTTTATTAAAGAGTAATCTGCTTTAGAAACATTACTGATGGAAACAACTTTCCAAATGAGCTGAGCGTGAGACTCTTGAAATATTAACCCTTAATAGTCTATTGGGAAGATTATATGTAGTGACTGCCCAAATGGCTCATGGAAACCTTGACTTGTCATTATTGACAGATATACTTAAATGAGTCACCTGCATTCAAGCAGGGATATCAATCATAACATTACCTGGGAGCAAGAGTATCACGTGGGAGTCTTATAGATGATCACAGCAGGGTAGAGTAGGAAGGAGTCAGCTTCATATTGTGTGACCCTGAGAATCTACCCCTTCACCCTGAGATTGGGGCAAAAACCCTGAGAGTTCCCAGGTATGCTGATGGCAGATAAGAAGCATTTGTTTTTCCTGCTGTAAAGACCTATCCAATAAATTCCATCACTGCTCTACCACTTCTGTTGGGATGCTGCTCCATCTATCTACCACTGATAAGGTTTCTTTAAGATTTATCGATTACTTATTTGGCTCTATTATTTTCCGAACTTTATTTGTGCGGGACTGCTCATCTCAGAGAGCACGCTGAATTTAAAGAACATGTGAGGGCATTTGATACAGTTTTCAGATTATGGAGACTTGTCACCATAGCAACCAATAGATTGTTCCTGCTGATTGGACCATTCCGCTTTAGTCGCTATAGTGATAAGACCACTTTTCAAACTTTGTACCAGAATCCCTTTTTTATATATAAATCCTCAAGAATCTGATAACATCGTACAGCTTGAAGAAACGCCACCCAACTCCCTTTACGTTTCTTACAAAATAACCTCGCTCATTTTTTTTTTTAATCACTATTTTCAAGAACATCATGGAAACTAATTATTGCATTAACCCTTCGAGTGACAGAGAAATGTGGGACATATACCGTATTGATGATTTGATCCTTACTCTGGGAATGGCTGTATGAAAGGGGGCTTTAAGTGTTTTGCCGGTAAACCGGTATGCCGAGTCAGCCGTTTTTCAAGAGATCTGAGCTTAGAAAACCAGAAATAAAGAATTTCATGGCACTCCTCTGGCTTGCTTATTCTAGCTTTTTTTTTTCTCATCTCATGTATACTTACATTTTTATTATGCTAGAAGGCTATTCCATGAGGCCACAACACCGATTGAAGTGGAAAATAATAATAACAATAAAAATAATAATAATAATAGTGATAATAATAATAATAATAATAATAATAATAATAATAATAATAATAATTTCATGCAGGTAGGCACAGCATGTGAAAAGCACTTAATGTTTTTCAGGGGTTGTATGGGGCACAAAGAATCATGGCTTAGCAATAGCATGCCTAGACCCTACCAAAGCCCAGCGGGACGCTGGCCAACAGCACCACACACTTACCCGATCCGCCACTCCAGTGCCATGCATCTTCCGTGTATGAATCAAGGCCTGTTATCGGCATTAGGCATTTAAATAGTTAATCTGGGACCGAAGATACACTTGTGATCTTGTATACTCCGTGTGTGATATATTCCCGTTTATTAGATAATCTCCTCCGGGGACGCCCGCTCTGTCTTATTTGTGTTGCACCGTTCGGTTTTGTGTTCCTCACATTTGTATATGCGCAGCCACAGGAAAGGTTTCTAATGGAAAGCGAGCAGTCAATATTTGAGCTAGATTTAATTTAGATTTTAATTTCAGATTTATGCATATTTTCCCGTTCTCAGATACTATTTTGCAGTGAAGGAGGGAACGGCCCATTCATTTTTTTCACACCGATTTTGATAAAAAGTTGAATACTTTTTTTTTTTTTTTTGTTGGAATCGGAATTAGAACGTTTATTTAAGTTGTTTTGTAAAACTTGTATTGGGTGTTTAAATTGATAATTACTAATCTCACGCTTATTTTGTCAAAGCTAATTTGTTATAAATCATTGTGATATTGTCGGTGGGGGCAAATATTATTTCGCCCTCTTAAAGAGGAAGAATATTGTTCTTCTTGGGCATAAACCCCAGAGCTGTATAAATTAATGTAGATTGGCATCGACAGAAATGTTGCACCAAAAACTCCTGCAGACCTGGAGGCGGCCATTGTTGTTGGTCATGTGATATTTTGGTGACTTTCCCTGCTCAAGCACCACACTGAGTTGATGCTTTATGGCAACACTAATGAAGTCCGTTGCTCCATACAGTTAACCCATTAACTGAAAAAAAAATATTAATCAAAAGATTACAGAACTTTGTATATGCGTGACCCCCACAACCTTGTCACACATTGTGTTTCTTTTCTGAATAATGACCCCATTTAGGTCATTTAGAGGCGTCAGTATTGTTATTAACTATAATAACTATATAATATGCTCTAGTTACTTCATATGAGAACAGTTAATCCATTAAACCATTTCTTATTGTGCAAAGACACGTGAAAATCAGATGGTCATTAGAATTTTATCAACAGAGAAATAATACTTGAATAAAATGAGCTCTACTGCCATTGGTAGCTCCCTGACCAATATCAAGATTTTTTGTTACATTTTTTGTTGTTGTTGTTAGAAAGCAGTCTTGGAAGGTTGGCCTAATATGCCAGAAACTTGGGTTTTGTTAAATTAGGGATTTGTGAGTCAGGTTCTCTCAGTTTCCATGAAGAACCAAACGCAGCCATTTTGACCAAGCCTATCTCTTCTCAACCATAAGATGATGACATAGACAAAATGGGGGAATTAGAGACCAATAATCAGAGGCGGATAGTTTTGTAGATATTTTGTGTGTTCCTATTCAACGGCTCATTACTCAAGGCCAACATGCGTGTAGCCAACGAAAAATGAATGAAAGGAAATTGTGAAGCCTGAAGAAGGCACAGATCTTCCAGCTGGTCACTTGACCACGGTGGACCCCTCTCCAGGGCATCAGCCAGACACATAGTGACAGGAGATCTCAGAACATGAACGCTTAGCTATAACGTTGGAATAATGTTGATGGAACCAGATGGAGGTGAGAACATACTATGTTCTCCAAATGATGGATACCTTGGGATACATACTACTGCAGACCATCTCAGCTATGAACGTGTTCATAACCATTACTTCGTTAGTGCTCAACATGAGAAAATAACAGAGTGATTACGTTGGGCTGTAAACTGGATCTCAATTGGGCAACAAATGATGATTTCGTGAACTATTATCACATTTTCAATATAAGAATCCCATAGTAGGCCATTACACCGAATGGGCAATGCATTACCTGCCAGATAAAGGCTTGACTTGATGTGCTAAAAGCTTAAGCTACAGCCAATAGCTTTTATCTCACGCAGGCTCGCAAAGTGATACATCTCTTCCATGCCGTCCATTCCCCGGCCCTGCGCTTACAATACAGCCATACTATGTATGCAAAGGTGAGCGTCACATTTGGACGAAAGTCAAACAGCGCTGATAAATGATTAGTCTTTAGCTTTGAAAAATTATTTCAATTTCTATTTTTGTCTTAGCCGTCCAGCGGTAGTTTCGTTGCCAAATTGCCCGAGATTTTTTTTTTTTTTTGTTAAACTTGGCACTGACGGGGATAATTTATATAAAGTTAGGCAACTATTCAACAGATGCATCTACAAAATTGGGACTTTAAAGATTACGAGCATGGTTATTCTGGCGTTTACTGTAAAGGGAAACCCCAGGAGAATGAAAAAGGTACATTTGCATATTTGTGAGAACAGAAATTTATTTTAAAATGTGTTTACATTTTTTTTTTATAGAAAACAACTAGATTTAGTTTAAAATGTATTTTTAAAATTAAAATGTTTGCACATTTGTGTTTTTTTAAATATATACATTTATTTTGAAATTTATTTAAAAACAATTTTGTGATTTTTTTTAGAAAACTGATTTAGAGTAAAATGTATTTTTTTATATATAGATTTAGTTCGAAATTGATTTAAAAATGTATTTTATTTATACATTTATTTTAAGGTGGTTTACGTCATTCATGTCTCAGCTTAATTAGGTGACAGGCACTAAATAGTGACTTTTTAATATTCTCCTCTTTGCTGTTCTTGCTTTAGTTTCCTAAAGTAAACAAACAAACACAAATAGATTGCAATCTCTTCGGGTCAAGGCTGATTTGTTCTTTTCCGTACAGGAGCGGACGTACTATTTTAATGGGACCGAACGCCTTTTATCTGATGTACTTCCGTGTCCCGGTTTATTTGGCAGACTTTTTGGTAAGAAATGATTTAAATGAACTCTTTTAAAACCGCAGTCTCTGAAAAAGGGAAAATCAAAAAGCGTTTGGTCTTCATGTGAGGCATGGGAGCCGTGTAAATGTTACGTTTTATAGCAAAATTAAGTACCAGAATACATTTAACTGCCTACCTAACAGTATAATTACTTTCAGCATTAGTAACTATAGGAATTGAATTATGATATCCAGTTACTTTAAACACAGAATATAGAAAGGCTTGTCTAATAAAAAAATGTGAAAAAAAATCCAGTTTAAGTTATCAGGAAAATGGCAAAAAAAAATATTTGAGACATTAACATGTTAATTGTTCTATTAGAATTGTCTCTGTTATATGCGCGCAGACGCGATAGTGATGTAATAAATCCCCATTTACCTACATCCGAACCACTAAGATATATGACCAATGTCATTAAAAAGTTAGAAGGACTCAAATTAACCCTGCGCTGTTCAACTCGGTCTTTTTAGATCTTGTTGATGTTTTTTTTATGTGCTATCAATATGAAGTGTTGGAAGCTGTCTAGATGTTCGTTGCCTTCAATATTTACAACAGGCAGTAGCGTATTCTGACCCATGCCGAAAGGTTCTGGGGGCCACCTGTTGTAGCGCCATTTCTACTGGTCTTCCCAACTGAGTTGACGCAGTCTTCCATTGTTGTCACTGACCGCAGAGTGTCCTACAGAGGTAGATCAGACAACTTAATGACTACGAGCACCTGAAGAGATATAGAGTTTTGCTATGATGGATACTCGTGGCTTTTACTTTTACCTTCCAATGTTGGAACACAATAATGAGAAACATTCCAAGTCCATGGTAGCTGGGGTCTTGGCACTTGAAGACAACGAGACCTTATAAACAGAATAAAAGAGCTGTTAAAAGCCCCATTGGTCTTAAAAAGGCTTCTTATAGGATAAATAGACAAAAGAAAAAGGATAAAGTAGCAAGCGATTATATTCATACCCAGGAACAAGATAAAGATGGCTGCCCATGAGCTCCACCAACTGCTGTTCCTGGGCATGGAGCTAGCTCTAGGTAGACTATGGTGGGGTGGGAGGCAAGTGGAGAGTAGGCAGGAGTGGGTATAAACTAGGTGGTAGAGGGCAAAACCTGGGTGAAGAGGGGGCAGAACCAAATCTTGTTCCTCGAGGAGCTTGAAAATTCAAAATTGGAGCACTGGGAGCGAGAACTTGACCCGGACACTCCGGCTGAAACAGCTGTGTTCCCAGCTATCGTCATATTGTGTTTTTCTTATAAAATAAATATATGGTCATAAATATTGCATTTGTTAGTTTATGAATAATTCTGTTTATTGCTTGTGAACTAAACTACTTTGCCTACACCAGAGGTTATAAAAGTAATTCTGACGCAAAGTTTGAAAAGTGAGCCTATCGCAATGTTCCGCTGATTAGCCAAATGACCAAATTGCCCCAAATCGCTTTTTATACAGCATGAAGCTGGAACGATCACATTTGCGGGGCGTAAATATACCATTTTTTAAATATAACACACATTTTACATTTTGTAGAGGATGAATTACCCTTCTGCCTCTCAAAACAACATAAAAGAAACAAGCTCTGTCTAAAGATGTGGCAAAATTAGATAAATGGAACAGATTAAACAAAAGGTAACCAAGTTGCTTTGACGTGCATTGAAAATGTCAAGTTTTGTAAGAAAATCACCTTGAATTGATTACAAATCTCATTTTGTATGCGGCACAAAGCGTGATGGTTAACAGGTCATGGATGTGTTTAGATTTGTTAGTTCAAACAGGGTTACTAGTTCCATTTAACCCCTTAATGACCAAGCCTGTATATGTACGGGCTCAAAATGCATTGGTTTCAATGGGTTTAGGGACCGCCCATTGTCCTTAAGGGGTTAATCGGAGTCCCACGTAATAGGCAACATCACTTTGTTTTATTTATTTATTTTATTTCCACATGACAATAATTGGAAAGACCCGTCTTACCAAAGTGCTTTACATTTCAGCATTAGTTATCGAGCGAGACAACTGTCGGAATGAAAGATGCAATGTGATCAGATATAATATGAGATATAATAATATTCTATGAATAGTTCCATAGACAACGCAAAACGTTCTCTGGAGGGGGCTTTACAAATTACCGTCGATCTAATGGGTCTATACCTTCTATAAAGGATATAAAGCAAAGGTATGGCTATTGGGAGGTTGTGCTGCCAAATGCAAAATACCAAAAATTTTGAGTTTTCTTAATTAATATAAAGAAATCGCTAATTCAAGGAGGAACCACATTGCTACTGTATCTTGGACTAAGGAACTGAAAGCAAAACCGAGAAGAACCTCTTTTCTTTCGATCAGCAGCAGCAACGTGGATGCGTGATAAACAGATTTGATGGGCTTGACCCCCCACTTATATTATTAAATATATATATATATATAAAATAATAATATATTATAAAATAATATTAAACTAAATTAATTGTATTTATTTAATGCATAAACAACTACATTAGATCTTGAAGAGTTAAAACGGTATATATATATATATATATATATATATATATATATATATATATATATATATGAAAAGACACTCAATCAGTAACATTTATAAATTCAATTTTAATTGCGATAACACTTACTATTCAAATATTCCAGTCCCGGTCCCCGTCCGCTTCTGGTCTTTACATTGTGCTGTATACGAGTTCCCGCATCACGTTTTTAATTAATGCCCTGCCCTCAGACAAACTTTACAAAAGACCGACGAGGACGTATACAGTTTATATTTGGTATGATAGATACAATATAATCTTTACCACGTTTAATTTATGAGTTTGCAAGCCACAGCTGTCTCGTTGGTTGAGGCAGGTGTGATGGTACTAAAAGGTGAAGGTAAAAAGATACATAATAAGAATTTTTAAAAGAATAACATGGTTTTCAGTGCTGGATTCGCACTTCTATTATAAATTCTGCATAAAGCAATAGGGGCAGCATGTGATACTACAGCCATAATATGAGAGGTAGAGCTTTTAACCCCTTAAGGACAATGGGCGGTCCCTAAACCCATTGAAAACTATGCATTTTGAGGGTCTCTTCTCTATTTTGCCGCTTTATTTGTGGGCATCTGCTGTGGGTGTACCACTGGCCATAGCAGATCTGCGTAGTCAATTAACAAACGTCAAAGCAGACGACCTGTTAACGGGCAAAAATAAACCATTTATCCCCACGACATAAAAGCGTCAACTTTATATACACTCTGTAAAGTAGAAGAGGCTTTGCGGGAGGACTCTCTCCTAATCGATCCAGTGCTTTGTCTTTTCGTAGTACTCGTCAGATTTTCCTTTATTAGAAAATACAGATTTTCGTGCTGATCCCCGAACATTAATGATCGATGACTTTCATTAGATTTCATATCATTCACATCATTTCGTGCAACAAAGAGATGTTTTAAAGACAATAAAGGGTAAGAACGCATCATGATAATAAATGTTGGCTTTGTGGCGCATGTTAAGAGCTGTTCATAAATATGCTTGCATCCCGGCTGCTAACTGGTTCTGATTTATCAGGGACAGCCTGTAGCTCAGTTCTATAGCTCCCAAGTGTCCCCGTTTACTGAGTACAGTCTCTCTTTGGCACCTAAATCTTGGTCTGTTTTTATCTCCTGGCGATCAGAATATAGGAATCCATAGTGTGACCGTGTTCTACAGCCCTAACAATCACAATAACATGGGTATAAATAATGTTCTTCTAAACACAAACAGAAAGGCATAATATCTTCGCAACAAGCAGTGGTTTGAAGACCTGCCCTTGGTGGAATCAAACGCTCAAGGACGCTGTTTGTATTAATGAAGAGAAGTCTCCATCAGACCAACCACCTCTATAAAAAACATCGTAACCAATGCACAGTTCTGCGATACAAGAGAAGGAGGATGAACTTCAACCTCCACAGACCTTAATGGTGAGATGTGGCCAGGAACCATGTAACCTGTGTGAGCAAGAAGGTCCACGTCTAGACTCACCTTTACACCTGGGGAAAAAATGCATACAGAAAAAATACTGGCTCCGTGGAGTGGACTTGTCCTATGCTGAAGTCCCACTCAAGAGTCTCACTGATGCCATTTCAGTAGTTGTGGGCACGACTACTTCATTAGCTTATCAGAGTAATGGTGCCCACAAGGGAAGTCTAGAACCAAAATATAGGGCAAAATTCCTCAGCAGGAGGTCAGATATAGACCATACCTGAGAACGCTTTGAGTTTCATCTGGAGAAGCACTGCTTCTCCACCACCGGAACTACCTGCTCATTTCCCCCTTAAACAGGGGCACGTCTTGCGTTGTCTGTTTTTGGCAGAGGTAGTCTTACCCTTTATGTTTGTATATTTTTCCTTGGGAATCTTCTGAAGATTTGTCTTCTCCTGTAGATACGTACAGTCCGTGCGCACATACAATCCGATACATACAGTACCTGCGCACACACAATCCGATACATACAGTCCCTGCGCACACACAATCCGATACATACAGTCCCTGCGCACACACAATCCGATACATACAGTCCGTGCGCACACACAATCCGATACATACAGTCCGTGCGCACATACAATCCCATACATACAGTCCCTGCGCACACACAATCCGATACATACAGTCCCTGCGTACACACAATCCGATGCATATAGTCCCTGCGCGCACACAATCCGATACATACAGTCCCTGCGTACACACAATCCGATACATACAGTCCCTGCGCACACACAATCCGATACATACCCTGCGTACACACAATCCGATTCATACAGTCCCTGCGCACACACAATCCCATACATACAGTCCCTGCGCACACACAATCCGATACATACAGTCCCTGCGTACACACAATCCCATGCATACAGTCCCTGCGTACACACCATCCGATACATACAGTCCCTGCGCACACACAATCCCATACATACAGTCTCTGCGTACATTCAGGGAAGTCAATGCAAAAGGATTGGGGGGTAATTTGGGTCGATTACTACAAAGGTCAATAAGAGAAGGTAAATGTTTAGTGGTCCTAGTGGTGCCTGCAGGGTGGGGGAAGGGCTAGCCAGCTGACTGCGGGTTTCTAAGGACACTCCGATGCCATGTTGATACTTGGCACCCCTCACAGCCACTCTGGGTGGAGAGACCCAATACACATACCTCGTAAAAGACAGGCGTCTTTGTTTTAGGGGGCGGGGCTTTAGAAGACTCTTTATGGGACCTCCTATTTATGTAAATTAGCGAGGCTTTTACAAAAAGAAGAACGTACTTCAGTTACACCGTTAAATGTATAACCCCGTCTCCTGCTGTCTCTATGCACATTATGGGGCTTTTAGGGCTGTAGAACCCTGAGATACCCCCATACCGAGCAAACATTCTGAGCTCCTAGAAAAGAGGGGCATCAGAGAAACAAAGAGGGGCATCAGAGAAACAAAGAGGGGCAACAGGACAGAGGGGTATTTGAGGCTAGATGAGAGACTGTCCCCCTTAAAGAGGGATACTTGGGAGGCATGCCATGGCGTGTCAGAGCGGGCGCCTAGGCAATAGCTCTGCTGTAACTGCCTGCATCACGCGTGGGCACCCGAGGACTGTCTCCCACAGAGCGGCGCGTCTGCTGACAACGTCCCCGTCAGGGGCACAGGGGACAACCCGACCTCGGAGAGCTTCACGTGTGAAAGCACCATGAGAAGGCGCGGCCATGACGCATTACAACCAGCCCCTCCGAAAACCAGTCCTTGCAAAGCTATTGGTCGAAAAGCCTGACATGGCCACGCCTACATACGCCTTTATTTACGGTTATCCAATCCATGCGGGCTAACATTTCTCGTCAATGTTGGATTGGCCATTACGCGCCAGGGCTGTCAAACAGCGACCAATAATATTGTTTGTTTAGGGGTTGAATGGGCGTTTCGGACCTCAACCAATAGAGGGAGTTCGTGAGGGCGTGGCCCACTTGTCCAATAGTGAGAGGCGGGGTTTGGCTAGTCAACACTCTCTTTGACAGCGTAGCCGCCCACATTGGTGGGAGTGACGTAAACATGCGTTGACGATTGGCTTTCAGACATATCACTCAAACACGAACGCTTGCCGTGTCGAAGAGCTTGAAGGGGCGTGACAGGGGTTTCTAAGTAACCACCCACTGCCCCGCCCCGCTCTGTCTGTCACGCGCGCGCCGCCTGCCTCTCCTCTCCCCCTCGCCCCCTCCACTCTCCTCCAAGTCCCGGCGCGCGCCCCTGGTTTACCGGTCGCGAGGAGGAGGATGTGGCGCGCGGAGGGGAAATGGCTGCCGAAAACAAGCCGGAAGGTAAAGAGAGCGGAACGTTTCAGTTGTGAACAGAGGGTCCGTGCCGGTGTGTTTGTGCGTCCCAGAGAAAGGGGAGGCGGGCGTAGGGGGGTGTCCGACGGAGAAGCACGAGCTCGGGGAGTAAGGAGGGAGGCGGGGAGGGGGAGAAGAGAGCGAGGAGACAGGAAAACAGCCCATGCTAGAAGAGGAGAGAAGCGGTTGGAAGCAGGGAGGAGAAGGGGAGGGGTGTGGGGTTGGCGAGGCAGGCGAGGGTTGAGGAGGAGTGGGCACACTTTGCTGAGAGCTCCTGTCACTTGTCTAGAATAAAGGGGACGCAGGCTGGGGGGATCCCCGATCCACGCAGCTCTCCCCCACTCGTGCTCCAGCGGCTCTCCTGTCCCATCATCCTGCTCTGCCTGCCTGTCAGGGGATCCCACATCCCACCAGCCTGTCACGGAGATCCCCTCTCTCCAGCATGGTGTGCTACTAAAGGGCTCCCAACATCCAGGAACCTCGGGCTGTCATCTTTTTTTCTTCTCACCCTCCTTCGATCTGCCGCTGTCTCCCCTCTTTTGCCCCCCATCCTGATTGGTGTGTCTCTGCACAGGGGGAAGGGGTTGCTGGGATGTTTCCTTGGCTTCCACACATAAGAACCCCCCTGGTGTACCTAGTATTGGCTTTTTCCTTTTAAATTACTATTTTTTTTTCTGGAAGAGAAGCTGCTCCTCATCATGTCCATGAATAACCTCGTGGAGGGATCTTTAAACAACCAGACTCGGCGCCAGACAACTGGAAAGTATGGTAAATGGTCCACCACAAAGCATCAGATGCCTGGAGACAGAATCGTGGCATGAGTGTTTTCCATTCAAGTGGGGGGAGGGCATCATCCATATTATTATTATTATTTTTTGGGGGGTGTTTGGACGGTGTGCCGCTTCACGCTAGATCATCCCCGGCTTTGGGGGGTGTTATCCGGTGGGGTGGTTGTATGCCAGGAGGGAAAGGATCAGGTTAGAGTTACAGGATCTCAGATATACCAAACTTTCCACTAAATGAGCATCATGAAGTTTACTACACTATACTACAAACAGGAGCACATGGCACATACAGCCTCCGACGCGATAGCGAGGAGTCCCTTATCCTCCTGGAGGACCGAGTGGCAAATATTCCTGCACGTCTCGCTCTTTTCCCCGCTTATTTAAACCATTTTTGGAGTAAACGGCATCCCCCTTTTTTAAAATAATCCATTTTCACCTTTCTTTATTTTTTTTATTCTCGCTTTATCGACTCGTTTTTGATGTAATGTGGCTCTACGCTGTTAATCACCAAAAGCTCGTCGGTTTGACATTTTAGAAAACACAGCTTTGTAAAGGAGGCGATAAAACGCCCCGAAATACTGAAACCGGGCTGAAATCCTTCGTATCATGTTTAGCAGACCATGAGCCGTAGAAACTATTTTAAACCAAAGTTCCATTGCATATTTTATCTATAGGTTAATTATTTTGTTTTTTTTTCGTTTTTTTTTCTCTCTATATTAATTGTCGTGCCTCGTAACAATGCGTGGCCGCGTTAATTGGCACATTCTACCCGCGATGTTTTACGTTTGCATTCCGTGTTGTAAATATGTTCTAATAGTATTAGATAATTTGATTTGGTCAGGTAACACCTAATATATCTCAAATCCACAAGGGGGTAGTGATGTACTATGAAGACGTTTTCAGTACAGACATGCAGATTATATGTGTTTTTTTTTTCTCTCTCATTCCCTTAAATGCTTTTGGCTTTAGAAAAGAAAAGAAAAAAAAAAATCGGGACATTTGCATTTTTAACTTGCGATGCTACAAAGCATATTTTTAATTGGTATATCAAATTAATTTCCGGCACGTCTAATAACAGAAGTGGTTTTATTTATCTTTTATCAAATTTAGCTCACTGAATCTAGAGAAATAATCTGATTTTTTTTTTTTTTATTATTTTGTTTTTAAAGAATTACCAAGATATATCTCTAAATAATATTAAAATAAAGAGACGCACGGAACCTGGCCAGGATAGTATTGTCTTCGTTAAATGTTCAATCTCTTGTTGCATTCATTTAGTTTCCACGTCTGTTTACTAGCTTGTTGGAAAGGAGAGCTGATCTTTAACAGAGTAAGCCTGATGCGTATTATATTTTACCGCCCCCCCCTGCCCGTAAAAACTTATTTTTTTTTGGGGGGGGGTCACGTGGACTCGCGTGGACACCTACTCACAATTAAAAGTTAACATTTGTAGGAAAGCACTTCTCTACCAGCATGGCAAGTAAACCAAATGAGATCGGCCATGTTTCCAGGGATAACATGCCGGTCTGAGACAGGGTTAAAATGGTATTATTTCCATATCTTGTATCAAATGTTATAGCCCCCCCCCCAATAAATGTGTCTGTTTAGAGAGGTTTGGGTACCAGAAGGCTGATGATGAAGATCTTTTATAGTCTGCAACTTTGACACATTTTGAAATTTGACTCGGGAATAACGGATACTGTGTCAGTGAGCTCGCAATATTATTACAAAGCCACGCTAGCGTGTAAATAGCCGTGTCTGATGCTGACTAGCCATTTTGTTTTCTTGGTTCTGTAATGTTTCTCTCATTAACTATGCATCAGAAAGCTTTCCTCGCACCGATTGACGTTCATGGACTCTCCGGTGTTCTTTGATTTGCAAACTTTGCAGACTGTTCTCGAAAATCTGTTTTTTTTTCGAGAACACGGCAGGATTTTTTTAGTGCTGCGGCCTGTTAGAATTCTTCCGTTCTATTCGGAAGCCAGAATGCCATTTGTTGCTGGGATAAACGATAACCGAAAGTGCTAATACTCGGTAATAAATGGCCATGGTAATCCTGCGTGCTTCTAGCAGTCGTATAAGTGCAGGGTATGTACATCACACTTGGTAATGTGGGTTTAAACCACCGTATAACAACTTCATTTCCATTTTTCTATAATTTTGTCTTAGCCTCTTTATACGTGAAAAAAAAATACATATTATACACCTATGTGCCCTGCATGGCAATAAGACGCTGCGAGGATCGTATGAGACGGAAGACAAATATTCTGAATCTTTTGCATTGTGATCCTATGCTCTTCCCTGCTAGAAGCGGCTAGCGTGGAAGAGAAGGCGGCTCGGTGTTTAATTCCCCTGGAATGTGGCACGGGGTGGACAGTCGGATTTTTATTGCGTTGGTGCGATTGATCTTTCTGCTGGTTTATTTAAAAAACTGAATGTTTCTTTAAAGAAAGTCGTTTTCCGGTTTTCTGTAAACTTGTATAGCTTCGCAGGACTTGCGTTTTGGTCGCTATCCAAGGTGCTGAATATTAACCAGGGAATCCCCACTGACAGCTGGAAACGCTCAAGTCAGACTCGCCTCCCGAAAAGCATGTTGTTGATACTGTTTGGTACAGCAGTGAAGCAGTTAAACATCTCGTACTTGCAATACAATATTTGTAGCCTGTGCTATATATATATATATCTATCCATATATATGATACACGTACACACACACACACACACACACACCAACATATATATATACGTGCACACGCACACACGTTGGTGTGTATGTGCACGTGTATCTGTATGTATATGTGTGTGTGTGTGTGTGTGTATATATATATATATATATATATATATTAGTAGCTGATATGTAAATATTGCTGTTGTGAATAGCTATAGCACAATACACTTGAAATGCAATCAGTTTAACCCTTGTCGTTCCTAGAGATCTGTTATACTTTCCTCTGGCATTCAAATGGTTCATATCCCTCAGACTGAGTTTTTGGGTCAGAATTGTAATAAACAGGGTTATGATCTCCCCTGCGATCTTTATTCTGCTTATTTATTTTTGGTTTCGCAGTCTGCTCTGTATAGGCCAGTTGGAGCAATTCTTGTTTTCTTTACTCTTCTGCCCTTGTCTTATAGAAGCAAAGTCAAGGTGGTGGTGGTGGGGGGTGGATGACTTCTGACGAATCTCGCGCGCCGTCGAACTGATCGCTGCCTATTACGTTGAATATACGTAGTCATAAATCTATTGATTTTCTTTTTTTTTTTTTGTCCACCTCTGTGTTGGATTGAAAGTCACAATAGTTACTGAAATAGAGACCGCTTGTCGGATTCTGCCTTTTTGGCCATGCGTTGTTAGAGATAATTGCCTACTAAAATAGGGAAAATAAATTCTTTGGCGCAATTGTCATGCATCATGAGAAAGGTCAGGCTGCTTTGTGTGTTGGATGCCAATGTAATCATGCAATTATCCTGCTGAATACGTTATTGCCTGACCAACGAGATCTCTCACTCGGTGATCTTCGACAAACATTAATATGTATTATTAAACCGCCGTTAACGCCTTATAAACAACAAGTGTTTTGTTATTTTAAGATGACCCTGGAATAAAGTTGGTCGCACTCGAAACGTCCCTTAAGGTAAAGGTCTTGACTTGATGAGTATTGTGCCTGCGTACAAAACACCTATCCGCCGCCGACAGCTTCCCAAATGGCCTTCTGCGTCCAGTGTTAATTAGCAATAAAGCTATACCGTTTCAATTTAAAGCCTCTTTCATACTTACGCGTCCAAATTTCTGAACGAGGCTGTGCCGCCTACTGAATTTAACACCTTTTGTACCTAATGCAGCATGAGAACCATCGTTCCTCGTCCTGCTGAATATCTAAACCTTTCCAGGAAATAACGATCCAATCCTAAAAAAACTTTGCCCAACTCATAGCTTATTTTTTTGTTTCCCGGGAATACTTAATTTTAGTCCCGGGGCTCTGTGCGGTTTAAGGTTTTGATGGAGAGATCAGGACTCGCCATTGAGTCAGTAAATGCCTATATCGTGCCACTGTGTCTATGGCAGTTCCCCCGTTTTGTATAACGTCGCTGATTACATTGGCTGTTTGTTAAATCAGATTGGATTTTATTGATTGCAGTGAATAAATACCCGTAGACTGTTACTCCTTGACCTCTGTGATACCTGGGCACGTGTCTGTTCTGAATTACTGGCATGTATAAACGCAGGACGTTGAGATGGAGCCCAAATCCAAATTATTATTATTATTATTATTATTATTCTGCCAAAACTAAACCTATAGTTTGGGCCATTTGGATAGCCCTATGCTTGGCTGCTAAATCTGCAGTAATAATGTCTTCAATATCCCTCTATTATCCTATTAGCAGTTGATGAGAAGTGCAGACACCAAAGTTTTAGCGTCGTGTAACCGGCAATGATGTAACAGTATTTGTATGAAGGTAATTGTTAAATTTTGATGTCATAAGTATGTTAAACGCACATATTTCAGCTGTTAAACAAGTGGGCAGCATGGCAGCTCCTATACATTTAATCTCCGTAAATGTTACTGGGTTATGTATAGTAGAGCCCTGCGCGGGACTGTTTTCTTAATCCCGCGCTCGCGCTGAATTTCTGACCATTACCGCCCGTTCCCGCAACATGTGTGTTCTGCTCCTGCAAACATATGTGTTCAATTCCGCCCACCCCTTACCTGAACTACAGATTTCCCGTGCGCTTCCACAAGGCTGTCTTCGTGTTGCTCCCTCACAGCGTCGATTCTCTTGGCCCGCCCAGGGGAAGCAGGAACGGAGCAGAGTCATGTGATGAGGTTCCTGGGTGGAACAAGAGAAGAGACACGGTGAGGGAGCAACGCGAAGGCAGGATTACTTGGACCCGCAGGTACATTGTGTGACTGCCCGCACCCGCGTTTTTTGACGTGTCCCGCGGGACCCGCATCCCGAGGCAGTCCTCTAATGTATAGCCCTTAATCACATTCTTCTCATTCTATCATGTAGGGTCTGAGTAATGTGAATGCTTAACCATTGTCCTTATGTATTCATCTAACGTGCTGTTCTACATAACCGTTTGAAAGACCCGGCGAGTAAACCCAGCCCTTTTTTTTTTTTAGTTAAGCTTAGAAATACAGTCTACAAGTCTCCGAGGATACGAAAACTTAGAAAAAGACTTGTGGATGACAAAGATCATTTTTGATTTGGTATGGTGTGCAGTAAAATTTTATGATCCATGTTGGCTCCTTTGGGAATATAAAGTGCAGAGAGCATGAAGAAGCCCATAAAATTACCAGGGATTTCATATTGTTTGTAATTAATGTAGGGTCTCTGAGGTTTCTCTTGGCTTGCTGAAATATTCCGGCTAAATAAAAGTAGAACTTGTCTATTTTTAGATGTAAATATCTTGCTGAGAACTTAACGATTTTTATAGGAAGAGCTTTCTGTAATGTGAGAGGCAGCCATCTCAGCTCTGTTACAAAGCAACTGGTTAACATCTACAATTCTGTGCTTTTTACGGTCTCTCTCGGTTACGTATAGAGAAAAAAAGACAATATGTAATATACACGTATATTGTATATACCTGATGTGCTGTTGGCGTGGGGGGATAGTATCAGAATAATGCATGTTATGCATTTATGTTGGAGACTGTATTCAACCCCCCCCATTCTTTATTTTTTTATCTCTCTCCTTCCTTACTCTCCTTTTCTTTCTTCCTTTCTTTTTTTCTCTCTCCTTTTTTTTCTCTCTCTCCTTTTTTCTCTCTCTCCTTTTCTCTCTCTCTCTCTCTCTCTCTCTCTCTCCTTCTCTCTCTCTCTCTCTCTCTCTCTCTCTCTCTCTCTCTCCTTTTCTTCTCTCTCTCTCTCCTTTTCTTTCTCTCTCTCTCTCTCTCTCTCTCTCTTCTCTCTCTCTCTTCTCTCTCTCTCTCTCTCTCTCTCTCTTCTCTCTCTCTCTCTCTCTCTTCTCTCTCTCTCTCCTTTCTCTCTCTCTTTCTCTCTCTCCCTCTCTCCCCTTTCTCTCTCTCTCTCTCTCTCTCTCTCTCTCTCTCCGCTTCTTTCTCTCGCTCTAACCTTTTTGTTTTCCTTTATAAAAGTTCTCACTTATTTAGATAATGTAATTGGTTGGTCAGTCTTGTTTACAAACATCTACTGGATACTCGATCTCATGCGTACTTTAATTAAAGGAGAGAGCTGTAGGTATTTGGTAAGATTACTTTCATATAGTGTTTTCAGTATTAAATGACGTTCGAGGTACACATAGCCGACTCAGCGATTTGATCTCTGGTGACCCTACCGATGTCCAGCTATTGTTAATCTGCCCATCACGTATACGAGTATTTTGGTTATTTGCGCCATCTCATCCCTTCTGACTCTCCTCTCGCCTTCACCCTCGCTAATAGACGGCGAATATCAATGAAAGGCGATGCTGCTGCTTGAAACCCTTAAACGTCTCGCTTTGTTTTTATATTTAGGTGTCGTGTCTTTGCCAAGCGTCGTCACAGCTTCGAGTTATGAATGCTTACTGGCGTGGCTATGGCACTTATACTGTAGGAAAGTGAAATCGCTTTCTTGCCCAGCGAGCAATTTGTTTACCCACAATGCCAAGGGCTTGATTGCTTTTTTGAAACCGGACCAACTAGGATCTCTGTTGTGCAGCGTTTCATACCTAAATCTATACAAAGCTAAAAATCACAAGGGAAAGAGACTGATTAGCCTCTATAAATAGAAGATAATAAGTAAACGCTGGCGGTAGATGTTTACAATATTTTTTACACGTGCTTTTAGCATGTAAGCTTTGTGTAGAAAGTTGTAATACGTTTTTGTGGTAAAAGTGAGTGAACTGGAAATCACAGTTAAAGGCATAGTGCAAGTGCTCAAAATGCTTTGGTCTTTAAGTGTAAAACATCCTTGGTCCTTGAGGGGTTAATGAGCTAGGACCATTTTAAACTGGCAGAAATCGGTAAACCGGAACTTATCGATGCGGGGCGTTTTTTTAGCTTTTAAAACAACTCTGGTTAACCCTTGTTCTTCTTCCTTGTTAGATGATCATGGAAACAGCAACGGCAGCCATGTAAAGATCTTCTTACCGAAGAAGCTGCTCGAATGTCTACCGAAATGTTCAAGTTTACCAAAAGAAAGGCATCGCTGGAACACTAACGAGGTAGTTAAAATCAACCATTGATTAACGAACTGATCTTTTCCTAAATACAAGAAATGCTTTTTTGCTTTTCTCATTATATCCGTATGTTTACGCAAAGGAGTGCGAAGCTTGGAGTGACGTTACTTATCGCATGCTAGCCCAATGCCAGGTATCCTTAAGGTGCTAGCTGTGCATAACTTGATTATGTTCACTTCTGGGTGTATTCGCTAAACTGTGCGTTATTTGAGCTGTTCTCTATTTGGTAAGCATGAGTTGTAGGGCTTTATGTGTTTACACCGGAGACTGCATTGATGAACTCAAATTGACAAAGCGATGTGTAAATGGTTGGTCCAATATAACAAGGGTTAATTACTCAACTCCTTGGTTTTACTAAGTATTGGGAAAGGCCAGCCCCGGGGAGCTTCTCCTAACAAGAAGGGCTGAACTTGCCCTGTAGAAGGCATAGTTAAGTGAGAGGACTTTCAGGAACTCTCCTAATATTAAGTATGCATTATGCATGGTCAACTCAACCCCACTTTTAGGAGAAGCTTGACCAGGCTGGGTCTTTATAATGCATAGTGAAGTCGGTAAGTTAAAATGTTTAATATAAACTGGCTCCAAACATCCAGCTTAGTGAATACACTCCTCGATGTGATTGATGGACCGTTAAAACTTTACTAGGGCCACCAAGGGATTTGGTAAAAACTTGACGTATGGAGCAGGGTAAACGGCTCATTTCTGTATCCCAGTGCCGGTCATTGACGGTGAGAGAGAGATTGCGGATTTTTGGAATGGTGTTGCTCGGTGTGTAACAAGCTAAACTACATGGTAATTGGACAAATCCTAGAAATCTTGGGGTGTATTAGGCTGTGAATGGACTCCGTGAATTAGGCTGTGAATGGACTCCGGCTACCCCAAACGACCAGTTCCCGAGTTTTTAGGGTCATTTCCTAGCGCTGTTGGTCTTACGGGAGGCATTTTTCTATCCCTGAATGTAGGGCGGCACAGTTGTGGTTTTGTCCGGATAACCTTACTAATACTAAACGGTCCGCTTGTTAGCTTGAAAACAATACAAATATCCTATTCGAGACAGAGAGTTGTTTGGAGAATTATCCTGCGCGGAGAAATCCCTGCTGAAGACTAAGATGCAACGAAGCAGATCCCCGGCACTTGACATCCATTTGTAAAACTGATCCATATCTCCAGAAAGCCGTAGGGACGCAGTGTGAATTTTGGAGCTGGTGTTAATTTGACCTTTTGTGTGTCAAGGTTCCAATATGATGGGATTTCTATGTGGCTTTTTCCTTTAAAGGGACATCCAGAATAAGCATTGGCTTTCAGAAAATGATTCTTTTGTTTATCTGTTTCCTTTGCAAAGTATTATTGTTTTTGTCTTATTTTGTAAGCAGAGTTTGACGTAAGTTTGAGATCCGAGAGCAAATCATTCCGGACTTTGTTTTACTGCTTTGCTGAAGTTGAATTAAGTGTTGAATTTAAAGCACTGCAAACTTTGATGAAGAAAGTCTTAGGGGTTTATTCACTAAATTGCGTTATGTTAGTGGGTTGAAACATTCAATATAATCACCAGCACATAATGCACACTCCAGTTTGGTGAGAATTCACTAGTTTAACTATTCCCAGCCCTTAACGCATACTGATGTTGAGAAGGTGAAAAATTTAAATATGTGGTTTAGTGAATAAACCTATTAGCCATTACGAATAGGAGAAAGGCTTTTATCTCCTCCTTAACTCGAGGTGAAGTGCTTATTCTGTGTGCCCTGTTGCTAGGATCTTGCATGTGTTAAGGGAGAGGTATTTAAATGCATCTTTACATCTCATCGTATAGAACAGCTGTTAAGTTCTTTAGAGTTTTGGGGCTTTTGGACTTTTAGAATGTATTGTTTTTGTTAGTAGCTATTTATATTTTACTGTATGCTGTTGTTTAAATCAGGCTTTTCCTCCATTCCTATTTTTTACAGTTCATTTTATTTATAGGAAATCTTGGTGGCTCGCTTGGTTTGAATGCTTTTTCATCTGGCAATTAACAGGTTAACCAGCCGACCAACTACCTGCCTATGGCCAATGGCCGCCATAACACCCTGCTTACTGTTCTTATCGAGAGTCCTTCGTTATTTGGTGTCCTCCATGTATTTTAATCCAATGTTTGCCAAAGAAACCAACAACTGCTTGTAAGCTGTAAATGTTATTGTTTATATTAATGTTTTCCGCAGGTTTTTCTGCAATTTATACTATTTTGTCCTCAGCGCTTGGAATAGCGATACCGTACATTACTTTCTGGCTCTTACATATAATTTTAACCTAAAAAAAAGAAAGTTTTGCATCTCTAATTTCAATGTGGATAATTGAGTAATATCTGAAAAAACTCATGAATTATTGTACTTGGGTTTTGTTTGATGTGGATTTTTTATGACAATTATAAAACGTAGTATTTCCTGAAATTTATTTGCAGCATTTGTATTCAGAAGAAGAAAAAAATATTCAATTTCTTTCTGTATTCTTGTAATTATCCAATTACCTGATTTCATTTTGGTTCTTAGAAATATTGCCGGTTAAATGTTTTAATGTAACATAAAATATAGGCGTAAATCAAGACTTTTTGGGATAATTTACGTTTTCACTGCAATATCTGAAATAGCCCAATTTCTGGAAGGCTGGGATCAGTGTGTGTGTGTCCGTCTGTCCGTCCGTCTGTCCGTCCGTCGGTCCGTCCGTCGGTCCGTCCGTGTCCCTTCTTGGTTATCACCTGAAGCCTACTCATGTATCTTAAACATCGTAACTGTTTTAAATCCAGAGTTTGTGCTTGTGAATGGTAGCCATAGTTCATTATGGCGATCTGTTCTCGGTGACGTTTCCTTGGCTGTATGTTGCGTAATGAACGGGTTTTAATGGTCTCGGCCAGTGATAAGATGTGGACGCTCCGATGACCTTTAACCTCGTGTTCGTGGAGAATAAGTTAATGTTTCTCGTACTTCAGATGTTAATGCGTTTCCCAACAAATGTGGTTGAGAAGTTAATAAGTGCAGAAACCTTTTGCCGTAACCGATGAGATTCTTACGTTTTTAAGATTTTTTTTCTTTGTTTCCCCCCCCCGATGATTGCCATTTTACTGCCGAGGTTATTGGCCAATAGAAACTTGATCTGGTGTCATGTGACTTCCCATTCTAGATTATTTACAATAAGATCACTAGCGTGATAAATTATTTAGTGGCAGATTAATTTTGGAAGCCGTGATTTTGATAATGTGCTCGCATGCCTCATTTGCCAGAAAAATTGCGAAATTTGATTTAACATCCGAAGCGCGATTTCCCCCAGTCTTGCCGCAGAACGCGGAGCATATTTCCTTCGCCAATGTCACGGACTGAATCGTCTAATTTAAATCGATGACGTTCTACGATCCCCCCCCACCCCAGCACAATGCAAGGTGCTAAAAACCTTTAGGGAAGCCGGAACGTCTTGCTTACCGAAATCCAGGGCCGGATTTATGGACCTGCGACTAAAGATACGAGGCTGTGATTTCAATCTAAATATCTACCATGCATGGCAAAGCATAAGGATGCTGCAGCCGTTCTGCGAGGTTAGGCATTATCTTGTCTCATTTCATGGGTTGATATGTTTCCGAAGCACTCGCTCTGACATTTTTCCTCCGTTCAAAGGGAGGGCGTCCTCCCGGCACGAAAAAAAAAAAAAAGCACGTTTTTATAGGAACGGATCTAAAATAGAAGAATTGTTAATGTGCGGTCGGCTGGGCCTTTCTCGCCGAGCCCCTGCTTTATTATTGATAGCTGACGGATCGCGCTCCCCGTATCGGAGGCGCTCGCCCGCTAAGCGTTTTGTTTCTCACCTCTTTCTGAAGCGCCCCGTGATTCCTGTTCTATTATTTAGTATTGTTTTTGGTATTCAAGCCCTGAACCCGTATATACTGCCAAAAAAACCCCCAGGCTTCTTAACCCTTTCTCTGCCAGCCAGACTAGCGCAATGGGTCACCACGGGCCGCACAAGCTAATAGGGATACGATTTGCGTTGGAAACAAAACCGGTGTCTTCCTATCCAACGTTTGGTTCAAGTCTGGAATCGTTACGGTCTGCGTCGAGGTAGTGTTGTTGAATAGCTATGACTGTTGGTGTTATATGAGTCTTAACATAACCCCCCCTTATTTTCTGGCCTTTTTAAACTATTTCTACATACAGAACTTACTTGCGGTGGCCGTAATTCTGGGCCGCTGAATGAAGTGACACCGTTTAAAGGTCTTATGTCATGATTAACTCATATAATGTAGTGGATGTATGGACCGTGACACCTTAGATATGATGTAAAGTTTTATTGTAGTGAGAGGGTGCTAGATAATTGTACAGCCTCCCATTAGAAGTGGTAGAGGATAACACAGTGCATGGGATTGACAAAGATCCGGAATCTTGGATGAGACCAACGACTGATCAACTTCTTTACATCAAGAAAAATGGAGGACTACATGAGCGAAATGGTTCTTAAATTGTGTGTGTGCTCATAAATGTACTTTATATACATATGTTACCTATGTGCTCATGACTTGCTCATGACGACTTGCTCATGTTGTAGTTTTTGGTGGTCCTGCGATTCATAGCTCTTTCTAGCGACCCCTGGCCAGGTACGATGGGCTTCCCCTCCTGCACTCACCTGCCTGCCTGCCTTAGCCAAGTGGCCTCGTTGAGACGTCCGTACCGAGTCACCCCGCAGTTCTAAGCCATCCGTAGCTCTGAGTATTTTCTGGCAAAATCCTTGCAGGTAGAGCTTGTGACGTGTATGAAAATTCCTACATGGGTTTGTAATGAGATTTCAATGAAATCCTTCCAGAGGAATCTTGTGAGAGCAAGAAAAATGTGCATGAAATGCAGCGGATCTGTTGGCGGAAGCTGATGTGATGTCAGAGTTAAAATATATAAGTCCGAACGCTGAAAAATCACAATATTAAACCCAAATGACGGCTTTCATCTCCAAATTGGTTTTATCTCAAATGTGTCAGTTTTTCTTCATTTTGAAAGACTTGACCTGATGAAAGTGATATCTTTTAAAATATGACATTACTTGATGACACTTAATATGGTAGAAACGTTCTCGGAACACGGTCTGATAGCACGGTGATCTCCTTTTACATCAGCAGCGATCAGAGAGAGAAGTTAAAGAGTTAACATGTAGGAGAAGATGCATGACACATGTATATGATTTTATATATATATGTGTATATAAATATATATTTATATATGTGTGTGTGTGTGTGGCCATGATAATCCTTCATATAATCTTGACCCCCCCCCCCCCGGCGGTTGGAGGATCATGGGAGTTTAACATCTGACAGAGCCTGCTGTTTGAAGATGGTAGGTACATATTAGATCGTAAGCTCTTTAGTAAAAGAATTCTTCTGAAACTAATATAGCATGCAACGTTAACCTTATCCATCAATGACATGTAAATAAGTCAAAACAATATGGCCGGTTTTTAATGGGTTAATCATAATTCCAATAAAGTGAGGGATGGCTAATGGCGATAGATTGAATTTTACTGGATCAGAGGCTTTGTGTTTACACAAGAATTAGCCGTAATTGGCTTTCCCTCCATTCAAAGTAGATTTGCAGGACAGACAGAGGATTATAGATGCAATAAAAATGTAATCTGCTCAGTGTTTCTTACAGCACATTTACAGCCAGGTTAATGTGGAAACACAAACAATTACAACATTCTGTGTTCCAATTAAAGTGCGAGTAATTGTTATCTAACCTATATCCTTTATATTACCTGAGGGGGCCGGCCCTGCGGACCGCTCCTTCTACGCTCCTTTCTTGTCCTGTATGTTATGAATGCTGAAAGCACATTCCCAAGAGGGGGCTCGTGTTTAACCCTTTCAGTGTCACCGAAGAAACTTTGCAGTACTTAAGAGCTAGAAGTACTTTTGCAGTACTTAAGAGCTAGAAGATCAATTTGGTCCAAACCGAAAAGGGCAGAAAACAAATTCCGTTGTCTGAAAATGAATGGACCAAAAATGAAATGAAAAATTAATCCAAACCAATTTTGGTTCCTGTTCACAAATCTACTGTGCCATTTGTTACTGTACGAGAAAGCGCTCGCACATCTTTCCCTTGCGTCTGTAGAGGGGCGCTCCGGCCATCCAATGCTCTTTAATGAATGTGACAGCTGCGTGGTCCCTCTAAACGTTTGTAGTATCCCCTTTACAAATGCTTATGGAGATTCAGGAGTAAACTGTCCCTTTTTGGTTGAAAAAAACACATTTTTGGCAAGTGCTATTCATGCCTTTTAAAATTACTATTTCATTGGCACGGATGTAGTTTTTAACCCCTACAGTGCCTGATTATACACGTAATGTATCAAAGGGCAGCGTTCCCCCCTCCATCATCCGAGGAGTTACAGCGTTAACATATGTTTCTAGATAAAGCAATTCGTGTTACTCTGCCACACTGTAATGGTGCAAGCAGTGAGCAGTTCTGTTGCTTAGAGACAGAAAGAACAAAGTAACACAAATTCCAGTTTGTCCTTTATCTTTTCTTTTTTTTTCTTTTCTTTTTTTTTCTTTTTTTCCTGCAGGGGGGAAATGTCAAGGTTACAGTAAAACAAGCAGTGACTGATGATGATCTGGCAACAATAGGCAATTATTCCCAAATGAGCTTCACCTTGAAAGTGAATTAATGCCAAATTTCTATCAAATATGCTGTGACTCTCGAAAAGAAAAAGAAAGGGGGGAAAAAAAAAAAGCTGTTCATAATTATTGGCTCCTGTTTCCCTGAAAGGTGTTGCGCTGTCTTTTCGAGCAGGAGAGTTGATTGTATCTGCTAACCTTATGATTCTAAAATATGTGATTATATAAATCCCTCGAATTACAGCAACTGAGGAATATTTTCTCATTAAAAGAACTGACCTTCAACCATCTGTAGCCCAACAAGAAAACAATTACTGGAAAGTTAGGGGTAATTAGTGGGCAATATATTTTGTTACCCCCTTTAAAAATGCCTACGTTTTGGATGAAAATTTTAAAAAAATCAGCCATAATATTATTTTTTAAATTATAACTATTTGCCATCAATATTTATTATACAAAATCAGTTGTTTGTCCATCTAAAAATATTTAATTTAAACCATTTAAAAAAAAAATATATAACTAATTTTTGGGATCCACAAATATGTAATGCAAAAAGCATGTCACGTATGTCTTGCATGTACCTGGTTCCAGAAGTAGTTTGCCTGTGTTGGGTATACAGCGAGTTCTAGTTTTCCTGTGGGAAACACCTAATTTTCTCAAGCTGCTCTTTCTAGTTGAGAGCCATTAAAGAGAACATTCAGTCTCTTATCCGAGCCCAGACTCCAAAGACAAGATTGAGGAAGAACAATCACAAAATGTATGCTTTATTAATGAAAAATACGGTTCTGAAGGGGTTTTTTTAAGCACTTTTTGAAGAAAAAAAACTCTTAGAAAAGATTTTTATGGAACTATTTGAACACTTTACATGTATTGTATGGTTAGCACTATCAGCAAATCTCAGCGCTGCTTTCATTGTAATTACATGTAATGACCTCTCTCGTGGTGAAACGTGGTAACTTGGTTCACGAATCTCAAATTTCCATTCGTCTGAATGACTTTCACAAACTCTAGGTTGGGCAAACCGATTCACTACAGGTAAAAACAACTGTGTGTCTCAAGTTTCGGAAATGAACCCAACAAAGGTGCATCTATCCCTTCCTAGGGGAGGAGGAGATTGGGCCGGAGACCCGGGAAAGCAGCTCTTCACCTTGAAACTCCAGGTCAAACCCAGAGAGTTTCCAGATATGGTGAACTAACTCTGTCCCATCAACTGTATTTCAAGTAAACACTGTGTTCTTCCCAGCCTTCTTCCAGTACCTACCCAAAAGAGAAATCTTAAATACGGAAACAATTATTACGAGCATCGATTTTCATAGATGGCAACTCTCAGGGTTGATCATCAGTCTTAGAGTTTTAAACCTTTTCCCAAGGCCTAAGGTGGGAGGCCAAATTCTTCTAGTCGGTCTGCTGCCAACACCTTCATATTGTCTGCTATCTTATGATATCTGGTTATTAAGATGACAACTCATACAAGTAATAATTTTGCATGGGTGTAATTGAGGTTGATGGACAGTGAAGATGACGCTGTTACGTGTCCTTGTTGTATTAAGACGGTGTAGGACAGGTAAAGAGTGATGAACATTCCCTTAGCCCAGTAGATTGAAGTGTCTTCCACACTTTGCTGACCTTTGATGTTGAAGTTTGAGACTGCAACAATAATACATTTGGAACCACCTCTTAGTTAGCTGCTTGTCTCCCTTCTAATTCTGCCTAAGTGCTTGATGGGGTTTTACGAGTTACCTGTAAACCTTTTAGAAAGCAACTATCCGCGCTGGTCCTGAGCACTATAGCTTCACCGCTCCGTCTGGTAGGCAGCTAAGTTTGTTTTTTATTGCATTGATTTTACCTTTTGCAATCATAAAAAAAAAAAAAAAAAAAAAAAATCCAGGTAATTTATGCTCCGTCCTGTATTTCTCTCTTAAAAGTGGTACAAGTTGCTCATAAAAACTAGGCACAGCCTGGAATATGTAAGTACATGGTACCACTGGGGCAGACAAATGACCGCCTCTGTGGCTCATTAGTGACATCAGCTCTGCTTCGCTTGGAATTGAAGTAGGAGCTAACAGATGAAATATATGGGATCTGTCAAAATGGAAATCAGCATTAGTACTTCTAGGAGCAGAAAATCTCTTACAGGTTGTAAGTCTTAATTTTATACCAGGCATATAAATAAGAACTGATTAAATAGTAAAAAAAATATAATGTTTTTCTGAGATTGCATATTGAATATATTCTCTACTTACTAAATATTGATTTCACCGTCCACAGCCTCTCAGTTTTAGTAAATTTTCAAAAAGATTTGCTGCAAAGAAATGTGGCTTTTTCTTTTCTATAGTCTTTAAAATGGTCGAGTGAAGCACGGGGTTTCTACCTTTTTAAAAAAATATATATATATATTTTTTATCTACGGCTACCTGCGGTGCCAATGAATAAGCAATAACCTTGTGTATATTAGAGTTTTAGTCTGCTAATATCGCCGACCCGTGCGCATTTTGGCGTATCCAGTCAATACACGATGAAAAGAACGCGTATATATAAAAAAATAAATAACCCGTGCATTCATTTCAGCCATTATTATTTTGAAAGTTAATTTGCAATGAGAGTCCATTATTCAACCTTTTTTTTTTTTTCTCTCTCTCCATCCTTTATTGGAAATGAATGTAATAAGTTGGCAGAGCGGCAACGTTAGAGAAGCAGAATGAATTGCTGTCCTTGGTGTAGCATGCCGCTTTATAAATAATCACTTGATTATGATTCATAGCAATGACAACTGTTAATCAGCACCAGGTTAATAGAGATTGGTATCTTTAAATGGAACTGCCAGAGTTGTACTAGAAAACCCCTTGAACTTTTCTAAGTGCTTTCTGCCTCGTCGGCTTGTGTAAAGTAGCAAAAATGGCCGAGCCAGTAATTCTGGGCTGATTAATAAATCCTTTCGCTTCTACAGGTGTTCGCGAATGTATTCCTAGCGGTTGTCGTTCAAGGCGGATTTGGATAAGACTAAAATATTCCTGTTTGAATTGCGTGGATGTGTTTGAGACCCTCTGAGAAGACCAGTTCAGCCCATCTAGTTGGCCATTTTTCCTGCTGTGAAGGCTCAGACCTAAATCAGTCGTTGGTCTCGTCTTAGGAGCTCATATGTCTATCACATGCATGTTTGACTTCCCTCACTGTCAGCCTCTACCACGTGGATCCGTTCCACTTATCCACCACCCTGTCACTAAAGTAAAACTTCCTTGCTTTACATCTAAGTCTCTGACCCTTAGTTTAGATGACGGCCTCTTGTTGTCACATTTCTCCTCCTTTGGAATAAACTCCCCTTCTGTACTTTGTTAAACCCCTTTATGTATTGAATCCCAAGCTTTGTGTTCTTAGCCATGCACTCGTGGCACCTTTTTATACAGAACCACGGCCTAAAATGCTAGTCTTCGGTTCTCCGAAACACAATATTTCCGCCGGTTTTGGCATATTTTTTTAATGCTGATCACCCATGGTCACATCTTGCTGGAAAAGGGCAGCTGAAAGACACCGGTATCCTCTAAACCTTCAGACGTTGCGCTATGTTGTATCCGAGCGGATTATTCCAAACATTGTAACCTGGCAAATAGAAAAGGCACATAGATTGTTGCCTGTTGGGAAATTCGCTGATTTAATGACAGTGTCGGTTCTGATTGACACGACTCAGAGGACACTACCTTTAGCATGCAGCACCGTGGCTTCCACCGATGTTCACATGTAGCAACGTGCCATTGATAGCATCACACGTTTTCATGCTACGAACCTTCGGTGCCTCAAGCCGGCATCAAATGCAATTTCAATTCTTTCATGAAATTACTTTCAGAAAAATGCATGGATGCATGCCATCAAATCAGGGAGAGATTTCGGTAGTTTTTAGATTTTTCTATATATTAGAATGGTATGGTATAAAAGTGTCTGAAATAATCCATGTTTTGGGCTATCCAATGTATGGGTTTAATGAAAATTCTGGTTTCTGGTAAAGTTGAGAATGTACAAAATGAACAATAGCATTTACTTATTGAGGCTACACAGAGTTTTCCCTTTTCTTGGGGATGGTGGGCTTTGTAGGGAGGTTTGTAGGGAGGTGTGTCGGTCAGTGGAGGAGGTGCTAGCCATGTGTATGGGAGGAGCTATGCTGAGATTACTGAGAATGCCACGCCTCTTGTCCAGAGAAAGAGGAAAGCGACTCAGAGACCAGGGGAAGCAGAGCTTCACCCGGAGACTCTTGGGCAATCGCCAAGCATTCCCAGGTATTAGAATGAGACAGAATTGTACACTTAACATGCTGGAATAAGATATATTTACCTCTGTACCATACCAGTAATTGCTCTTGAACCATGTATAGGGGAGTAGAATTATGAAGATTGTTTCCATGCCAAATATGAACAGGGTTTTATTTGGTATATATTGGTAACTATGAACCCCGTTACATGGATGCATTAAATGTCTGGAAATACAGGATTTCTTCGTTGTAAAAAAGTGAATGCCCCGGATCAGGTACATCTCTATCTTTTCTAGGCGATAATTTCTGATCCATGGTAACTCTGGGGCGAAATGAATATCTTTCCCTTTTTTAAGCTCTGCGGTAACTCAGTCTCTCCGTGTAAGTGGGTGTATTTGTGGTTTAATGGCATGTGTGATTTTATGCTTTCTGCACAAGTGAAGAAGTAAAACAAAACTTTATATTTTCAGCGTTAAAAGTGAGTGAAGATCTGCAGTTTGGTAACATAACATTTTTACGTGGGTTCCATAACTAACCTGCTGCTCAACAAACACATCGCACCAGCTAAGGCCAATAACCACCGAAGTTTCTACGCTTTTTTTTATCTTAAAATGGGATTTTCTAGAAGTGAAATGTTAACTGTGAAATCTTGTTGGTGGGACGCGGGGGATTTATCTCTTTCACATAAGAAAATATTTGCGCTGGGCTTATGTCGGCAATCTCGCCTGACGGGTCGGTGGAGTTCTTGTTTAGACTGTTTGCAGAAGGCCTGTGTTATATTGCCTTTTAAAAAGTGGTTTCTGTCAGTTCAACGTGGGCCATATCTGCAGGGGATTAACCGATTCTCTACCAAGATCTAATTTGTGCAGGATATAGAATGTCTTTTTTGGGTTGTTTTCCTGTTTTCACCTCTGCACAGTTCGCCGTGTCCGATTTTTTTCCTTTTCTTTTTGTTAGTTTTGATCTGTTTTGTTCATTTTTTTTAAATTATATATTTCTTTGTAGGGCAGGTAACATCTGTAGCATCTTGTCTTCCAACCTGCGCACCGTTATAACGTTTCACTGTACGACGGCGGGTGATCTCCCCGAAGAGAGTATTTTAATAGCACAGCGGGGGCTTTGTGAACTTGTAGATATACTGATTGAATAGGGTTTTGATGTGCAGAGTCGAGGGCTGATGGAGACCTATCCCTTTGTTACGTGAATGAATTGAACAAGAAACTTTGATGTTTCAGAAGACTGGGTTTCTGGAACCTCTTTTACTTTGCTTTCGTGAACCAAAAACTTGCTGAACCAAACAAATAACTTTGCTTGCGCTACAGGGTGTTTTGGTGGGAATGCTGATCGCTCCAGGGCAGGTTGACTCTGACGTTTCTCGCACGGTGTTCATTTGGAAGATATGGTGTTGGATGATTGGGTTTTCCAGTACAGGCCGTGCCCAACAGGCTTGGCAAAGTCTTAATGGCCACGTGGGTCAGAATGCATTGTTGGGCTTTGGGTGGAAGATCCGGTATAAAGCGTACAACGTTTAAAGACTCCTTTACGTTAGATGAGGGGTAACCAGCTTCAGAGGTGGCTGAGCTACAACTACAATGATGTTTGCTAAGTTTCCGTCTGAGCAAGCCTAATGGGACTTGTAGTTTCATAACATTTTAAAAATTACCCGTGGCATGAGAAAAGGAGAATGTATGTGAAATGTTTTGACCAAGAACAGACAGCTGCTTCATAGCCCGTCCTGTGGTGCATCCACACTTGGGAGCATCTCAAGTCTTAGTTCACATTTCAGTTCTGGACCACTCTTGGAGCAGGATCGGGCTGATATGTTGATGGAGATCTCTCCTCTTTAATGTCACAAGAGAGCCGAAACTTTGAGATGCTCCCAAACCAGGAGTCACCGTAGGACAGGCTATGAAGCGGCTGCCTGTTCTTGGTGAACATCTCAAATTTGTTTTGAATGAAATGTTTGAAGACACGGCTTCAAATTCTGGGCGACAGAAATAAAAGCACGCGGGATCTCGCTTTAAATTCCTGCCTGATAATGGTTTATGAGAACGTGTTTGAAGGTGGCTCTGGGAGAAAGAGGGCAAATACCATTTTTTTTTCCTTCTTCATCCTTCTCGAAGGTGTTGTGCTAGGTCTAAAATCCATTAACATTTCTGTAGCCAAGATTTGTGTTCTGATCTGGAAAGTACTCTGTATTCTTTTCACTACAAATCCCGATGCCTGTGATGCTGATTTGGAGGCACCCTGTGTACCAACTGCATATTTAATGAAATGGTTCCAGCCTAAATAAGATACTAACACCATCCTTATATCTGTGCGAAGCAAAGCTGATGATCTTTCTATGCATGGAAGCGTGTGATCTGCTCTTCGCTTATCATATATATACTGTGCATTTGAACTTCTACCATCGAGGCTGGGAAATAAGTGTGATATTTATTATTCTGCTGTGTATATGATAAAACCATATATAAATCTGAATTATTAATCTGAATAATTTGTTTTTATTTTAAAGGGACAGTTTAATGTCACTGGCAGCCCCAACAAAGAAGAATGCATAATAAATACTTTTATGAGTACTTTAATATGCATTCTTTAAAAAGATAAAAAAAAAAAAAAAAAGTGAAATTCTTTCCTTCGGCAGAAGCTGCAGCTCCGCTCTTCCTGCCACCGATTGGCTTCATCAAGACTTTTTATGAGCTGCCGTGACCTATTAATGTTTTATGAGTTTCTAGGAAGAATAATATTCAGCCTTTTCATCTAAACATGGAATCATTAACAAATATATAACAAATAGAGGAGTTGAGGTCGCTGCGCATGAGCTGCCTTCGAGCCTTATGGCACTTTTATACAAAATTCCTGGCAACGACGAGGGAGCCCTGCTTGTGATCTAAGAAAATCTTATGAGCTTTAGGGCTATAGAGCTCTGTGATACATATACCTAGAAAAAAGGGACGTCGGGGGACATAAGCAGGATCTGGGTCCCAAAGAGGGACTGTCCTTCCTAAAAAGGGGGCACTTGGGAGTTATGGTGTTTGGAAATGGCTCCCTTTATACTGTGAAGGCAGATGAAAGCGCCGGATTCCTGATGTTTTTCTGATTTACCGTAAGGAGGAGCATCGCGCGTTGCGAGGCTTGCGTGTCCTGTGTCTAAATATTGAGCGGCTCTATGATTAAAAAGATATTGCCGGCATTATTGAGCTGTTATGTGGCAGATTTTAGATAATTTAATCTTGCATATGATTTTTTTTTTAATCTGCATATATTGAGTGAAAAGAACAATCTCTATATAGTTACAGAAAGTCGTGTCGATAATGGTAATGGCCGTTGTCATTTCTGTAGATAAGCGCCACAGTCTATTAGCATGCGCGGCTCGTTACGCCTTTTTCTTTTTTTTCTTATTTTTTTTTCTTTTTAATGTTTGACGTTTCCACATGAATCCCGAAAATGTTTCCAAGGACCTCTTTGCATGTTCTGCTGTCGTCTGCGTAACATTTTGGACTTTACTGTGAAGGGCACATTGCAAGGGTAATTTCACCTATTCTGCATTGAGAGATTAGGATGCTAATGTGAGCAGATAAGACTATAGGAATCGAAGTGCATATGGGTTCTTCTGACTGATTCCAGTCTGGTTCAATGTGGAATTGAATGCACTATGTTGTCTGAATTAGTTATGAGTCCTCTGCTTCTTCTCTCTGAACCCACCGAGCGCAGGCCTGCCGGATAGAGCCAGCCGCGTATTACCGACGCGGAATGCTGATCACATGCGCAACCAGGGATACAGACAGTAGAGGCTCACCTCGCCTCCATCAAATGTGTGTTAGGCTTGTCTTCATTAAACAAGCAGCTGCTTTGGGAAATTTTGGGGATATTTTAAGTCATTTGGAACGTGTTCCCGTGGTACGTTTAACCCATTAATTGTCCCAGTGGTGAGTCACTTTGATTAAGGAATGGACCGGTTTCACAAATTCATTAAATGTCTCTCCATGCTGCTTTTTATTGTTCTTTATTTCAGTGACTTCATTCTATTTGCAGTCTATTTAGTTTAACCCCTTCATGATCTCAATACACACACTACTGGGTGTCAAACTGTTAACGGAACTGAACCTGCTGTTCCATATTTACCTGGTTTTTTTTTTTAAAGCCCACCCTGGGCTACTTTAAGACATGAAACTGGATGTTAACTCTTTAAATCTTTATTATCTGGACTACAGAACTAGAATAAGCTTGCAAGTGCCACAAAAAAAAAAATACAATTTGCGTCAGATGTACATAGGTGGATTTCGGTCACGTGATCCCTAGCATAAAAACAGCAATTCCTTTCACTTTAATAGACCATATCTCCCAACGTTTCACCTGCGTCCCCAGGAACGTCCCAGGCTACTTGGAGCTCTTGCGCTTCTGAGGGAGTGGCTTCAAGAGGGGGCAGGGCTAGCCAAGAGTAAAAGCATGTTTATACTCTTAAGAGGCGGGGCCTTAGCATTAAATGTGTTATGAGTGGGAGGGGCACTGGGCGGGGAGTAGCACTTCACCCAGAGAATCCGGGTCAAACCCAGAGATTATCCTGGGTATATTCACATGGCCAAACAGGGAGAGTTTTTTGTTCTGGGGGTGTGGATAGAGGCGTGGCTAAGGCGTGGCTTCAATGTGACTCTGAAAAGTTTAACAGGTTAAGACATCTCTAAAAAGTATAATGTATTTTAATTAACTTAAATAGTATTTTAACTTATTTTATTAACCGCATTTCCTAAAGTTTCTATAACCATAACTGTGACCTTTACGACAGTAGAGCATTGTGAGACACTCACACCCAGCTCCTGGGATATTATGATACAATATTTATTACCTTTTTTTTTTAAGTTGTGTTTTTAATTTGTTTTAGTACATGAATCCATTGTATATTTATTTTTGTGTATTTTCATCATTTATGTTTGATATTTTATGTGGAGTCCCAGATAACTTACTGTAGCTCCTTCATCTGTTTTGCAGACTTCATGGTGCTGACGTCCTTATGGATTTCTTTTTAATATTGTGTGATCCTTCATCCTTGATACCCTGACCTGCATTACCTTGGTAACCATTTCATTTTTGTTTCATTTTTAGTTTATTTTTAATTTGAAATAATATGTAACATTGTTTCATCATTTTAATATATTTATATTTATGTTTTTATGATTTGTTTCTCACTTAAGTTGCATTTCTCATTACATTGTAATTATTTTTACCTGTAATGAATAATAAAAGTTCCATTTTGTTTTTTAATTTCACTGTGCGTTTATTTTTATTAATTACACCAATTTTCTTTCTATTGTGTTGTCCCTTAATCACTGCATACTGCAAAATATTTATATATATATATATATATATATATATATAAATATATATATATATATATATATATATATAGATATATATATATATATAATATATAATATATAAATAATCCAGGTGGAGGTTGAGAGTCATTGATGTAAATACCCGGATTTGGTTTTGTAGAAAAGGTTGCTGCCTTTACCAAATTTATAAAAGCTGTAAACTGAACATTTACAGTCTGGGAGAATGTTCCACATCAACATTTTTAATGGTAGCATTTATACAGCTACTGGTGCTTGGGTTTATACCCCTGCTTGGCACATATATTAATTTAGATATACAGCTAGTATCCGTCTAGGTTCCGGAGTTATTAGTTAGGGTTTCCCTGGAGTTCAAGAAATTACTGCATTTTTTTAATTTGGAGTCCCATAGGGATTTTTTTTTTCTTTTTTTCATTAACATTGGCAAAATCCTGGTTTATCTCATTTTCTTCCAATAAACATCCTCTATCTGCAGACCCGGAGGCCACCATTGCTGTCAACCATGAGATATTTTCCCCAAACACCACACTGAGCTGATTTTTTATGGCAATGGTAACAAAGTCCCTTCCTCCATAGACTTTCATTAGTCAGAGTGTCTTGTTGTCTGAATCTTGTTAAGGCTATTTTCCCCAGCCAGTAAATAAAACCGAGCGAGAACTCATACAAATGGCTAATAAACACCTACCAGAACAAAAATTATATAATATCCAAACTGTTTTAATGCAGAATACAGCTTACTATTTTTGAGAACTTATTTTAAGTCTCAAACTAGTAATAAAGCTATGGCTGGATCTCCCTTTTAAGAATACTTTGACTCACAACAATGTCAGATGTTTGCATCTATTCATGAATGTTTCTACTGGTCTGATTGCAAAGTCAAGGTCATAATCCTTCTAGCACAAAGGAATATCACATTTGATATTTGCTTATATTTGGGAACTTTGATTTAGGGGAAAGTTGCAGCATAGTCCTTTCCAAGTTCATTTGCCAAGGCGAGTTCACATTGATGTCTCTAAGGATCCAGCTTGGAACCAAGGACGGTTCTCCTTTAGGATCAATGCAGTCCTGAGGGTAAAACAATGTAACTGATGGAGAGCCAACCATAGCTCAGATGTTACTCAACTACACCTCCCATTATTCTCTTCCAACCACTGAGAAGGAGCGTGACTTGTAAGATCTACTCGCAACCCCTGGAATAATTCTATAGCTCAAACACAATTTAGTTATTGTTAACTCTAGGGGGTTTATTTAAGGTCAACATTTCCCTAAGGGAAAAAATAATACTGGATATGTGTAATTACATCATAATTAAATTTCACATGTCATGTAAGACCAGCTCTGATCATGTAAACATATTCATTTTTAATTACCAGTTGGTGTCTAATCATATTCATGGTTCCGGGGCATACATTTTACTTGTTTTTTATCTATACAAACTCATCAAAACATGAAGACGCTAATCACGCTAATTTCACGTTGGTGTATGTTAAATATACACTCTTTTATACCGATATGTAGCCTGCCTATTGCCGAAGCACCTGACTCTTCTTTTAAATATAAATCCTTTATAGACTACAGAACTATTGGCCATATTAGTGAAAGGTTGTTAAATAAGCAATAATAATTGGTGTTACAAAAAATGACAGCACAGTTTTTTTGTTTTTTTTTTTGTCGGCTTAATGACCATTTTAGATAGTTAGATATGCATCATAATTGTTTGTTGCTGACCTCATTTGCATTTCAATGTTTAGCTATAAACCAGACCCCCGGACCGCAAGGACTATAAGAGTTTCAAAAAACGATTTGAAGTTTTGGTATTTATGGGAAAATGACTTATCAAAAGTTATTTTAGAAAAAATAGAGTAAAAAAGAATAAAGAGTTTTCAACTTAGTGTAATGAGGTCACACAATCTGTTGTCTTTCGTTACCCATGGTTTTATAGTCTGTCATTTTGTTATTGGAGGGGGGGGTGGGTTCTGGAACACCTGATACAGAGTATTATACTGTATTGAAATCTGTTATTGGAATCCCAGTCCATATAAAGAGTTAATGATTTGAAAAAGTCCCTGCTATTGGGAGCTTACAATCTAGTAGAGCTGAAACAACGAATCGATAAAATCGATAATAATCGATAACGGAAATCATCGATAACGATTTCCGTTATCGATTAATCGAGTGATCAATTCGTTGTTGGAGCACTCGGCTCCTTTTACTTACCTCCGCGAGCGTTCCCCGCTTCTGCTACACGCTCTGCAGTCTCCGCCTTCTTTTAGCTACGTGACGGATGTGACGCGTTCCGGAGGTAAGTATTCTTCATGTCTATGTGCACGGATCGCACAGAGCCACTCGCACAGAGCGAATCGCTCTGTGCGAATGGAGCCACTCGCACAGAGCGGTTCGCTCTGTGCGAGTGGCTCCACTCGCACAGAGCGGTTCGCTCTGTGCGAGTGGCTCCATTCGCACAGAGCGGTTCGCTCTGTGCGAGTGGCTCCATTCGCACAGAGCGGTTCGCTCTGTGCGAGTGGCTCCATTCGCACAGAGCGGTTCGCTCTGTGCGAGTGGCTCCATTCGCACAGAGCGGTTCGCTCTGTGCGAGTGGCTCCATTCGCACAGAGCGGTTCGTGAGTGTGGGTGCAGGGCAGAGTGGGGGTGGGGGTGCAGGGCAGAGTGGGGGTGGGGGTGCAGGGCAGAGTGGGGGTGGGGGTGCAGGGCAGAGTGGGGGTGGGGGGTGCAGGGCAGGAGACTGGGTGCAGGGCAGAGTGGGGGTGGGGATGCAGGGTGTGAGTGTGGGTGCAGAGCAGAGTGGGAGACTGGGTGCAGGGCAGAGTGGGGGTGGGGATGCAGGGCAGGGTGTGAGTGTGGGTGCAGGGCAGAGTGGGTGCAGGGCAGAGTGTGAGTGTGGGGGCAGGGCAGAATGTGGGGGCAGGGCTGGGTGCAGGGCAGAGTTAGAGACTGGGTGCAGGGGCACAGTGCAAAGTGCTGGGTGCAAAGTGCCAGTGCTGGGTGCAAAGTGCCAGGGCTGGGTGCAAAGTGCTGGGTGCAAAGTGCCAGGGCTGGGTGCAAAGTGCTGGTGCAAAGTGCTGAATGCTGGGTGCAAAGTGCTGGATGCAAAGTGCCAGGGCTGGGGCAAAGTGCTGGGTGCAAAGTGCTGGGTGCAAAGTGCCAGGGCTGGGTGCAAAGTGCCAGGGCTGGGTGCAAAGTGCTGGGTGCAAAGTGCTGGGTGCAAAGTGCAAAGTGCTGGGGCAAAGTTTCTTGAACAGTAATAGTCCACCTCTTTTCAGAATGTTTGGGGTTATTTTGTTTCATAAATATTGTGTTTGGGTTCTTGTACTTTGAAAATATTGTTTTTTATTACATCATAACAAAATAAGAATGTTAATGTAAATTTTAAGTTGTTTTTTAACATCCAGTTCATTAAATTCTTTTAAATAAACGAAAAATTTGCATATTGTTTTTTTTTATCCGATTAATCGATTAATCGAAAAAATAATCGGCCGATTAATCGATTATTAAAATAATCGTTAGTTGCAGCCCTACAATCTAGTCTTTCTTAAGTATATCTCTATAATACCTGCTTGTCTGGGGGCTCCAGGAACCTCATAGATTCCTTCTTACATCCCAATAGTAACTTCATGCCTGAGGTCTCCATGAACATTAGAGTGTCTGACTTTTATCCTTATAATACCTGACTCTAAAGGCTCCAGGAACCTCAGATTCTGGCTTAAATCCCGTGTGGAGGCTCCAGGAACCCTCAGAGATTCTGACCTACATCCTTGTAGTACCTGCTTGGTTGGAGGCTCCAGGAACCACAGCAGACTATCGGGGGCTGTAGGCTGTCCTTGATCTTTTGGCATGGGATGGTTGAGATCTTCTTGCGTATTGAGAGTAACCATGTCCCGTACATGCTTAGCCTAGACGCACCATGACCTGAAGCTAGAGAATGAGTTGGAGAGCTCCCTGGAACCAAGCCAGTGAAGTTCCCAGGTATATGTAGATGTCTCTGCTCACCATCGTACCCTTGGGATGGAAATGATGTTTACAGAAAGTGCGCTGAATTCCTTAGTGCCTAATCTCCAAAATGCAGATAAACAGGTTTCCAAGCAACGGCACCCGAATCTGACTGATTAACCAAGAAAGTAGGCCAAACACGCCGTCTTTTCTCAATGAATATAAACTAAAGATGGCCAACTATTTAATGTGCATTTTACCTTCGTTCCATCAAACTGGATACTATGTCTTTTTTAAATAATAAAATGAATCTTGGTAACATATGTATACAATCCAGACACAGGTAAAAGCATCTTTATATTTTTCCCTATATGATCATTTATTACATTGTATCTGCGGCAGTTTACAACACATAAGTCATCACAATCTTTTTTTCCCCCGCTTTCTATTATTAATGTTCCCTTCTCAATCTGTAATTTCAAACAATCGCTCGAATTTATTTCACGTACGCCCGGTGCGCAGATCCAAGTTATGTTCTTTTGATAGAGTATGATTAAATGGTAGTAATTAATTAGCTATTAAGGATCCATCACGCAGCGATAGGAATCTTGGAAGTCTAATCAGAAATGTTAGAATTGCTCTGACAATCAATGTTCTGTTCTAAGCACTTCCGCGTGTTTTCTCTTAAATGCGGTGTCGGTTTTTGTTTTCCTTCTATGTGAAGAGTGAAGCAAAGAGGCAGCTGGTGAGTCACGAGGCAATAGAAGGTTTCGCTTGGTCTTCTCGCCAGTTTAAAGATCGTCCGCTCGATGTATTGGAGCGCAGTCAACCACTTATCTCCTATAAAACCACCCGAGCATTACGGATACTCCTGATCTGAGCACGTTCTCTCCGCGATCAGTACAGAGGGGGTTAGTGTGTGATGATTATCCAACGTGGATCATCTTAAGGGGGCTAAACTATGTATATTTCCCTTTAAAGATGTCTAAATATGCTGACGTCCAAGGCAATTTGTGTTAATCAGCGACGGGCGTACTGTAGCTCTATCTCTTCCTGCCATTTAAGCGAACATAGGAAATATCTCCTATCAAGCATGGCCCAACACAGCACAATTATTTTTTAAGTGTCTCATTTTTTAATTCGGTAACATTTAGTGCTGATGTTTTAATTGCATTCAGCTGAAGCTGCTAAATGAGCACGGAAATGAATTTAGATCTTATCCAAGCTTTCTTGCCACCTATGAAAATATATATCATTAATTAGGCTCTGGGATTATTCCTATTCCGTGTTACCGAGGGACGGTATAGCAATGGGATCTGCCCCGGCTGTGAGCGTGAGTAGGGGGTTGCTCTTTTTGTTTCATGAGCGTGCGATTGCATTTTTGTCGCGTAGGGATTTTTATATGAAGGAGCCGGTGTATTCTTGTGGTGGCCCCATACCGGCAACAAATACAAATGAATACAACATTAATCAATTAATCCAATCAGCGAGTGTTGCCCATTTTATAATGCATGTCGCTCTGAATAGTTTGCCAGGTTCGCCAAGAAGTAATGAACCATAGTGGCTTTTCAACATAACTGCATGTATTTAATTACTTTAACAGTACGTGTGCACATAGATCATATAATACGGTGTGTTATACACAATGGAACATGTGTAGACCATTCATTGATATATTATTACTTTACAGAGAGTCCCTTTAAATTCTCGTGCACGGTCCCTTTAAATTCTCATGCTGGTCCCTTTAAATTCTCATGCTGGTCCCTTTAAATTCTCATGCTGGTCCCTTTAAATTCTCATGGTGCCCCCTTTCAAATGCATAGGCGCATTCTACAGAATTATTTTTGCCCATTTCCTTGTCCCCCCAGCTATATTCCCTGCACAACATGTGTACCTGGAAGTGCTTCTTGCCACCGATTGGCTGCTCCAAGCAGCCAATCAGTGTCAAGAATCATCAAACCACAGAGTAGTATGGCAGCTGCTGGGCTGCAGTTTCTGCATCAGGTAAGTGTGTTTTATTTTATTTTTTTTTTTCATTTTTTTGTTTCTTTCTGAAGAATGCATAGAAAGGCTGCAGATAATACATTTTTCATAATTGTTTTTTTTTCCTTTAATATAGTTTTTTTTTAATCCAAACAATAGGTGATGTATTGTTCTAAAGGGAAGAAAAATGCTTAATTACATGCACATTAATGCATAGTTCCTTAACGCATGCTGTGATTTCTGTTTTAATACGTTTTTGTTTAAAGGAACTAAAATCTAAACACCACAGAAGCCGTCAAAATCCAATTTTCAGTGTATCGGTCCCTAATCCAATTTTGGTTTAAAATAGTGTTGTGATAGAAAGAGAAATCTCTTTGGGATCCTTAAGCACACGTTGAATTTAAGGTGGACATCCTTCAAGTCGGTCTGTACATGTTATTCTCTCTCCTTCTCTTTACCCTCATTCCAATCTCGCCTTTATTATATCTCATAGCTCATTGTCAATTATTCTCTCTTTCACAATTCTCCTGCGGGAAAGTTTTATACATGTATAGATACATGAAAGATGAAACAGTTTCATTTCGACTCCAAATGTTTAATGGCTAAATTGCTGCATTCGTGCGGTGAAAATTTTTCATTGAGTTTCTTGGCTTTTCACTTTACCTGATTTAATTCTGCCCTTCGCACGTGAAAATATCAAAAATGTCTAAAAAATAATTTTAAAATATTCTGCCTAAACAATAAAATTTTAAAGTGAGGGCTAAATGTACTCAAATATTAGTAGGCAAATATTTTCAGTGGATATTTTCTTTATTATATATATATATATATATATATATATATATATATATATATATATATATATAATATTTTATATTTTATTATATATATTTTTTTGACATTTTTTTAGAAAAAAAAGTTTCTGGAACACAAAAAGTTTTTAATTTCTATGAGAATCCTCTCTTTATAGTTTCTAAAAAGTAACTTTATAAGCCCTTGAGCAAAACAAAAAAAAAGTTTATTACGCGGACACATCTCCCTTTTGCTTAAACATTTAAAAATGTTGAAAAAGTCAAGAAATCGGAATGAGCCTCTACTTAAATGTCACAATTTTTATTAAAACTGTTTAATTAACATAAAAAGTCCACAACTTTAGTAAACTCATACATATTTAAGTGAAAATTCGCAGCAGATTACGTCGTTTTACATTCTTACCTGTGCTCGATGAATAAAGGTGTGCTGATAATAAATATCTCTATTTTTTACCGGAATGTAGAGTAATGTGTGCTTTCATTACATCATAAAAATTGATGATGTCTCCAATGAATGGCTTTTTGAATTTGTAACTATTACAGAATATACAATTGACAATTTAACGGCTTAACGATTTAGTCAACTTAATGGACTAAAATATGACTTGGAAAAATTGAAGCCTGGGGACCATGTACTGCCCAAAGGGCTTTTATAGAGATCCCAGCTTGTCTGGATAAAAACAACATGACTTTTATAGCTGTTGGTCATTTTTACTAGTGCCCAGTCCATCACGGCAGTCTATAACATTGTTATACGAGTCAATTATATTTACAGACTTACAGACTGTGAAACACGGTGACAACCCCCGGATCTATTGTAACGCACACCGAGTATATCGGTAGGGACGTGGTCACCGTGCTCAATAATCTGCCTGGATCTGTTTATTAGGTCATTGCACTCTTGGCTGTCCACATAAAGAAAAGTGGGGAAACAGTGTGAGCTTTATACATTTCTATTTGCCTTGAAATTAACAATATTAGAACTCCGAGGGACCCAAGTCTAAAAATGTTGCTGTATATTACAAAATGAACGCAATTATTTCAAACCTGCTTCACGACTTTGTTGCCCAGAGGATACAAAATCCTTCTGTTCTGCCGTGTATTTTACATCCAGCACATGTTTAGAAATAGTAATAATACTGTAATCTCTGGGAATAGAAATGAATGTATAGCTACTATGGAGAGTCAGAGGTGTGCTAAAGAGGTAGGGTTGTGTTTCTGTCCAGGTGGTTAAACCTCTTTAATGTTTCAGTCTAAAATAAAGCACTGCGGACTTTCTTTGATGCTTATTAGAGAGTAATTTATCCTAAAAAGTGTACGATCGTAAAATGAATATAGTAAGAAATAAGAAAAGTGTCCGTTCTGTGCCGATATATATATATAATATATATATATCTAGATATATATATATATATATATATATATATATGACTGTGAAGCATTATGATTTCTTTAGCCTCGTTATTAAGGGAACTTGTGAAAACAGCAGTATCCGATATGAACCGTGAAAGCCATATACTTCACACACACTCTGTTAACTAATGATGATTATTAACTGACTCTTAAAGAAAGTAGCTTATTACCCATCAGAGCTGCTCTTGCTTCTGGAAACGTAGAAATAAAAATGGGCAAACTAAATGGGCTGAGTGGTCCTTATCAGATGTCAAACTTATGTTTCTAAAGAGATTCCATGCATGCCGATAAAATAACCTATTTACTTGAATGGTCAATGCAGGAACACAAATGCAAGAGCAGTATCCTCTAACCACGGGTTAAATCTTTGCACACAAGTGTAAATTCCCTTCCGATTATATTAATAGGTTTATAATAAGTTCACAGTCTGCTTCCCCTTAAGACGCCACCAGTAGAGGTTCGCATCATCCTCCCCTTTTGTCACATTTTAATTTAAGTCGCCGAGGAGCGTTTGAGCGATAGAAGTCTAGACCTTGTTGAGCATATGGTTCTTCCTTGGGCCATAAAGTCCAAATAGGAATAATTGCTTTCTGTCTAGAATTAAAAAGGTGTTTTGGAATGTGGCTGTGTGCAAATTTATAACCTTGAGGACTTAATGGGACATTAATCCTATAGAAGGAATACAAAAAGGATCTGATCTTGGATAAAATAATATATGGTATATATATATATATATATATATATATATATAATATTTTTATCTACTCTTACAACCCATTAAGTGATAGGTCGAGAAGGCCATATTATGAATTATGATTATACAAGTTACTTCCAGAAAGGGTTTTTTTTTTAATTTCCCAAGAACAGCTCTGCAGAGGAAACTGAAATCAAAGAATTAGCAATTGCTCGAACAAATGCTTTAAAATTACTGGTTTAAATCATTAGGGTTTTTTGAATGCAAATAATTTACTAAATGCTGAGTAATTGCATGTGCCACATTCACAAATTGCTTAAATAAATCAACTTGTTTAGATCTTTAATAGAGCTGAACTGTAATGAGATGTATTATAATATAGGAAAAATTTGAAATAAGGGAACTTATTTCAAGAAAGAATCATAAAAACAGCGGATGCGTGATGACTTTTTAAAGCAACAGTGGGAAACCCTCAATCTGATTTCAAAAGAGAGCATTTTCCTGCCGCTGATTGGCTGCTTCAGGTAGCCAATCCAGTGGCAAGAATCGTTGGACCATGGAGGAGGAGGGCAGCCAGGTAAGTGCTTTCTTTTAGTGGGGTGTCAGGGACCGGTTAATGTCTGTAATAGCTCTTCTTTCTAAGATATAAATGGCCATGGGGGGGGGATTTTATGGATGAGAATGGGCAGAACTGTGAAGATACCTGTGTTCTAGAGAAGATGAGACCCAGTCATTCATTCCACTAGACCCCCCAAAAAACATTTTGTAAAAGTACCCTATTGAAGTTAATACCAGTTATATGTGTTACGTAATTACAGAAAACATACTGTTTAGCAACATTTCACTAAAGTTTATATTACAGATTTTTTTTCATTTTCTAAGAAGAAAATACATTTTCCCACTGTTACCATTATTTTTTTCTGTAATAACACAATTGTCCCCAGTCTTTAATATTATGCGTTCTTTACTGATAAGAAACATTTTAGAACAAAAAAAAAAAAGAATACCATTCTGCTGCTATAGCAATAGAATATGTATCCTATCAGTTATCTTCATTGTGTCACATGACTGCAGACAAGAATTAGGAGGTCCCTGACTATATAAAAATGAGTGAGAATTCGACAGATATTTGGACGGGGTTTGGGGAAAGAAGGAATGGTTTTTTTCTAATGTATTTTTTAACAAGGTTCAGTGGTTTAGGTGGTTTAAGCGCTTTATATAGAATACAGTTGCAGAAACGTGGATGAATAAAACATGAGCCAATGTAAACCAGGACTATGAGCTCTTCTGGGGGTTGAGAAGCGAGATGGGGAGATGTGATAGAAGTGTTTAAATACATAGAGAGATATAACAAAGTAAAAGGAGGAACTTTATTTCAAAGGAGGAAAAATGTTAGAACAAGAAGATCAAAGGCTTAGATATAATAAGGACGTTTTACTTTACTGAGAGGGCAGTAGATGCATGGGATAGACATACGGCTCCTAAATCCAAGACAAGACCAACGACTGATTAAGGTCTGAGTCTTTACAGCAGGAATAAATGGTCCAAATGGTTTTTATCTGCCATCAAATTCAACGTGTCTATGCGAGAGGCGCCAAAACCAACTTACACCCAAAATCCTTTAGCTAATACAACAAGAATGACATTAAAAATATACCAATAATAGCTGTCTGCCGTTAAAGCCTCGCTATAATCTGTCTCTTCTTTTGTCCTGAATGTGAATAAAGAGCTTTTAATCTTCTGATTAGATATTTTAATAGAATCTAAATGTTTAACTTTGGAGGAAGACAGATCGCTGTTCTGAATTCACATTAACACCGAGGATCACATAAAAATGTTCCATTATGTAAATGAAAGAAATGCGACATTATGTTACCCCTGACATGTTCCGATCCTTTTCCGCAAAATGATGTTTGGAAAACCACGTTATATTCGCATCAACGTAATTCCGTTCAAAACGTTTCCTCTCTTTTTTTATTTTCTATTTCATGTTAACAATATACGATCGGCGCTGATAAATCCTACTCCTTCTTCTAGTTCACTTCGCCGGGGGCTAAACCATAATTCACACCATTTGCTAATCTTTTGGTGTGAACGACTGTGGGATCTCATCATTTGTTGTGTGATTAATGAGAGAAAGTTCACAAACGGTTTAAAAACTGCAATACATTAACGGTATTAGCTACAGTATTCAGTAATATCCCATGGGAATTATTTGCAGCAATTAGGTAGAAATGATGCTCTCTAACTGAGAAGTCTGTCTCTTGGTGTTAAACACTGTTTTTCCTTTTTTAAGAGCAATTTAGGTGCAAAAAATGTGTCTTATCACCATAGCACCTATGGAGGCCCCTGCTGTCCCTAAAGTAATGCGCCAGACATATTGCGCAACACCTCTTTTTTCCCCAGGTATAATTGAATCCACCTTCTTGCCCTGGTCACACCATCGAGTTTTTGTAGATGCCTATGAGGACAATAATGTCCATGTTATCCTTTGTATGCTATCAGCAGCATGCCTGCCTTCATTATGTTGGTTATTTTACAGTTCTAACATAGAGAGTTCTGTAGCATCAGGTCTAATAAAAAGGGGGTCGATTCACTAAAGGGTGAGTTTTTCAGGCGCGTTGTGGTTTTTAACTTCCTCGCTTCACTATTCATTATTAAGGGGGGATACGAGATGGTTACTCTAGCTAGAAGGGCTGAGCTGTCCATGTATAGTCCAATGGGTGAGAAGAACGCTTTTCGATATAAATATACATTATACAGGGCCAACCAAGCTCACCCTCAACGGAAGGTCACTGGAGTTAGACCTTCATAATATAGAGTAAAGTCAAGAAGCTGAAACACAACTCCCATGCCAAGTCTCCCAATAATGAATAAACCCCTAATTCTCCATCAAGCTGCAAAGGTCCACAGACAGCAATATAATAATTATTTTATTTAAATATAAAGATAATATTTATCACTTATAGAAAGTTATCCGTTGGGATGGTAATCCCAAACATAGAAAGACATTTTTTTTTCTTTTAATTATGAGCTAAAATTTGGAGAATCAGATGCACACAAGCGTCTTCGTTCGATAGCTTTTGGTATTTTTTTTTCAATTTGTTGACAATTCATATTTCATATATATTTAGTAAAAAAAAAAAATCTAAAATTAAATTTCCAGAGCTTTCTATAGCGAATATCTTTTTTGATAGTACCATGGAGGTACGAAGACCGCCTCGACGATGCTCCTCGGCCAACGCACTGAATTTCATTTTGTTTCTTCTGGCGATGACACATCGGCCAAGCTGACGTTAGATTGAAAGCGGGTAATCGGAGTCTGTAAGCAAATACAAGATTAGGATGTTTGTTTAAATCTCTTCGATTGGTTATATTTCGCGAACCGGAGTTAACTGTACAAAAATCATAAAGTTTGATCTTCAAATTTGCTGAAATATGCAAAGTACTAAATATTTGATCTAACGCAGACTGCCAAACTAGTTTATCTCCTTGCTGACAGCAATATGAAATGAGCGAAAACTGCAAATGTTGTTACGGATATTCCCCCCCCCCCAGTTTATAGAATAAATTGTATGGAAAACAAGGACATAAATCAGAAGCGCATCATGCCGAAAGTTGTTTTTTGCCTAATTTATTAAAATTAAATAAGTTAGCATCTAGAGTCATTGTTGCATAAATAGATTTGAAAGTTTGACTGTGAGCATCATTAATCCTAGGTATGAAGTTGACTTGACGCAATGATAACGGAGGAGGGGTAAAAGAATTTCGCTCTAAGAAAACTACGGCCGTTAGCGATTCATACATTCTCTCTTCGTGCTCACAGGTTTCATTGTTCTTCTCCATTTTTGTAACAAAATGATGTTTCACAGAATCATTTCCACTTATCGGAAATGTTATTTTATGGAGGAAAAAAAATAAGCATGCACAGGATAGACAAATATCGTGAATCTAAGACGAGATTAAAGAGAGATTAAGGTTTGGGTCCCTACGGACTACGGCCAGACTGGATGTGGCTCCGAATGGCTCTTATGTGCCGTCAAATTCTATGTTTCTACGTCTCTATTTAGGCCCAAGTTAGACAAACAGCCTTTTTCCGCTTGAATCCTGGAGAGTGGCTCCATATGCGCCACATCCGCTGATGAGGTGCCTCTAAAAGCTATAGATTTTTATTCATCGTTAAAATAGATCATAAAAATTAAACTCACATTGAATTAGATATAATACAACATATACTTTATCTATTATAATAGGCTGCGCATTATTTAAGTTATTTTTTAAGCAGTATTTAAAAAATGCCCGCACTAGGCCCACTGATTGGCTCAGATTTGTTAGCTCCGCCCACCCGCAACATTGTTACTGCACCACAAAGAGAAGATCCCATTCACAGATACATTAGGTGCTTTAAAATTCTTATTAGACTTCCTTCGCTGTCTGCTATGAATATTCCTTTTGTCGGGGGCCCCAAAAACAAAGGCAGTTAACAAACCGCAAAGTGCTTCAGCATGCAAAATTCACGATCGTGGTTACGGGTGATCCACGGATTTAGTTTACGTCAGATTCCTCTTGAATGCATGATTTCACCAGAATATGTTTTCCAAAAACACAAGAACCGGTAGGGTGTAAGGAAATTTGGGAAATAATAAATTCCCAGTAACCGAGGAAGTAAAATATTTCATCCAAATATAGCGCATGTTGTATGTTTCATGATCACCGTGCCTGTGCTCTGGAAAACAATTCATTCCGTGATGGATCCTCAGTAGTCATGCTGTGCGCTAAGTCTTTACCTTTCCTTGGGGAATAGAACCATCAACCTAAGAGCTTCGAATTCATCTGCTAAGCAGAATGAACCAGGAGCTGAGCTAGCAAGAGCTTCCTTAGTGGCGGCGATGATTCCCTCTCGTTATTACTTTGCCTATCTTACATATTGCCATCCAAGCATTTTGGATGCTTTATGGAGGTTGAATGGCAACAAAGTTGCTTTTTATCCTCCTTTTCCTTCTCCGTGAGTTAAGAGCATATATAGCAGAGTTATATAATGGCTAAAACATTTACTCAACACCAGTTGTTGCATAAAATTTGCCAACATACATCATATCTACTCCGATCCATCAGAGTACATTCTAGATTTTTAGTACAATCTTTATTTTATGTGTATAACATGATGGCAGTCAATATTTACACATGACATCATACGATTTTCTTTTTTCCTTTTTAATGGTTTTTATTAAAGGTTTCATAAATAATGTTAATTATTTTGAAAAATGTAAGAGAAAAAAAAATGGCTCTGTTTGGAACCTGGATTGGAAAATGTATTTAAAAGGCACATTTTCTCATGTCAAGGATCTGTCGGGAGCAACTTCCTGAGTATCACTTCCTGTTCTCTCATACAGCGACTTCCTGGTTATTATTATTATTCATTTTTATTGTTTTATATAGCGCCTTCAGATTCCGCAGCGCTGTACAAAGGATAGACATAACAAGTAGTATGTAACATAAAAAGATGACTTACAGAAATAACAGATAAGAGCATCATTTCTAGATTAAATAGCTCTGGACAAATAGAATAAAACTTAAAATCTGTTTTGCTTATATATATAAAATATAAATGTATTTCCCGACATTCAAAATGGTAGTGTTTTACCCGATATATAGGATTATTTGTTTCAATTTATCATGAAGCCTCACAATAATATAACGCGTGGTTTTATCTATCGCCATGGACACTCGCAACCGCCCGTTACACGAAAACCAAATCTCAACATTCTACACAAAACGGTCCGCTTTGCCCTTATACATGTACACTTAATGGCGATGGTGTGTACGTTACCCTCCAGTATTCCAGTCTGTGCTCTCCGTTGACTTCTATTGATCTTTCGTGAAGGGCAACGAAGGGCCTTTTGGAAAAAAAAACCAACAAATGAATGGACGTACAAAAGGCCAATTCTGAAAAACATCATGCAATCTTTGTTTATTTACAATTTAACCCGTTCGCGCCTGCGCGTTTCCGGTTCTCCTTTTATAAGCCTATACGTTGGCTCGGATCGGTAGGCGCACAGTTGGTTAATTGAGAATTGATCCGTTCCGGTTCCATGTGCACTAAATTACTTATGTTGTCAGTACTACACATGAGATATTTCAAAAGCTGTAGCCGTCCCCCCCTTTTTTCTCACAAGTCATTTGTATCCGGATAAAGGGATCGTAGCTTTTCCCCGGTCGCTTTGTACCTTTGTGCATATATAATAAGCGTGTTTTAAAAACAAAAATCATAATGTAGTGGACGGGAAAGGAAATTCAGACCTTATTTCATTCCACAATTTCATGGCTCGCAAAACTTTCCGAAAAGCTGAGGTTCCGAAATCAGCGCTTGTGAACTCAAATAAATTTCCTGCCTTCGATCTCTTCTTTAGAATGTGTGGAGTTTGCCCTCCAGCGAGGCCACGGGCAGAATATTTGATCTGTACGTTGCATCTCTTTCTCTTCTCAAGGCCTTGGTGAGGGTCACCCCCAAGACGCATCAGGCCAACTATGCTTATTGCAAGTACCGAGTCGTGCCAAGAACATCTTTCTTCTGGAAAGCAAATAAGCAAGAAAAAAGAAAGTTTCATTTATAATTCCTGTCTTTTTTTTAGTACATACGTATTTCTGATTATATATCCCTGAGACCTCTGCAGATATCACGGCTCACTAAAGGGTGGTAGAGCAGCCTTTTATCTCTTGGTCTAGGCCAACTAGGTCCAGGCCTAGAGAGCCAGGTCCAGGGGTGCGACAGCCCGTCTGCCGTCAAAAGGGAGATTACTGATATCGCCAACCGGCCCATCGGTGTATTGCAATGGTGTTTCCAGACTGAAATAAAGAATACATATTAAAGTTTGGGGTCACTCAGCTGTTCTCATGGGGGGAAAAGTACATTTCTGGCTGTAACATAATTGCAAAAGGGTTTTCTAACCATCAATTAGCCTTTTAAACTTAAACTTGGATCAGCGAACACAAGGTGCCATTGGAACCCAGGAGTGATGAGAGTGATAAAGGGCCATTGGAACACAGGAGTGATGGGAGTGATAAAGGGCCATTGGAACACAGGAGTGATGGGAGTGATAAAGGGCCATTGGAACACAGGAGTGATGGGAGTGATAAAGGGCCATTGGAACACAGGAGTGATGGGAGTGATAAAGGGCCATTGGAACACAGGAGTGATGGGAGTGATAAAGGGCCATTGGAACACAGGAGTGATGGGAGTGATAAAGGGCCATTGGAACACAGGAGTGATGCGAGTGATAAAGGGCCATTGGAACACAGGAGTGATGGGAGTGATAAAGGGCCATTGGAACACAGGAGTGATGGGAGTGATAAAGGGCCATTGGAACACAGGAGTGATGGGAGTGATAAAGGGCCATTGGAACACAGGCGTGATGGGAGTGATAGAGGGCCTCTGTGCACCTATAAAGATTTCCATTAAAAATCAGCCGTTTCCAGCTACAATAGTCATTTACAACATTAACCCCGTCTGCGTTGCATTTCTGATCCATTTCATGTTATTTTAATGGACAAAATTTGATTTTCTTTCAAAAACAAGGACATTTCTAAGTGACTCCAATCTATTGAATGGTAATGTAAACCTATTGAAGATACCTTTCCTTAACATACATCTGGACATAAGAAATGTAATTTAACTTATTTTTTTTGTTATTATTCTTCCTCTTATCATCCTCCCTGTTGTTAAGTTGCTGAACGGTGGAGGCAGCCTTTGTAAGAGTAAGGAACTCCGTGCGGTCATCCTGGTCACACATCACGAAAGATGACCACGGTGTTGGTTCAATGAAGACATGACTTTCACAGATATCTATAAAGACAAAAAGCATGTCGCTTTGCAAACATTAGGTCAGCGTGTGTTCAAATTACTTGTTATCCGTGATTGCTGAGGGAACAGTCACCTAGTACGGCTTTTTTCAAGAGTTTTGTGCAGTAAATCAAACAATTCAAAGGTTCGCACTCAGTTCAGAGAGAACGAGAGAAAGCTGGCCAAGAACACGCTATGCGATGTTGCGCAATGTACCTTGGAAAGGAGATAATTGCTCTTATGGGGATTAAGGGAACGAGCAACTGAAATTATATCAGTCCACTAAAATGTAGAAAGATGAACACATCTCTCAAATTGGTCTCATTCACATTGAGGAGGAGGACACGGCGGAAGAACCTAATCAAAGATTTTTACATTATAAGGAGGATGGATCACGGCTGATCCAGGTTATTCGAGACGAGGCGTGAAAAACAAAAGAGGCATAGAACTTTATGAAAATATTTTTTAGAAGAAGGTCTCTGACCCAAAGATGGTAATGTGTTGGTAACAGTTTGTTAGTGTATTACGCCATAAGATATGGTAAGCAATGGGAGCAGCGCAAAAATAGATTAACACGAAAGAAAAGTGAAAAAATTGTCATATTTTTTAAATTTTAATACAACAAAAAATGTAGAGAAAACAAATAAAAACATAGTTATGACATACAGAATATATGAGTTACAAAATAACATTTTTAGGAATGATCGGCGGATTATTGGGGCTGAATATATCTCTTCAAGGAAAAAGACACAGAACTGGAGTCCAGTTTCCATATATCAAGATTAAATTAGCAGGAAGGGCTTGATACATCACATAAAATGCCAACAAAGCATTAGTTAAAATAAGCTAAAAAAAATCCTTAACAAAAATCTTTCCAAATCAGCAAATTCTGCGTTGCTCATATATTGATAGAGGAGGACCTTCGCTCAATGCGTCTAATACTAAAGGGCTTTACTCACTAAAGGGTGCGTTTCAGAATTTCATTATATATTATGAAGGCTCCTCCCCAGTGAGCTTCTGCTGCAGGAAGAGCTTGGCCTACCCCGTATAATGTATGGTTAAATCAGCGAGAGTTCTTCAAAGTCTCTTTATACATTAAATCATTCATTATACAGGGCCAGCTCAGCGCAGGAGAGATTTGCTAGGGTTAACCCTTCATAATGAAAAGTGAAGCAAGAGAGTTAAAACTACATCCGCAGAGTCTCCTACCAACTCCCTTTTCGTTATGTTATCATTTTATATCACGTCTTAAAACTGATCTTCTATCAACAACAAATTTCTTGATAAATTATTTGATTGAAAAAACAACAAAATATATTTTTCATTCCAGAAATCAGAACATCTTGTTTTTAACAATAAAGACATGAGTTCTGTACCTTTAAATATGTGTTTTGGAAATACAGAACAATGTATTTAATCACTTTAATCAGGTAACAGACTTTTGTTGAATTTTATTTTTTTTGTTTTTTTTTTTTACTTTCAGAGTCATGTGTTAAATCGATGCAAATTTTCCCTTTTTCTTCCCCTAATTATAGCCATGGCAGAAAATTATCGTTCATTCATTTCAACTCTTGCTAATGATAGCAGAATAATTAGTTTAGATCAAACAAAATAGAGGGTAAAGAATCGGATCGCGGTTTGTCTTTGTATGAAAAATCCTCCCAGATTCATGGAAGAAAAAAAACTCTGCGGTAAGAAAAACATTTTGATAAAAAGCTGAATATGTTAGAAGTTACCCCCTTCCACTCTGCTAACCCTCTTCTGTTTGGGGAGAAATAGGTTCCAAACAGTATCAATGTAATTATCATTCTGCTAACTTCACTAAACTATTTTTTGGGGGTTTATTCACTAAACTAAGAGTTCCAGGTGACTTGCCATGACTTGAAACATCTTGTATCACCAACTTCTCTATATCGTATGAAAGGGCCTTCAGGTGAACGTCTCCTCCAAGAGGCTGAGCTGCCCCACATAATGAATACTTAGTAGAAATTTCTTAAAAGTCATATCACTGATATAAAGTTGCACTTCGGCCATGATATGCATTTTAATGCATATGATAAGGCTTCTCCATTTTGACTTTATTCAGCCATTATATGCATTTTAATGCATATGATAAGGCTTCTCCATTTTGACTTTATTTTTGTTTAATAAATCATGACAGTGTAATATGTCATGTGTTGTTGTTCATCTGAGGTTGTACTTACCTAATTTGTAGGCTTGCCAAGTAACAGATGAATGTTATTTTGTCCTGATGTAAAATCATAGAATTCAAGTATATTCTTTTATTCTTTTTCACATGACTGTATATATATATATATATATATAAAGTCCAAAAATAATTACCGGCACTCCAGGGACTTTGCAAATGACCACACAAACAACTTCGGTTTTTAAGTCAACGTTTCAGTCTTGTTTATTACAGACTTTCATCAGGACATGTCCTGATGAAAGTCTGTAATAAACAAGACTGAAACGTTGACTTAAAAACCGAAGTTGTTTGTGTGGTCATTTGCAAAGTCCCTGGAGTGCCGGTAATTATTTTTGGACTTTATATTATTTACTGCTGCAGTTATTTGGCACCGGGCAGAAATTTGGCATTTGGAGTGCAATTGTTAATTTTGGATTTTATATATATATATATATATATATATATATATAAAAGAACCCATCTTATCATGTTTTTAGATTCCCTGTTAAACGTAACTCTCTCTGAATGCGTTACATGCCCTCTCGCTGTGGAATGCAGATTCATGATTTGGGGTAAGTCTCGGGCTTCTTGCGCAGTCAGCTGGAACTCCCAATTCGCAGTTGACTGAGCAGGAGGTGAACAAAGAAATCAATACATCTCCCCCCTTCACACTCCTTTGGAAAGGCTGTCAGGCAGAGAATAATCAATTTCCAATCAATGTATTAAAGCTGCCAGCAGCTAAAGCCGGCAGAGATACGAGAGCTGGATTCTTTCTGTGCGACTCTCTTCCAGCTCAAGATTAAAGCTTGAAATCAGTAGGAGATAGAGGACAGGGCTCATTTATACTTAATAATTTCGGCTGAGGTAGCTAACGATGGACACTTTACTCTTTTGAGTGCCAGAAGGATAAATTGGGTATGTACGTAACGTCACACCGAATGAGAGGGTTCCTCTGAACGCATTGTCAACGACAGTTTGGTAAAGGAGCAATCATCTAAGTGAACGTATTCCTGGTGTGAAAAACGGGGACTACGGAATGAATATAATTAGTTTTAATGTCCTTTACTTGCATGCAGGTTGCTGTATGGTTAAAATCTCACTCCGGAACATCTCAGACATAGTTTGTCCGAGGAAAGTGCCTCAAACTATGATGGATACAAGGCAACTTTCTGCACAGGAGAACTATCAACTACCAAATACACCTTCCGGTCTCATAGGCAAGGTCCAGACTTTACTTTTACTTCTCTTAGGAAGAGTCCTTGATGGTTTTCAAACTGCACAGAATCTTCAGAGCCATTTTAACCATTTACGGTTCCACTAACTTGCCGTACAGTCCTGGCATGCGGAGCAGAATTCCATGTGAATTTTGGATTATATTTAGGTCTTTTCTACCCGTGTAGTCTGGTCTTCCCACTCCCATCTCCATCCCTATTCATATTTACATTTTACCGTTTTTACGACCAAATTTCCCTCCCATGAAGAACAATAGGAAGTCCCATAAAGAGCCTTTATTCTGTTGCTTTTACTAATGCAGATTTTTTTAAATGCTTGTTTTCCCTATTAAAAGTCTTTTACGGTAAATAATTAAGCTTGTGGTCGACCACATAAGGGTTTTAACTGAATGGTTCCTTGCTGGGAGATGTTAACTCAGTTTAACTGGACCCAAAACGTCTTTCGTTTTATGAACGTCAGAAGAAGTGAACGGGTGTTGAGCTATTTGATAGGACGTTGGACGTAAAGCTGCATATAGATTACCCAAGGGGTGCGCGCGGTCCCACGATGGTCCTAACGTTTCCTTCCGTCGCTATCCGGTCACCATTTCCCCCCCTAGGTTTCCAGCAAGTAGAAAGCGTTTGCTATTACACGGTGACCTGGATCCGGTGGGTGGGTAATTGGAATCTGTGCTCTGTGAGTCAGTGTAATCTTATGGGCAGTCAACCAAAATATTATTTGCAAATCACATGCAAATTAATCAGTTAGAAAGTGGTACACGTAAAGAAACGGCAACGGGCAGAACATCTAAATGACGCGTTTATTTAAATGCTCAGGATTTTAGCTTGAAAATGTTTTTGTTGTTTAGATGGCTTTTTTTTATGTGATACTTAAAGATCTATTACACCCGACATAAAAAGTACAATTACCTAAATACAGAGGTGTATTTATCGCCGGGGCTGCCCCCCTCCGCTGACTCCCGCTGTTCTGGTGGATTCTTCTCTACTTTTAGTTGCGTTGGAAGAAATATCTTCAAGTTGCCTGATTTCCTCCATCTTGGAAATCCAGTCCCGTAGAGGTTTATATTTTTGTGTTCCTAACACCTTCCTCCTTCCACCGTCCTCTTTCCTTCTTGCTCTTCCTTCCTTCATTTCTTTCTTTCTTTCCTTCGTTTCTTTCCTCCTCCCCCCTCCCCTTTTACTTGTTCTTTCCTCCTTACTCTTTCCTCTTTCCTGTCTCTTCCATCCCCCTTTCTCCTTCCTCTCTTATGCACTGGCATCTCTCTTGATTTGCATACAGTCAATAAAACAAATACAGACAGCTCTCAATAAAGTAGACGGTTGCTGGGAAAATCCACAACCTACTTGTTGGGACTGCTCTGGCAAATTCCAGACTGCTGACAGCTATGTAGTAGGGAACGGTAATCACTACTGTGGCCTCGGTTATTTATTTTTGCTTTACTTGCTAAAATCATTTTTACACAACATATTTTTTATTTGCAGTTGTGCTTTGCAAGAATCGCTCTTCCCGAAACCGGCAGCGACTTTTACAGGGCTGCCTCGGCTAAGATTGTTTTCAAGGCAGAAGAGAATAAATATTTAAAGAATATTGATTGTAATGTAACAGGAGATGACTGCCCTAAGTCTACACTGTGTATGATCCCTGTTCTTTTGCATCGGTCTAAAAATTAAAAGCATGCTTAGCAACCAAAGAGGTGCATTAAGTGTGAATTGAACACACTTAACCTATATGTAATGATGCGTGTCATTTTTAAGAACAAAAGCAATGGGTTTATGAAGCGGACCGGTCCCCTGAGTAGTGGCTGGCTGCCAAAATGAAAATGCCCCCGTGGGGTTTTGAGATTTTTAATCATGGGGTTCATGATAATAGGATTACATGCTTCACGAAGGCTTATGGTACGGAGAAAGCTATAGCTGCTTCCGATCATCATAAGAACAACAATAATAATAATAATAGATGTCCTGCTTTTTCATGTTTCCATTAATATCAACAGCTTTTTTATTTTTTTTTTATTTTAGAAACCTACAGGGGTAGGTCTGACTTTCTAGAGCCTAGGGATACCAAAATTCTTCTCCAGTCTTCGGGTCTTGTGTATTTTTCAGCCTCTACGTAAAATGGAGGGGTAAGGGTTAACTCAATATTTGGCTCAGTAAAAAAATGAATTAAAAAAAAAAATAATTAAATAAGAAAAAATAAGGTGTCAGTCTGTCTGTTTTAAAGACATTAAATGATACAGTCTACCAGGAGAATAATTAACATAACAATGGTGAAATGTATCCATTGTTATGTTAATTATTGAACAATGTATTGTTTTGTGTAAACACCAATATAAATATATATATATAGCATTTCCGCTATTTGTATATATATATATATATATATATATATATATATATATATATAGTTATTTCTGTAGACTACATTTTTCACGTGACAGTTATAGTAACGCGTGAAAGTTTTCATGTCCCTTTGAATGTATTTAACTAAGTGCATAAAAAGATCTATATTTTCACTTTTCTGCCAAAAATAATACTTGGATGAGAAAAAAAAAAAAAGCAACCTAATTGACTTTGAGTCTTCCAAGCTTTTATGATGACCGTTGCAATATTATTTGTTAGAACAAAATGTTCTAGATAGAAAGATGACTGGCTCAGGAACAATCCTCAGCCGTCAAAGATAAATTATGCAATGACATAAAGTTTAGAGGACGGTCCCTATAATGTATTTGTAACATCGCCATTCTACTTTCAGTATTACTGATATACGGATCTCTCTGTATTAAAGATCTGATATTCAATATATTCTTAGTGTTCCAAGAATTGGAAAGAATTTAAAACCCCAGAACAGGACGGTTTAAATTGGCCAAGTTTATGAAACCGTAATACATACTGTACCTCCCAAGTGTCCACCTTTCGAAGGACCAAGTCCCTCTTTGGGATCCTTCTGCCCCGTTTCTATGTTCTAGGAGCTCAGAATGTTGGCTGGGTATGAGGATTTCACAGGGTTCTAGAGCCCTAAAAGTCACAATAATATGTATAGAAACCTTCGGGAACTGGGTTTATACGAGTGTGTAACTAAAATATACATTCCTGCTTCTAAATCCCTTAACCCCTTAAGGACAATGAGCCTGTACATGTACGAGCTTTGTCATTAAGGGGTTAATCTATTAAATCTTAAAATCATCAGACGTCTTGTAACAACTCCATCCCTTAGACATGTCTGTAACTGCACTCCCTTATTCCCATCTATCTAGATTTCTAGAAATGACGTTGAGGCCTACAGGTTCTGTGATTAAAAAACACACCAAGTCGAGGCTATTATTTGACTGCAATTTTGAGATGGGGATGCGACCCGAGACATAAATATTTATTTAGACATGAAATGAAAGTTTGTGATTACATTTAATTGCGTTTGTATATTGATGTGTATTATTCCTCTGGATAGTTTACAAATCGCCGGCTTGCAATATCTCAGAAGGTAATGTACCATAAAGCACGTATAGTGTTGCACAAGACGTAGACAATAGACTGCCATGAAATATTTATCAGGACTTCTCAGATTAAACTTGGCCAGCAACTGAAACACTTATTGCATTAAAACAATCTCGACAAAATATAATAACAAGATTTGTAGTCATACAATATTTGCACTCGCTGTCAATTTAGAAAAAAATCACTGCGAGAAAAAAAAATATAAAATATTTAAAAGTAAATGGCAAAAGATTTTTTTTTAAAATAAAATATCTTCATGTATTTATTATAGTTTTGGTGGCATCTTTGTTTTTTAAATGCACAACCTTAAGATTTATCGTGTGAAAAAAATGTGATGTGTATCTTTTGTAAACCTGTCATTCAGGAGATATGATTGATTACATTCTAAACTGAAAAGACCCCTGTTTAAGAACCCCAATTATATGTTATCTTAGAACTATGACTAGAGCTCTTGGCATTTAGGGCAGAGTAGGAGATCCTGGGCCACGTTGACGTGGAAGTAAAAGAAGCCACAGGGGCATTGGGTCCGGCGGCTCAAGCATACCCTATGGTGTCCCATGGAAATTACAGTCCTGTGTTATCTGACTTTAACTTCCAAATAAATAAATAAAACTTTAACTATACAAATATGTAATTGGATTCCATTAAATTTAAAGTAAGACTCAGTCGGAGCTTTTACCACTGTTCAATTTTACCACAAGAAAAATGTGAATAATGCGGAATTTGGTTATTATGCTGAAAAGACCAACAACATTATTTTTTATAAATATAATATATTCCTGGAGCCACTAGATGGCGCTGTGTCCACAAATCGTGGTTTGTAAATAAAGTTTTAAACACACAGGAAGTAGGATTAATAAACATAACAACATGTTGCATGTTTAGCTAATTTATTCTGAAGGCTTTTTCTTTGACACTCTATCTCTTTAATCAAACAGGAATTAAAAAGGAAAGTCTAAATCAAAAATCAGACAAAAATATCCGCGTCCGCCATCGTTTGTCGAGATTTTTTTGTTAGTTCTCTGCCGAGTTTTATGTGCGTAATAAGCCATATATTACGCTATTCTTAATTGTTCCAATAAATTTATACATTTGAACAGAAGCCAAATCCTTACTAGTTAAAATGTCTCTGTGATGGAACATCAGAAGTATTGGGCTTGAAAATGCTTTGTAATAGGTAGCAGGCGGGTGCAATGTTCTATCACTTGATATTTTAGTAATGTAGTACATGTTCAGTTAATTTAGTAAAATTGCTACGGCTCTTCTCAGTTATGAGAAAAAAAATCTCCAGAACTTCTGGCCTTTCACACGGGGACTTATAAATTACAGCTGCACTAAATATAGCTTCCAAAACCGTACAAGTTCAGCGTTGGTATCATTTTTCAGTTCGATTTTGTCTCGTACGATTTCATTTGTTTAGAAAAAAAAATAAAAAAAAAAATAATGAAAAATGATTAAAAAAAAACAAAAAAAAAACACAAATCACAAATGGATTTGCTATCATTTTTTCGTGAACCGTACAAATTTAATTTTATAATGTCAAATAATGTAAAGGCTTATTTTCCTGATTTAACCATTTGAGGTTTTTTGGGGTTTATAATTTAGAGAAATAGTTCTCTGACCCTGCTTGGCCTTATTTCCCATTTAATTTCCGATTTAAATCCAGATTTTGGATTTAAAGGGACGCTCCAGCCTTCATATACATTTTAATGCATGTGATAGTTTAGCGCCCCCTTTAAATTATGGTTTTCTTCCCTTGAAAATGCATGGGGGGGGTTAGTAAAGCCTCGTTCTATGCATCAAATCCTTCTTTTGTCTTGGTCTACAATTTAAGAAGTTATTATAGAATATATCTGCTAATTACTTTATAACCCCCCCCCCCCCTGAAAAAAACCCATCTCTTATACTGTTTCTTATACTGAGTACAAACACTGCTTAGGTACAGACTTTCTTCAAAATATTGTATTTTTATTTTCATTTTCCCTGTGGCCGGGGAAACTTCAATAACTAATCGGACTTGGAATATGGAACAGCTTAACTGCTTGATAAATTATCATTCAGTTGCCGCCTGTTTGAAATATATTGGCATTTTCAAAGCCTACATAAAAAGCCCCATAAAATAAGCAATATCAAAAAAGACGACAGCATTTGAGTGTTATGAAAAATGACCTTATAGACGATTTTTCGGGAGTTAACACTGATGATGGCCCAGTATTACTTTAGGAGGAATGTATGATGAAGAACAACAATTTTCATTGGGATAACCTCAAGCAAACATACCTTTGATACAATTTTAACAGTTTTAAGAGCATTTTAAGAAGATATTTGCATTTATTTATTTTTTTAGCTCCTCTTCCTGAGCGTTTTTAAGTTGTTCTAGTTTTAATAACTACGGTATTTCCAGAATGGGGAGGAAATTAATTAGACGCACCCCATAATGGCAACGATGGCATAATATGCTTTCTGGAAGGGTTTTTTATTTTTTTTTTTCCTGCTAAACGTATCTTCAAAAGCATTATAATTCCAAAAATGTCAAAGATTGCTCATTTATGCCCGCGATGATCAATTTGGTCGTCCGTTTTAAGTGCAAAAGTCAAGTAATTTGTTCGGTGCGCACAGATTGAAGGCATGTTCTCATCAGTACCGCGCAGAAAATAGCTCATGGTCATTGTAAATAATGCAAGGATTAATTAGCGGAGTCTGGAATTTCCAAAACTAATTTCAGTCCTGGTGTTAAAAAAAAGGCTATTGACTCACGGAAGGAGGCGGTAAAATTTTGCATTTGAGAAAACCTACTGCAAGAGCATCTTTAAGCCGTATAACAAAATGAATACAGTGACATTCTATCCTTACACTATACACGTGTCAGCGAGGGGGGTATGATGTCATTTTATAACTGTATTTAAGGCTATAAACCAATACAGATAAAGTGAAATAAGGCCAGCTGGTTTAATGACAGGCCCTTGGGTTTCTAGCTCATAGAGCTACCCTCCTAGGCATCTATTTCATATATATTGTGGGATCAGCCTAGTGCATGATGGGAAGATTGGGGAAAGGTCGGCCATAGGCACCGATATGGGTTTCACGCATTTCAGACGGATGCGGTTCTCTTTTTTTGGCCCCCACGCTTCTAAGGCAGGATGCAGTACAGCATCACTATCCAGACTGGATTCTTCCTGTGCTCCCCCACTGGGAGTTAGATCTACGCTCACCATTTGGTGGCCATGATGTTCACATTCCAAACAAAAATCTTATCATATTATCAGCTGAATTTCAGTTTCCTGTCCTATACAGGTGTCTTGCCCACAAAGCTTTCAATCTAATGTCTGCTACCCTCTCCACCGATATTTATACCGATTTGCCTCATGTCATAAAGATCTGTAACTAAACCGGGCTTCCCAGCTTCACCCCGGGGCTTCCTGCTTACAGCTTGACTGATAGATTGGGTCAATTAACTTATCTGACGCCGTCATCTGTCATACACCCAAATATGCCGTTTAGTTATGCGTATTCATGTTGATTGGCAGTTACTCTATCTATTCGTTACACGTACCTGTCATCGTTTTACACATTATCATGGCCAGTGCTTGGATTTCCATAGGGCTGTGTATCCTGGAGGCATCACGGCCACCAAGGTAGCCTCTGATGCCCTGGCAGGGGCTGCGGTGTCCTGCCCCGACCTATTCTCCACTGGTTCTGCCAACGTTCTACCTACCCCTACCCATTCACCTTCACTATGCATTATGAAGGGCACACCTTATATAATGCATAGCTCACAGGGACACATTTCTAGAAAGTCACCTTCCTATATTAACAACGCATTATGCAGGGCCAGCTCAGCCCTTCCCGGTGGAAAAAAGCTTCTTAGGGTTTAGTGCTAATTGAAGTTGACATCTCTTATGTTTCAATGCATATCCCTGCTGAAAGTCAACCTCATTCCCATCAAGACATATAAAAATATATATTTTTTTTCTCCTAACAACAAAATTGTCAGAAATCCCTGTTTTACCTTAAATCAAAGAGCCAAGTATCGATAGTCTGCAGTAAACGGGACTGAATAACATTGTTGCGTTTGGGTTCTTGTTCTACCCCATTGACACAGAAAATGAGGTTACTCTGGGAGGAATCGCAGGAGGTTCGGTAACCTTGCCAGTAATCGCCCCCCCCCGTATAAATTAGAGCCGCGCATTTTTAATTGTTGTATTAGAAGAAGGCAGGTAGAACAAGCTGATATTGTTATGACTTGCATCGGAGCCCATGTACGGATAATTGAAATTGCTCTTTTCAGAAATCGCGGCGTGCTATTTTTCATTGTAGGTTTTTTTATTGACAGTAGGTTGCGGCGTTTTAATTGAGCGCCTTCCTTAAAATAGCACAAATATTGAGATATCACGGCGAAAGCGGCTTGATCAATTTAAATGTAATTAAAAGGCAGTTCAAAGCATGGCGCAGTACAATAACCAGCCGCGAGGTCAATACGGATAGAAACCCGAGCCCAGACCAGCCAGAAGTATAGGCAGATCTGTCGCTTTTTTCCCTAATCCTATATTTTACAATTCTATTTACTAAATAAACCTATATAATGGCGTTTCACATTAAATTAAACAAAACATACCTCTTTATGCATATACAATAGTAGAAGCCATATTATCTCCCTTATTATCCCAACCCATTCTCTTATCCCTGCTCCTTTGCATCGCTGATTGCTGTTGATTGGTTAAGGCAGCCTTAAACGGAACTGGAAATTGATTGGATAATGCTGGCTCTGCCATAGACCGCCAACCAATGGAATAGATTAAATGCTGGGGGGGGGGATAACGCCATCAAAGTCATTAAATAGCAATCCTTACAATCTGCAATTAAAACAAATACGGAAAAAAAACAATGACAAAAAAAATGTGTTTTATTGCTAATGTAAATTCTGCTATTCGATCGTTTGTGAAAGACTTATCCCCGGCATTGAATCTACGCTAACATCTTCCAAACAACTTGCAATGATTGACAAGCGCACAAGCTGTAGGTGGTTTCCATGAATTAATTTAGGGATGCGTAAAGTTGCATTCTCCTTTAAAGTGTCAGATTTTTACACTAAATACAGAAAAAAAGCCCCACCTTAAGTTTTGAGGGTGTTTTTTTACAGTTTTTTTTTATTTTCTACTAAATTCTGGCTTTTTTCATTATTTTTAGCTTTACCGGCATACTCCAAAGAAGAAATATGCAGAGGAGCCCAGATTATATAGCATAAGACATCATTTTTCTAATATCTTTATCAGCTTTGTTGATAATTTAAGAGCCTCTGGATTTGTAGAACATTCGCTATGTGTCAGTCAAACACAAACGACTTGTTTTAATAGACCGAAACAATAAAATGGTTTTTATATATATATCGGAATGCACATAAGTGCTTTATTTGTATACTCTGAGAAATATAAAAGGCATTTTATTGGTTTGGTCTATAAAAAAAAACAAAAAAAGAAACCCCATGATGACATTTTATTCCATATTTATTGGAGATGCTCACCAAGAACAGACGGCCACTTCGTAGCATCCCAAGTTTTAGCTCTCTTGTGTTATTTAAGAGAAAAAGGTCTCCATCTACATATCAGCCGGCCCCAAGGGCAGCCCAGAACCAACATGTGAGGCAAAGGAAACCAACAAACCCAGACGTCCATTTCTGCCCTCATGAGCCTTTTCAGTGGGGTCTGGTTGGCATCTCTCTAGGCACAAGGAGGTCCATGTCTGGACCCACCTTTACACTTGGGTCAAATTTGAACATGTCGTACTTGTTTTGTATGGTATTTCACACTTTGGGATCTCTTGGGGCTCCACCTCAAGTGAAACGTGGACTCCTTGCTCTCTTAAACGTCTAAGAATATGGATTTATCCATGCAGACGTCAATGTCTCCGTTGAGGAGTTCCCCGGAAATGGGTTTGACCAAGGACTTTGGTCCTTAGAGGACATAGCCAGCTGAGATCATCAATGAGTTATTAAAGCTCTATGCTAGAACTTCCGAACTAGTATTATTTGTTTTCTTTTAAATGCCGATGTTGTATTGTAGATTGTAAGCTCTTTGAGCAGAGCCCTCCTCACCTGTCATTTTATTATGTTATATGTACCATTTGTAATGTCCCGTCTACCCATTGTACAACGCTACGTAATCTGATGGCGCTATATAAAACAATAAATAATAATAATAATATTTCATTAGCAAAAATGTGTTTTAAAGCTCTGTATTAACGCCGGAGCTAAAAAATAATACCAAATCATTACATTCTCGCTTTAGAACACTTGAAATATAGCAAGATCTTTCAACTTGATTACATCACACCGTTAAAGACAAATCATTTGTCAGAGGTATCCGCCAACCCGCTTTTTCCATTACCTCTGGATGCTTCCTAAGCAGAAATATTGCGGGTCCATTGTTTCGGCAAAGGTATCCTTTGTTAATAAACGGCCGGGGAAGTTATCACGGAGGAATCCTTTCTTTTAAAGAAGATCGGCTATCACGTAAACTTCACTGGTGATGGATAATTCCATTTAAGGTTAGTGGAGACTTTAAGCTCGGGAGATAAATTGTTCCTAGTTAAGGAGCTAATTAGAAAAAAGATGATTGCTTTCATTGTCTTTTAAGCTTGTTCCACTCCTAACAGCGGGATTTACATTGAAATCTGATTTATGGCTAATTAATATATCAGTAAAACAAAATATTATTTCCTATCGAGCAATTAAAAGTTTATGAACTTTTTTTTTTTAATTTTTTTCAAGCAGCAGACATCCTAATAATTATATTTGTTTTTCAATCTTCGAATCGTGGTAATCGAGAACATTTTTCAGTGTTTATACATCAATCAAATTCCGTTAAATCTTTTATTAGCGAGGCAGATTAACCCCATGACTGCCTGAGACGAGGAAATTCCCTGATTTGATTTATCTTTTAAATGCTCTCTTTTTTTTCTGTAAAAACCCTAGATTTCATTTCACGATTTTTCTTCTGCAGGTCAGGCTCTAGTGGAAGATAAATACCTTTTTATTGGACCAACACAGAAAAAGATGTAGTCATTTAAGCTGCCGAGATCTCAGAGGTCTCTTCGTCGGATGTGTTAGATGTCAATGAAACAAAAGGTGTCTTATCTATCATCAAAAACGTTTTGGAAATTCGATGAAAGATTTCAATTGTTTAGTTAAATAACATCTGGTTAACAAAATCTACACACATAGAGGAGCTTGCTCTTGTGAGCTTACAATCTATTGGAGGTCGAATGGAAATATTTATTTTTCCTGCTTAAAAATATAAAATAGATGTTTAGAAGTCATCAATATGTCTCACAATACAAATCTGAAGTTATACCAACACCTGAAACAGTTCCAATAAACAAAAAAAAAAAAAGCAGTGATGTCACATGCTGGAAATTCCGAAATTATCATCAAAATAAATAAAACTATTTTATATATATATACATTTTTTTTACAAAAGCAATATTTGCTTCAAATCCATATTTTGTGTATAATTTTTTTTTTTTTTTAACTTCCACGTAACCGTTGACAACTGAAAGACTCCTCGCTGCCTTCGATGCGTAGAATCAGAGGTCACCGAGAACAAACATATTACCATTAATAGATTGTTTTCGCCGAGTACGTCAGTTAGCTGATCTCACCGCCCCATAAAATCCAGCCCTTCAACGGGTTTCTCGCACAGCCGCAATCAATGAAAAACACCTCTGAAAGCCCGAGACTAAGAGATAAGTGTAATTAACCCCTTAAGGACAATGGGCGGCCCCTAAACCCATGGAAAACAATGCATTTTGAGCCCGTCCATGCACGGGCTTTGTTATTAGGGGTTAATAAAGGGCTAAATATTATGTTGTACACGCCACGCGGCCGGGCTACTGCTGACGAAACATCCCATTCTCTCCCTAATCATGTCTTCGCCATCTTTTTTTTTTTTTCTCTTCTGTATTGACTTTGCACCTTCCGTATTGATTGCGTTTTCAAATTTATACCGAAAGACACTGAATACCCTTGAAACGCTAGCCGGGAATAATATAATAACGGGCGCAGGGCCGCAGGTATCCAGACAGGTCCGTATGTTACTCCCGGTGTTTCTAATTTTAAGCTTTACGTGTTTTTATTTGTTGGGCAGGCTACGGATCTCATTATCTCCAGTAATAGAAAAGATGAAAGGTGTGATATCAATGAGACGCCATCAAACCGGCGTTTAACCCATTGAGAACCGCCTTAAAGCAAATATAATTAAGCTTTCATTGTTATGCTCTGGAGTCGAATCTCTTTTTCCGACGGACTTCAACGTTTTGCCCGTCTTTTTTCTCTCTCTTTTTTTTTGTGAATTGGCACAATCAAAGCTTTGTTTCAGTAATTGTAGAGTCCTCCCTTTTGTGTTCATTTTAAGAAGGTCTGTCACTCCGCCGATATCTATTACCTGTTTGATCCCTTTTTCTAAGAAAAAGTCATATCAATAATTAGCAGTTCGTTTCTCTTCTATTGCGGAACCTTTTGCGTTGTAATTAAGCTGTTTCATCAGGACTGTACATGCCTCCAGGTACACTTTTTTTGTTTCGGTCTTCACAAACTTTATTGAAAGATCAGAGTATTTGGACATTTTTTTTTTTAAATAAAATTATGTATTTTATAAATTTTACAAAGAAGAGAAAAAAAAATCTATATAGACTTTGATCCAAATATTCTTCCCAAGGTTAATGCATGCATCTAGGAAAACTCCAACAAGTCTAAGCCTTCTTCTAGATAAAGTGTTGGGCATAAAGTAGGAATGTTATAAATAAGCCGTGGAGAATTAGCGAATCAAAGACATGCTTTAGAAAGTATCGCGGTGTCTTCTTTCTTTGTATAAAAGACAGTCTTTTGTTTTAGTATGGAGAAGTGAAATGGTATTTCGTTTGCTCCGGGCAGTCTGAATGAAGAGCGCCCAAGAACTACAATAGCCGTTGGTTTTGACCTCTACACAAAGTCGGAAATCCTGTAAAAGATAGGACAGTATCTGAGTACTGTATATAGTATTATATTATATATCAAAAATAGCAAGTAAAATGACCAACTATGTGGTAAAGAAATTGGGTTGTGATATTAATACCAAAGTTTGTAACATTCTTGGATGACCGGATGACCCCACTTTTATGACACAGTCTACTGAATGAGAGTAGAACACAAAATACTTTTTTATGTTCATTACACTTTCTAATTTTGCCCCATTTATTCTTCATAACATCAGTTTTCTGCTCTTTAATACATAAATTGTCATTAATTCATAAGAGCTTTAAAGGGACTTTCCATCCATCGCCTGCTCTGAAATGGAAGGTAGTTGTGTGGTTCCTTTACATTTTTGTGGTGTTCCTTTTTCAAGCACATGGGGAGGGTTCTGTAGAAACCCCTCATATGCATTTGCCCCTTTCCCGCACTCCCATGGCTATTTTGCATGCCGTAGATGTGTTTGGCTAAACATGTCTTCCTTCACGTGATACATACCGCCATGTCAGCGCCAGCTCTGACGAGGGGAATGCTGTAATCGGGGGTCTGTTGATTTCAATGGGATCATCTTTCTGTCACTGATTGGCTGCTTGAAACAGCCAATCAGTGGAGTGAAATAAAAAGCTACGAAAGAGGAGTTCCGCTGCAGCTCCAGAGCTGCAGCTTCTCCCCAAGGTGAATACTTTTTTTTTTTTGCAGGTCAAATGAATGTAAATAAAAGCACTTACAAAGTCCTTTCATATACATTAACTGTTTAGGGGCTCAGAGCGTCTCTTTAACACCACCTTGTCTAGTGTATAGGAAATATTATAATATTATTCGGACTTGTTGATCGTGCATACTGCTATGTAATACTTTACACGTGCTGCTTAGCAACGTGTGAAATCTATATGTGTCCTGGAAAAATTGGCTGATTTACTCACGCTAGCTTAAAAAGGCGCCACTAACCATTGGCTGTGCACCCCACGGCACTAAGGGTTAAACGTTAGGCATTCTGAGCTGCAGTTTAGTGATTTTTTTTTTAGTTTCAAATTACATTTTTTCATCATTAAAACGAATGCTTTTCCCAGCATCTATTTTTAGCTTTCTTAATAGTGAAATACTATGTAATAATACAGCATGTCTGGATATCAAAGCATGCTGCGAAACTCAGCAAGGAAACAGTTTTTGCTGTAAACATAGTATTTTAGTCTTTAAGGTTTTATTATACAGAGATGTAAGGAACCAAAAAAGTCTACTCCCCTTCGAAAAGACATAACAGAGCGATACGCCGCCTGTAATAATCACGTAGGGGTCCGATATGTATCATTTTTATCATAGTTGCCAATTGGGAAGCACTCTGTTTATTGGACTGTGACTCCCATCACTCTGTGCCAGACCCCCGTTGTTTCTAAATAATGAGAAGAGACATCCTGTACATAGTGATGGGAGTGATAAAGGGCCATTGGAACACAGGAGTGATGGGACTGATAAAGGGCCATTGGAACACAGGAGTGATGGGAGTGATAAAGGGCCATTGGCACACAGGAGTGATGGGAGTGATAAAGGGCCATTGGAACACAGGAGTGATGGGACTGATAAAGGGCCTCTGTGCGCCTGTGAAGATATTCAATTAAAAATTAGCCGTTTCCAGCCACAATAGTCATTTACAACATTGACCCCTTCTAAGCTGGATTCCTGATCCATTTCATGTTACCGTATTTGCTCGATGATAAGACGAGGTTTTTTTTCCAGAGCAAATGCTTTTAAAAACACATAGATGAATGTCTCTTTAATTGAATAAAAATGGCTTTAGGAGCCTGTGACTAATTTGTAGAATGTTCCATTAGCGAAACACAAACTTGGATTTAAAAAAAAACAAAAAACGAAATAGTAACTGCCAAGAAAATGAATCAAAAAATAAAAAATGAAAACAAACAGAGAAGAAAAAAAAATCCATTCATTGAAGGCGTCCTCGCATAACTCCGGCAGAACGGGTCTTTTCATATACTTACTGTGTCACTTCTGTTACTATGGAAATAAAACTTGTAAAGAAGCAATTGTATAAAGCCGGGAGAACGAGTCCGCTCGCTGCCTCCACGCACCCCCCGTGACCTTATGTTTATTGAAAGTTTATGTGTCTTGAGAGAAATTGTCATTTTTAAGGACAACTTAAAGAACACATTTCAAAGGACGCTGTTTGGAATTCAATGAATACAAATATGTCTCACCGTAACCTGCAAATCACAGAACAAGGGAAAAATGGGTAGCAGTGTTGTCTTTGTTGGCTCAATAGTGTTTATATAATGCTTTCGGAATCACTGGTGGTTTTCCATTCTCTTAGCTGGAAACAAACCAAGAGAACATATAATAGAAACGGGCCCTGGCGCTGGGCCGTGCTCACCAATCTGGCAACGTGGACAGAAAATGAAATGTTAGACTAGGGCTATAACAACTCTGGATTTACGTATCTGTGGGGGTCGTTGAGTGACACCCTCCGATTTTAAGAATAAATAAAGAAACAGTACCTGTTGGGGCATTGGCAGGAGCTGGGAATGGCGCGTGTGCAGGTCCAGAGAATGGTTTCCCATGAGCATAATATATCTTACCCATTAGACCAACACAGACCCAAAATACCCATGGCCAAGACAACTGGGCCACAGAGGTTATATTTCAGCCTCTTGTCGGTGGTGTTGGTGTCTCTACAGGACAGAGAGCAAGAGGTCTACATTTGAAGTACCCTTGGCTTCTTAAGAGAGTCCCCATGAGAATTATCATATTGTTCAGGGGCTTGGAGCAGGCAGGCATTCAAACAAAGGGGGTTATTCACTATGAGTTTGTACGTGAGCATACATAGGAAGACTCCTGGTTTGACCCTCTTTCTTTAGGTGGGGAGCACTGTTTAGCTATGTCCATGTCCCCAGGCAATTCCCCCACCAGTCCCACCAGACCTCCTTTCCAGCTCCCACATGCCACCTCGCAACTCAAGCATCACAAGCTGGCTGGTCGGGCAACTTGGGCAGATGAGCCCCTTCGCCACATACCCCAAAAAACAGATGTCTTGATTTGGACACATGAAATGTTTGCTGATAGAAAGTTATTCATAAACGGATCTTATGTCAACCATTCTTTGAATATGCCACATACGCTGATTATCTTTGTAACTTTTTAAAAAAAACTTTTTCAATTCCTTTCCCCAAATGTTTTATCGAAACGCGTTTGCTAGTTTTTTACGAAATGACAGTCAAATTTATTGCTTTAGCACCTACTGTAAAGGAAAAAAAAAATCCAAAATACAAAAGGTGACGGATGGTAAAAATGTATTTAATTATTATTCTGGGCGACGTCCCTGTCTGTTCCAGCCTCTGTGCGTTAGCTGTTGGCACACGCTCTATTTTAAAGTCAATGTGCTTATCTAAGAAAGAGCATGATCTCAGAGCAAATTGACTTGTGGCGGAAAAAACCAAAATGCATTACTCTCAGAAAAACAGCTGAACAAATGCAGATTGGAATTATATTCACACGTATTAACGGTTTAATCCTTTTGACTCACTGAAAACGGTTTGTTTTATGTTTTAGGTTTGCCGCGCCTTTAAAAAAAAAAAATGGAGGAAAAAGAAGTCAGAAGTTTTTGAGCGTTTTAATATAGAACATCGGCGTCCTTTGACTTTCTCAAATGTATCCAGATTTACATTTTTACAATTTATATGTATAGTGCAAGGCCCTTCTTTGACTTTCTTCGCTCGGTATACTGACTTATGATGAAAGAGGCCTTTATGGAGCAGTATCCTTCACCCTTATGTAATCTTACGTTTTATTTCCCATCTCAAGACATTTCAAGGAGACCGTGACGGATTTTCAATACGGTCGCCGGGCCCGGGTTGAGTCACAATGCTTCCCAGTGCTGGGAAATAAATTCACGTGTGTAAAGTGCGCTGGATAAACGACTGAATTGGACCGAGCTGCGGAGTTTAAAATTGGGTTTATATTCCGTCGTTTCCTCCAATTTTCCGTCTTGTGTCGGCTTAAAGATTATGTTTGTTTTTAGGATTTTGGAACATTTTGCAAACATAATCCTACGGTTCTGTAAAAAGTGGATAAGCGATGGGGTAAAAACTGTAGCTGGCCAATGACCTCTTGGCATACATTCCAACAGGTAAAGAGCCAAAAAGAAACGCGATTGGTTTAGGGGTATGATTAGGGTGTGGCTATGCGACAGGGTTTCACCAAAGCCTTTTGTATGACTTGTATGAACAATCAGGGCACCTGTGTTGGGGGTGTGGCTAAAGACAGAAGGGGCATGGTCAGACCTGGGATGGGTGTGGCCGGTGAGACTACCCACTAACCCTGAAGACCCACTTTGTGCCTCTCAGCTGCAGAGTGTCACGAGGTGGCCACGTAGGAGCTGCAATAAAGTTGGCTGGGCTGGTCGGGGTATCTCCCCAGCTGGCCCATAATCCCCACTGCCTGTAAAAATCAGGACTGTCCCAAGAGAATCAGGACACTTGGGTGGTATGGAAATTCCACCCTCCCTCCACTGATGGCCTCCCTGAGCTGACAGTATAAGGTGCAGAATGTTGAAGAACATAAATTTGGTTTACTTTGCAACAGGGCCACTTATTTTGTGGAACAGTTATTTTTTTTACCTCTTTCACATATTTTTTAAGGAAGATTCCGTTAAGATTATTCATAGCTACAGGGGTAATATTACCCTCTCCATAGGAAGGAGAGCAAAGAAATCAAGAGATATTGATTGCAACAATTACAATAATACATTTCTGTTTTAGGATTGGAATTGCTCCATGGCCCTCATTATGAAGGCTTCTGTTTTCTTTAATACATAATTGGTCTCAGAAGAGCCGTTTTTGACGCAATGAAACTTTTCTTGTAAAATCTTGAGATCAGTCTCAGGTTCATGTTTACATCATGATGACGTCATTCATAAAAGAACAAACACACAAAACCCTAGTTTTCTTGATGGGGTTTGATCCGAAATAGGTTTTTGTCCCATTGAACTTATGCTTTAAGGGTAGTTTTCTTTAGTAAGATAAAATATATGCAGGGTCATCAACCGCTACAAAGAAGCCTCTATTCTCTATTTGCGTGATACGGCAAGGAAAGTATGACATCACCATCATCATCATCTATTTTAAATATTATTTAGGTAATGTTTAGAAATGAAATTGATTCTCAGGCCTCTGTACCATACGTGTACATACATATAATATTGAAGCTAGAAGTTGCTACTAGGCTCATGCTTGACCCGGGGCATGAACCCATGTTAGCTCCACTAAAACAGAACCAAACATGAGCGGAAGCCCTCATGCACAATCATCAGACTCAGTTACACACAAACACATTCAAATACACGCACCGTGCATCTGGAACATATCGCGCTAATAAACTGGTCTTATTGAAGCATAATAATATATATATTGCACAAAACAAGACTGAGTTATAACGCTATTAGCTGTAAGAATGTTTCACCTGATAAACCAAACATGAATATTCTTTATTTCACAGAAAAAAATGCAGCTTTGCTCCACGTCCTAAGCATAATAGCCGATAAATAGCAATAATAAATCAACGTTACGCCATATTTTTCCTGAACGCCGTGCTTACAGCCAAGACCAATACATCTCCGCGCTGAACGAGTTAGAAAACACTTCCTTTCTTATAGCATTAAAGAGACAGCAATGCTTTCACCTAGTTTATATGACCTGAATTCAAGATGTCATCTGATTGGTGGAAAGGACCAAAAACCCCCGATTACATTCGAAATTCAAAATTCAGAATTTAAAATGTTCTTTTTTTCTGTGTTTTCTACCACTTCAGCGGCTTCTTTGGGAAATAAAAGGGCATATTCATAAGGTTTTATGATTTTTTTTTCCGATTCTGTACAGTTTTGGCTGAAATCCCAAGTATATTCCAAAATAACTGACCCTTGAAATCGTCTAACCTCGCTCAATAATATTAGAGATAAACGGAAGGAAAAAAAAAAATCTGAAATCATATGCATAAAGCTATTTCTCGACGGTTTTGGCATAGGATTTAGTATTTTCTCGTAGACTTGTTGATCGCAAACTTCTCAGGCTCCAATGAAATTTCTAATGAGACACTCAGCATCTGTTCAAAATGTCAGCTGCCACAGGAAGTAGCAATTTATTTGAAGTCTATTGATTATGTGCTTGACAGGGTACCGCACAACCGGCCATGCAAAACACGGATGAGAGAACAGATGTATCCAACAATATTTTCATGGTTTCAGTGTTGTTTTCTCAATCGGAGCCTCTAAATCTCACGGAAACGAGCTTCGCATTAAAATCTGGTTACGCAACAAGCCGAAAAAAAAGATTAGAATCTGTGCCATAAAAAGAATTCTTTTCACCGAAAAAACCCCAAAAAGGTTGGACTTTGGACAAAGTATATTTTTGAGCTTCTCTGTTATGGTTGTCTTTGCCATAATATTTGATATAACTTCCAGTTCGATCCCAGGGATATATGTGATTCTAGGTTTTATCCCCCCCCCGCATATAAATTGTTAATATTTCCCTTTTCCCGAGAAAGATACTTGTTGTGCATTTTCTATGAGATAGAACTGTAAATTAGACGTGTGTACGCGGACCAAAAACAATTACAAATTTATGTTTTGTTTTTGGTCTATTTATTTCCGGACAATGATTTTTTTCCCCTGCCCTTTTGGATGATTTTTTGTTTGTTTTTATTTGTTTATATGTTGTTTTTTTCATTCTTTTTCACTCCTTCTTACTCACTCCTTACCTTCTCCGACAACAACAACATAGACATTCACTTCTTATCTTTAGCGCTCTTCAGAGTACTTCTGTAACAGGGCCTTCTGCACTCACCACAGGAGGGGGGGGTCAAGCTCTTCCTCCATTCCTCCAATCACATAGCAGGGAGGAAAAAGAAAAAAAAAACACTTCGAAGCGAGGGAATTAGATAAATACGGTAACAGAGAGTGGCTAGACCAAGAGGGGAGGTTCAAATTTAACAAAATTTGTTAAAAATAAAAATCATACGAATCTGGGTCCACAAGTCTACTATAAATGATCTATTTTACATTGTAACTGTCTCATTCTCTAGCGCTATCGTGTGTGTAAAGAATGCGAATAAAGGATATAAAAATGTTAGGAAGAAAATACGTATGGGAGTGTGGAGCTGGACATTTCCCGGCCCTAGAAAGCCTAGGGTTGGCCCCTTTGTTGCTCGTTGGAGGTTATTAAGAATATTCATAATAATTTTAATTAATTATACCATTAATACTTAGTCACACAAATTCTAAACCTTAGAATTTTCAGTCTTCAACGTGTCTCTTACATTTTGTAGCTGATTATGAATTTAAAGACTTGATTTTGCCTTTTTCCTTGAAATAATGTGCTTATACACCTTCAGTTATACCACATTACAAAAGAATTGCCTAAGAAATTATGATAAGTTGCTTTTTAATATATAAATATTAAAAAAAACACTGTTTACCCATTAGGCCAGCAGCTGCGAACTGATTATAGTCAATAAGGCAGTTTGAAGCAAACTTTTTAATGGAATAACAGTTCACGTTAGGCATTGTCGAGACGTGATGTAGTGTGTTGCGCATACACATAAGCACTGGGGTTAATGACTTTTCTTTCTAGTCCCAAATGCAATTTGGAAACCCAAATCTTCCATGAAGAACTTGCATCGAGATATATGCAAGGTTACAGAGGAAGCTGAAAATACAATCGAGGGAAGAAAAGAGCACAGAGAAGAGGTTGTTCTATGTAAAAAAGGGATTTCTGGTGTAAAGTTGGTGTAAAGTGGTCTTATCGCCATAGCAACTGATGGAACTGTTCAGTCGACAACAGACCTCATGGAGATACAACTTTTAAAACTTTTTACCAGAATCGCTTTTTATAACTCGTCCAAATACCAGCATCATTATTATTATTCTGCAAATGATTTTACCAAAAATATCAAAGTTGAAGCAAATTTCAAAGAAAATGTGAAAAAAAATATTGATAGACAAATAGACCAAATATTTTCCATGTATCCCATATTTTTTTTAATGATAACTCTGCAATTTTTTATTGTGAAGTCAAATGCTGCCATTTTATAGACATTTTGTTTTATATAAAAAAAATCATTTTATGGCATTCGTTTTAGATTATTTAAAAAAAAAAAACACCAAAATATAAAAGTACCTTAAAAACTGCACATTTTTTGGTAATAAAAATGTTATTTTCAGCTGACAGGCTGAATGCACAAACAGTAACTAGGATAATCCCATCCCCTTTCATCTACTGTTTTCATCAATATGAGGGATAGAAACAAAATAATATAGGAATAGATTTAATTTGGCGTCGCCCGGTTTGTAGCTTCTTGTTCCTGCGGCGCCTAAATAGACGGTGACCACTTTGGCTGGGAAAAATGATTTGATGGATGCCATACAAAGCCGACAGCACTGATAAACACATCCCTGGTCCGAATCTCATTAAGATAGCAGCGTGATTCAATGGTTTCTTCATAAAGAGGCACCTTTATTGCCCTTAAACATCTGCTAGTGCATTCTGATTATGTGCCCTTTCCTCCCCGTATCCCAATTTAGATATTTTTACTTGTCGGCGTTTTCTCTTTTTACAAAAAGCTGAAATATTGGTGGACTTTAAAAACAAAACCTTTTATTTGATCATTGATCTGGTATAATGACACCACCCTCGTGTTGCTTTCATTTCTATATATTATTAGGCTTCATTTAAGATATTTTGGTGAAAAAAATAACTAAAACTTTTAAAGATTTAAGTTGTGAATACAGACTTTCCATTTTTTTACCCTGGCAGAGAGGCGCCTACCAGTAGAGTTGGTTGAATTTTTCATCTTGACAGCTCCTACAAAACAAACACTTGCAAAATATCTACTTGATGATGTCATAACTCGTATGACCATTCTATGCACTTCCTGTCACGACATGTGATGACACCGGTGGAGGAAAAAAACATTTTTCTGTGAAAAGTGTATTTTTGGGGTAGTTACGGGGAATGCTTTCAACCACCTCTACCTTTAAGGAGATCTGTTTAATATCTAAACTTTTGTACAGAAAGGACAGTTAAGATGCAGGATTCACAGATACATTAATGACCTTTTATGGATTCACTTAATACCTTAACAAAAGTTAGGATGTATTTATCGCTAAAAGCCAAGTTTTAATGGTTGTATTAAGAATTATAATTATAACTAAGAAGGATATGAAATTTAAATTACTTTTTATTTATATATATTTTCTTTTAGACAAATCTGTATCAATATTTGCTTTGTTTTTAACAAATGGTTACGTAATGGTTACGTTTGTTTGAAGTGTTTTTTTTTTCAGCCTAATTAACTATGTAGGAAGCTGTTACATTGTTAGCAACAGATAAGACTTGGGGATGAAAAAGAAAAAAAAAGAAAAATGATTGAGTGAAAAGGTACAGGAGACACAAGTCGTATAGGAAATAAAAGTCAATGTCAGTTTCCGATGCGTGTCACAGTCTTGTCTGCATTATCATATAATACTTGACCTTGTTTCTGAGCTAACATCCTTTTGTGCTGATGGCGAATCAAGATATTATTCCGCCGGGAGCCGAGCATATAGCGTCTGTCTTTCAACCGATATTTTTCATATCGTTGTAATTATTATATACTTTGCATGACTGCATTTTTGTTGGTAAGGTGTTATCTTTTAAGATTAAGTTTTAATGTTATTAAATTAAATTCCTGGATCTCTTTAAAATGCGATAGAGGTCTATGAGAGGCAGCGACAGATTACATTCTATCTCCATTCACAGCGCTCAAGATATTTATTTAATCTATTGAGGTCTGAATTGTAATAATAAAATGTATTTCCTGCCTGGGAGCGGGAGGTCTTCCTTTATCTAAGTGAGTGCAGCTTGACAGGTACGGCTGGAAATTAAACCACGGGACTCAAAAACATATAATAACATTGGGATTTAAAGAGGAACTTCCCGAAATTCCGCGAACTAGAATGTCGGATGTAGGAGTTTGCATTAAATAGGACAAGACGGTGATTGTGACATTTTCATTTTGACGTTTAGCTGTCATCAGTTGTCAAAAAAATGATTAATCGTGAAATTTCTGGCATTAGTAATAACTGTAGTTCCACGTTTTTTTGGGGGCAGAATCTGATCATTAAGGTTGTCTCTGCTGCGTTGAAGAGTCCCCCAACTTGTAAACTAAAATAAATTAATTGAAAACAACAAAAAAAAACTTGTACTTGTGATAAATTTATTTATACTTAAATCTGTATAATTGTAACCGAAATAAACATAAGAAATAAGTAACATCTATAGAAAGCATAATGCAAAAAGTAAAGCTCCACATTTGTACAGAGTAGTACAGAGTAGTGTATTATAGAGTTGATGTAAAGTGTTTTTGTTTACTTGGAACTTATTTTATCATCAGGTATGGAAGTCGCCATTGAATAAAACATAGAAATATAGAATAAGATAAGACCCATCACGCCCGTCTAGTCGCCTGTTTCTCCTGCTGTAAAGACTCAAACCTTAATCAGTCGTTGGTCTCGTCTTAGATTCAGGAGCCGTATGTCTGTCCCATGCATGTTTAAATCCCCTCACTGTATTAACCTCTACCCTATCTGCTGGGAAACTATTCACCTTATCTACCACTCTCTCAGTACTGTGTTAAATCACTTTATAAATGTAAATGTTTCTATCACATCTCTTCTCTCTTTTTTCCTCCGAGTTATGAAATATTAAGATCCCTTAGCCTTTCCTGCCACATGACATTCAGATACTCCTTCCACTCATTACCATGTCCTTGCTTTATAAAAGAGCTTGTGAAGTCCTTTCCCTATTGACATTCATCAGTGGCATGGTCCCTAAAGAGATTAAGAGACAGGTACTCTAATATTCACCGATATGCAGCAAATTAAGTATATGTTTTTTTTTTGGGGGGGGATATTACTAAAGCTCAATAACACAAATATTTGTGAGAAATGCTACTTTATTTATTATACTAATTTTATTATATATAATAATTAGCATTTCCATGTACTTGGGGTTTGGGATGGAGGGGGTGGGGCCACATTTCCAAACTTAGAATTCCTCCTATCCCTATGTAATCGCATATATATATATATATATATATATATATATATATATATATATATATATATATATATATATATATATAATATGTGAGTGGCATCTACTGCCCTCTGATTCATTGTTAGCCGGTGTACTATTCAACGGTGTCATATTTGCTTTAATGTTTATCGCGTGCTGTTAACAAAGGTAATTACTGTATAGTTGTGAGATGAAAACATGACTAAATTATGACAGTGCTTGTGTAGCAATCTCTTAAAACTGACTCACAAGGCAACAGCTGCACAATTAGGCTATAAATTCTCTTAAATGAACCTGTCTTTGGGAATAGTAGCTATGAGCCAGTGTTTTGTAAGAGATAACTAGAGTTAATGGGCTTGGTAAGGCAACACCAAGAATAGTCTCGTAAAAAGAGAAACTTTCCTCTTTGTCATAAACCACTTGTTCTTTATAAAAACAAAGAGCTCAGCGTTGGCCCATTAACTTTGCCTTTTGTTATAGGACAAGTGACACAAAGAATGTGTTTGACAGGCATTGGGAATTCTATCCACCTCAACTGTAATTTCTTCTCGCAGACAAGGACCTTCTAAAACAAAACCTTCAACATTTACATGACAAAGCTAGTAACCAAAATCGAAAGGATTTATGATGATTCGAAATATAACGTTTGTATTTGGGGGGGGATGAAAAGTGAAAGTATTCTCCAGAAATGTTTAATAATTCATTCGAGGGAACAGCTACAGAAATGCCCATTATGCTCTTCTCCTCTAAATCTCCTTCAGCTGGTTAGAAAAGTGTGGATGTGCAATTATTATTATTATTATTTTTTTTCTTCTGAGGTGTCCTCTAGTTTTCCTGGCTAGAAATTGCTCTGCCAAGTAGGGAATTGCACGTATCTGAAATGTAGCAAAGCCTGACATATTAGAACGTTGGCAATAACTTAATGAGTTAAGTGAGGCCTAAAAACATTATTGTCGGTTATTAGCACGCACCTCAAAAGTCGGGACACATTTGGGGATCGCAAAAAGTGGGGAGGGGTGGAACCATCTTTGGGAGTGGGTGGGGTTAAGGCATGGCCACCGCCCACTTTATGGGAAGAGCTACTTCATGGCACTCAGGTGCAAAGTGTCATGAGGGGGCCACGTGGGAGCTCAGACCTTTTTTACACAGGCCTGGCCCAGTCGGGGAGATAAGAGGATCTCTCGACAAGTAACTCCATTTGGAGACCGGCTGGAATGGCAGATTTACATGTGTTTATTTTCTTAAATTCTGGTTGAATCTGATTTTTTCAGTCAGCTAGGTAGCCAACTACTGCAGATATAACTCCAACCAAAGGGCCGACCAACCACTCAGCTAGATAGCCTCTCTACGCCGGCCAGCCATGATGGCACACAAGCAAAATAGTACCCAGTGAGCCATGATCCTAGCCAACTTGCCAATAATCCAAGCCAGTCAACTATCCAACCCGCCAACAAAGAACCCAGCCAATCGACCACTGATCCAACCATCCGTCCAGCCAGCAATTAACTAGCCGCCAGTGACTCATCTTGTATGCCAATCATTCAAGCACAAATCCATTTAGTGTGCGGAGACATGTATCTGCAAAATCTAATATTAACCCTGCACGATATTCACCCTGTGGGAGCTGGGCCACATCTCGGACATTCGGCTCCTGTGTTTCGGAAAGTATATCATTAATATTAAATAGCCAATAGAAGGTGTATGAGAAATGTGGTCTGAAAGTGGGATGCAACATTTATTAACAAGGAATAATATTATTTCTGAAAAAAAGGCTGATTGGTGTCTGACAATTAGATAACTAAATACCTCATAAAAATTATGTTCTTGGATTTGCTTATAATTTTTATTGCCCTATCGCTACATCCATACTTGCAAACTTCCCAAGGTAGGCTAGCCAGAGCTGTCCCTCTTCTGTGGGAGTGGCTTTGTGAGAGGTGGAGCTAACTGTGCATGAAGGCAGCCTTAAATGGGCTGGGAGTAGGATGAGAAGTGGGCGGAGAGTGGGTGTGGACCAAGGCTGCTCCCCTGCCCAGGGAAAGAGACAAGTGACGGGGAAGGAGCACTTGACCCGGAGACTCCGAGTCCCACCTGGGGAGTTCCCTGGTATACTTGTATTGACCATCACCACTAACAAGTAGATCTAAAGAAAGCCTCGTAGGTTTATCCCTTTGACCACCACGGGAAAAGGACATGTATTGTCCTGTAAATATTTTCTTAACAATAATCATCATTCAAATCTGTGTGTTCTTTCAATGGGAGAAGAGCGACATACTTTTTCTTCAATATTCTCCAAGAACGTATTACGAAAAAGAGTTTGTATTTAAAACGAGTACCTCCAAATCTTGCAAAGAAATTATATCTAGCAGTTCCAAGATGATAATTCTTCACAAATTGTATGTTGACAAGATAAATAGATTTTACACAAATAGAGATTAGATTTAATTTTCTGATTTTAGAGCGTCCGACTTTCTGTTTTGCATCTCTATTGAACTACAGTGGATGGTATCTTTTCGTGTGGCTTTTGTGCCGTACCAATTCAATGGGCCATATCATATTCCGTGTAATGCAAAAAAAAATAACTATGGAAGATCAGATCCAGAGAGCACAGACACCGTAAATCAACTACAAATGTGTTTTAGGATCAGATAATCTCTATAATTACATAGATTATTATATGTTTTGTAATTACTGGTAATGGAATAAAAAGGAATAGGACAGATTGTAGCTGTCAGTAACCTATAATCTCATGAACTTTTTGTTAATGGAAAAAAAAAAAAATAACAAGTTATGGTAATAAAATGGAACATGGGAAACATTGTACCAAGATAAACACATGGGATTTAGACTCCAGAAATAGTATGTGTTTCTAACCATACACGGCAGAGCTTCTCCTGGAGCCTCCGGGGGCCAAAGCTGGAGAGTTCCCAGGTATGGGCATGATCCTATTGGTCAGGATTTTGGCCCTTACACGCATCTATAGTCACCATCATAGCTTTTAGCTAAATTAATCATAAACTATACATTATAATTTCTGTTTTGCAACCAGTATAATTGTTTTGGAGGTATTTACTTAAAAGTACATGGAAGATGAGATTGGCTGAGCCATCGTTATCCAACGAGCTTCCTATCCAAAATGTTTTCCCCTTCTCCTCTTCCACCCTTGCAATGGCTGCCTGAACCAATCAACAACGATCAGCAACTCAACAGATTTCACTTAACGGGGCAGAGATGATAGATACTATGTTAATCTGAAAACCTCTAAAATGTAGGATTTGGGAAAAAGTGGCAGATCCACTTTAAGTTCAGTTCCCCAGCTCTTAAATATCTAAGATATTATAACATCAATTCAGGGTGACAGGTTAATGGCTCCTTAAAAAAAATTAAACCAATTCCTCCTCTTTTTTTTCTGTCAGTCATCACAGTTTCTACATCTTGAATGCTTCATAAGACAGAAATTATTGCTTGTGCTACAGAAAGAATAAATCAGATATATGTGAAAAACAATAGAAAAACTGAATTTATTGAAGGGGAAATTTTCTGACTCTATTGCGAATTTCATTTTTTTCTAGAAATTTATTGCCGAGCAACTGACACTAAATATTTTATTATGATTTTTCATTAAAGAAAGATGGACTTTAGAAGCTATCATGTGAGGTAAAAATGTTACTAAAACAAACAAAGCGGGTATTTCGCACAGAAACGCATCTGGATGCTGTCCTTGAGTGATCTTAAAGAGAAGGTGACCATTATTTTAAGTAAAGTTTAGGAGCTCTGTATTCAGGCCAGGAATGGCCATCTGGCTCACTTGGCGAAGGCACGGTGGTCCGTTGACCGACAGGTCCCATACCCACTCACTCTGTCATATCCATCCATTGGTAAAATTCCGCTCATTAGGCGTCCGCCAGCTGTAGAGTGCCAGGGTTGCTTCATTATCCACAGTCCTTCCCTGTATGTAGTTTATAAAGAACATATTTTCTTTTTCACCTCGTTACCTCTGAGGTGGACCAAGCCGTATGGAAACTATAGTTTGCATAGAAACACATATGTTCTTTAATAAAACTATCAAAAAAACAACTTTCCTAGCAAGTCTTAAACTATCTGTCTGTCCTACATTAAAAAACTAAAACTTACACTAGTCCTTTTTAATTCTCTTCTGGTTTTCGAGGTAGCCCTTTATAGCTAAAATCTACTTTTTTCTCTAATCACTAAACATTCACTAAAGATTGATTGCCGATGACTTTAAATTGTGCGTGTTTCAGGTGAGGGCATACGAGTTGCTTGTCTGAAACTTGCAAAAATTATGTTATATAGGTTTTGCCCCACATGCCATTAAATGCAGCTATGACAAGGTAAAAAATAACCCAATTTTTTATAAAATAAATACAGTAAAACAATAAGCCTAAATATTGTTAATTTTGATACTGAGAAAAAAATTGAGCACTCTATTGTTAAGCATTTTAATTTCTAAAGTAAAATATACTGTAGAAACAATACAGTATTTTGTTAGTCCCCTGTCTGTAATAAAAAAAAACATCGCCTTCATAATATAAAATCCCGTGTTATTAAGCTGCATAAAATATACTCATCAATGCCATTTCCTCGAATGACCGGCAGTTATTACATGCTATATGTGCTATGCACAAAATGTATTCCCAACAATCTGTCTCACCTCTGCTAAGCGTAACCAAGTGCGCCAAAGTGTGCCGGGGCAGAGACACATTTACATTGATGGTCCGCTGATGAAATTGGCAAAGCAGTTGCTAATAAAATAGTAAATGGCCTTCAGTCCAAGTGGGTGATCTTTGTAGCTCTGTAAGCTATAATGTTGCCAATTTACCATGGAAACAAAGGCCATAGGGTCAGAATTAGTATTCCGCACGTGAAACACTTATGAGCGAATTACAGGGATTCTACAATCTGTTTTATTTACTGTAATATCGTTTTGAAATTGAATTGTGCTCACCAGCTCTTGTTCAAGCGTAAATATATTATTATTAGGATGATGTCGTCGATCAGGTCGGCCACCCTTCATACCTCTTCAGCTATCAATGAAGTACAGCGCCTATTGTTTGTAGTCGAACAATAGCCCAGGCTTGGCCCACTGAACAAACAAGGCAAATGCGGGTGGGATGGTGTCTGATGGTGTGTATCTTTTTGTCCCTTATGTGGCATATATGTCCAGCAACTCCAGCAACATGCAGAAGGAAGTCTGCATTTTATTAGCCACTGGCCTTAAAGGGCCAGGGCCAATTTTAATCTCTAGCCTGGCCCTACCAAAGACCATCATCCATAAAGCTGCTATTCCCCAACCTGAAAACCTCGAGCTAGAGCTTAAAAACTACTAAACTGTTGTTTTAAGGGTTAAGCTTGAAGGATACTGCTTTGAACCGGGAATGATATTCCGAACACAGAGGAAGTGAACACAATTTAGCTTCACTTTACAACTAGGAGGAAGCGACACTACTCTGTAGGCCCAACAATCCCCTGCTAAACCAAGAGCATCTAGAGAATCAACAGCATACCCATGTGTGTTTTAGGATTTCCATCAAAGATATTTAAAGATGTATGGAACTTTTCGTTATGCATTCAGCGCTAAATTACAGGTCTGTAGAATGTTCACTTAAAGCAGATCATGTCAGGGAAAGGGAAATTTCAGCCAGAGAATACTTGAGACGTTTGATACAACTCAAGGATTCGGAAGTCCATCTGTAGACCAGTTCTTCAAGATGTTAAGAGTCCAGGTAGCCCCACACGCCACGTAAATCTGCTTCTATAAGTATCCACTGAAACATTACAAGTCCCGCATCTTCTGGCCCAATATGTTCACTTATTCATCAGGTCGAGGGGAAAGTTACTAACCACGAATGGTTTTGAAATGGGCCTGTGGTCCCTTTAAAAGCCTGGCATAACAATAATTCTCCGAGGCAGCTCATAACAGCTAATACAATAGCTTAAAGCTAAATTATTTGGCATCAAAACGTATCCGCATGAAAGATTAATAAACATGCTGTATAAAAACAGGTTATTTCCTTCTCTGTGTGTTTATTGAGTTTCTTACATTTGGTTCAGATTTAGTAGCTGTAAAGATTTATATTATATCTAAACTGGCAGGAATTTTATTGTAAGGAAATCAATGATGACCCAGGCACAGACACTGAAACATCCCATTTATTTTAACTTTTGCTCCATAAACCAAACTCCCAAATTACTTGTGGCGGTGACAAGGGTAAAGAGCTAAATACTTTGATATGCGAAAAACAGATATTTTCACTGTGGCATTTTTTGTGTTTCATTGAACAATAAATCCTTGGTTTGCTTTTTTTTTTTTTTTTATTGGGGTCTCTTTAATGCATTACTTTGCAGCCATTGCTTCTGCTAAGGCCCAGCATACAAACAATTTATCTGAATCCTTACGGATAACACTTCCAGGATCTTATTTAGACGTCTTTATCAAGACATTTATGTGACTTTTTGATGTATTGATATTTATGGGCGTTTACGAGAGGAATATTGTATTTTATATACACAATTTTATTTTTTTAGCAGTTTATAGGTCATTATTGTGAATTGTAGGGCTGTAGAACACTGCGATACACTCATACTCAGCAAACATTCCGAGCTCATAGATAAAAGGTCCATCGGGGGAGGATTTGGGTCCTAAAAAGTCTGTTCCTCCAAAATGGGGAGCCATATATTTGTGCCTAAAATATCTTAAGGAAGTGCAAACCTGTATCAAGTTTTACGAGCCAGAGTTTTGGATACCCTTGGATTTGGGTTGAAACGCCGCTTTGTTCTCCTCATTATTATTCCCAAAATGTGGAAGTATTTGAAAATCTGGCTGCTATAAAATGTTATTGATCTCCAAACTGTACAACACTACATGACTACAAAAACCCTATCATTGTAATTGTATTTTTCCCCATCTAATTACTTACAGTCTTTATAGCACGGACATTATTTTAATGGCTTCCTTGGTGTTTGTGTCTACTGCCATCATTCTGTATTTCCATTTTAGCCAATTACTTTTTCTGATGAAGAGAACTCTGTATAACGACATTTATACGATTCCTTTGTTAGCATATAAAATCGCATCTTACATTTCCAAAATGAATAGCTTTGCCCAAAATGTTAATTTACACATAAAATATAATTACATGCCATTTTAAGACTGGTCAGAAATTAAGTACCTTACCTGCTGAACGGTAGGTGACCGGAATATTTATATTTATATAAATACCTACAAAAAAGGCAACTTTTTAATCTGCACTTTCCAAACTTTTAATTTACATATATATTGTATTTTCTAATATTTTAGCAAATCACTGCACATAAATGTATGTACTAAAATTTATGAAACGGAGGTTCTCGGTTTCTTTACATATTTTATTATAATCTTATATAATCTTAATATATATACACTTTTATTATATATTGCATTATTACATACATCAGATACATACACTTTTATGTATATAAATATAATGAATGAAGCTGAATCTCTTGTTACATTAGGGAATGGCAGAGGTTAACTGGCTATGGTCATTTTTTTGGTATTATATTTTTCACTATGTAATTGTATTTGTTTTTATATATATATATATATATATATATATATGTGTGTGTGTGTGTGTGTATATATATATATATATATATATATATATTTTTTTTTAACATCATCTAGGTGAACAGATTATATGTACGATGAAATTCCACTGATGTTTAAGGGAAATAAAAGAATAGTATTGTGGTTAGATATTACACAAGGATAATGGGATTAAAGAATAATGACACAATTAATTAAAGACCTAGTTCATTTGAGTTTTGGGGAAAGCCGAGCCAAATTAGATTTGTTTGAATTAGAAAAGTGATGCCTATCATGGGAATATGATTACTATCCATAAATACTATCAAAGTCAATAGGAGCGTTCTTGAGAGACCTTTTTGCATTCTGGTGTGTAAAAAAAATAGAAAGAGTAAGAAATAATTAACAGAAGAGATACTTATAGTAAGGAGAGCCCTATTTGAAATTCAATATCATAAGGATAATTCATTTTAAAATATTCGGAACTAACAATACTAACAATACCCCCCCCCCCCTCTCTTGTATTTATAATTGTGTGGAATCTCTTACAATATTTACCCAGAAAACCTTGGGTTTTACATAATAGATCACTTTGTAGAATAGGATTCCCAAATGTCAGGTTCATAATAGCTGCTTTTGATTTCATGTTAGGTTACCAGGGAGGTTGATTTAGTATTCATGCCTAGGGGGCAACTGAGATTTCTGGGGCATATTTTAATGGTGTAATTCTGTAATTCATCTACACATGGTGCTACAATAATGGCCCCTAGGGACCCCTTGGTATGGCCACTCAAATACACACAGACATACATTTGAATATACAAATAAAATAAAGGTTCTTACATTTAAGTGGTGGGGGACGCTGCATTAATAGTATCCCCCAGCTATAGTAGCTGGCATAGCGGACTTAATTGTCCATTAGAGCATTGGGTGACCCAAGACCTTGGTAGCCCTAGACACATGCCTAATGGACAATTTTGCCCGGATAATGGTGGGCTTTCAAAAATTTGGTCTGCTGCCCCTATGTGGAATCTCAGTGTCCTCTTTAGTTGCGGGATTAAACCTTGGCAAAACCCACCTGTGCCATTGACACAAATGACAGGCTCATGTGCCATCAAATAAAAATGTAAAGAAACAGTTACGTAAAAAAAAAAATTTGATGTTAAAAAAAAAAAAAAAATACATTGAGTGGCAGCTTACCCATACTAGAAATATATATATTATTTTTTTGTATTAGCATAGATGGTTGTTCATAAATTGTCTTTGTGGCTATGAGAAATTAATCTTATTTAGTATCATAACTGCACCTGTTGTAATTAAATTGCTACCATACTATTTGTTTCAAGACATTAGTGCCATTAGAAATTGGTTTCCACACAATACACATGTTCCAGGAATCAGCCCTTTTTTCAATTACTCGCTTCTGTGTGTAAGGTCCTGGGAATAACACGCTACATTTTTTTTTGAATGTATTAAAAAGCATAAAATAATCGAGTCAGCTATTACTGATAGTTTTACTGTATAATTTAAATAGAGAAGCATGTCCTCAAGGATTGGATAGGCAGGGCAGTCTCTTAAATAAAGGCTGCTTTCTGAAAGAACATTTAAGTACCCATTTTTACAGAAACTATTTAAAAGTGACGTTTTATTATTTGAGAGATGAAAATAAGAAGTTTTATATGAAGCAAGCAAAGTGGAACCATTCAATCCCAGGACTGAGAAAAAGATTAGCATTTTAATATCTAATGATTATGTAGCTCATCATTCTTAGCTTCCATTATGGTTAAGATCAGATTTTTTTTTATGCTTCTAATAGATAAATACTATACTTGTTTGCTTCTATTAATGCGTTTGGGATACACAGAGCATTATTGTGGAATTCATTCTATCGCTCAAAAACCTTGGGTTTTTAAATGAATTGCGCTTACATGCAGGTCATGCTTTGGAAAGCAGAATACGGGGACAAAATAGATAGAATTCCGAAGAGGAGTAAGGATAATGATGTTAAGCTCCGCTTAGCGCCTCAATAGCACTACTGGGCTACTCAGGAAACACTGACCGAGAATCTGGCTGTCTACAGTTGATTTAGAATGGGTTTCTCATCTATCATGTATTGCCATATGGGAGAGGTTGCCCCTTTCTGTCTGGGCTTCGGTCTTGAGGCGAGAGGATTTGCCCAACAGCCTAAAAGCTGGGGCCAACCAAGGCTAGTTAGAAATTAGATCAGATGGTGTTCCCAACCAGGCCAATGAGCTGTGGCCCCACTGGGCCCGGCCACTCACCTAAACCCGCCATCCTAAACCAGAATACTCTACTATATTTCCTGTCCAAACATAGTAACGCTAAATATGACGGCAGATGAGAACCAGTTGACCCATCTAGTCTGCCCCTTTTTCCTGTTGTTATGTACAATCTACAATGAAAAACTTTCAATGACACTTAGTACCTAGCAACCTACTGCCTTATCTAGAACCTCTGTGGTTCAGTCCAGATATAACTAACCAGCAGAAATCCGTGACGCCAATAGAGCTCTCCATTACCACAAGAGATAGTAGATGTGAGTTTCTAAACATTGCTCATCAAGTTCTCTGTCCATGTCTTCATGGGGGTATTGGTGAATCATTAGTAAATGTTAATCTTGCAGAAAGACTAAGACACGGACTGTGGATTAAGTCTGAGGATCCATCACTTTAGGCAACTTAATACACTGTACTAGGCAACTGCCTATAGAGGTCAGATGGGGCAATTTGGAATGCGCTGATCAAAGAGTTAACCTGCCTTTCATTTTTTCCATTAGTGTCAGAGAAATCGCATGTTATCATAATCAATGGTTTGTAAAAGACAATAGACATGACCTTTAAAACATGTAAACACTGTGTCCTAAAGAAAATCTAGAATTCTCTTTGTAGCTACGTTTTCTATGTCAGCAAAAATGTCTATATTTATAGTGTAGACGCATATAAAAACATCATTGTTATCAACCAGAATGCACCTCTTTAACCTTTTCACTAATAGGAAATATCACATATCACCTGGATACGCTACTTAACAATTTAGATAGGCTTCTAGACGGTGGAAAACAATGTCCTACAATACAGAACTGGCACAATTAATGTAAAGGCCATGTGTTTTATTCAGATACTTTCATGGATCAAAACCCTCATATGTAGCTTCGGATACATCCTTTCATCCCTCCAGTGGTCCAGAAAATGTAAGCGGAGAGTATAAAGAATAAATAGCATTAAACATTTGGCATTACATAGTTGTGTGAAAGTGAAAGCAATTATTTGGTGGCATCACAAATTTATACGCATTGGAGTAAAAGGAGAACGGACCTCTGTTTGGTAGGGGTTACTATCTCTTTTTGAAGGTGACAAAAGTTTACATTCATATTGATACAGAACAACCAGGTTCCATTGTGATGTAAATTACATTTGGACTAGGCAATGACGTCTTGGATGCACTTTGCCCTAAAAATCCTAAATTCTTCTACAGAGTCGATTGAGACTGAGGTGTGAGAGCTGTCATGAATTGGTCAGGGACTGAGCCAAATCACCCTCTATAATTCCACGTATCCCGAACTGTGCCTTAAGGACCCATTTCTGTCAAGAGAGGACACGCATAAGCCACTTTGGCTGCCTTCTGGCTTACATTCTTCCCACCTCCTACCTGTCTCAGCTCAACTAGACACTGGGGTTGAGTCACACTCACTCAGTATTAGAGTGAGACTTAAGTACATGCCACTGTATAAAATAACATAAAAACCAAGCCAGGACTGAAAGTTCTCCGGCCTATTAACACCTTACATCCCATTACTACAAAGCTAGATACAGATTTCTCTAGACACAGATACTTCATGCACTCGCCCTTAAAATTAATAAATAAATATGGAAAAAACTATGGATGAGAACTGAGATTATATTTGTTATTGATAAAATGACTAGGTATGGGTAGGGTCCTTTATTGAGTAACCCTTGTTGTATCAAAATGGGCCAGTATTATAGACACGTAGTTTATTCACTAAATGAAAATTATTTCCTATCTTCCTGTAGGTTCCGAGACTTGGGTCGTAATTAATTTGACGTGAGTTTCCTACAGGGTTTACATAAAAAATAAGTAAGGTCCATGCCAATATTCATTAAAACCTTCTCCCTGGTGTACAAGAGTTGATTTGTACAAATCCTCGATCTTCCCCATCATCGAAAGGCAGTTCAGAGAATTAGCTTTCTGTTCGTAAAAATTAATTTTACGCGAGTTTTCCTGAGAGTTTACTCGGAGAACAAGCAAAAGACTGTTAATATTCATTAAATTCTTTACCCTGGTGGATAACAGTCACTTCCCCCTGTAAACACCTGAGGGTGTTACCGTGAACTCTTAAAATACAGAGAAGGATATTGAGTTTTCCATTTACTTTTTCATTGACTAGACTGGTCCTCAAAAACAAGTATTATGAATATATCCAGAATAAATTAAATTAAAATAACATTGGGGGGGGTAAAGCTTTGTCCTTGAAAACACTCATTTTTTAGGAGAGTAGAAAAATGCAAAACAAAAGTGCTTTTTGGCATAAGAAGCGTTCATGGAGCTCCTAGCTAAACTACATGATGTTTGAACCTCTTTATTCTCAAACCTGAACGTCCACCCCATTCCTGATTTTTTTTTTTAAATATATGTTGTGGGGTAACTTAAACACACAATAAATCATGTTTCTGTACCTTGATTTTGATTGAAATTCTGATCCTAAACTAGAAAGACATTTCATAAGGTGAACAGGGAAACATTGTGTCCAAAGAAGAACTTCACGATCATTAATACTGTCTTGATTAGTTTTTTTCTTTTTTCATAACATTCTTACAATAGATTAATGGATGCGTTCTTACGAAACATTATTCTGCCGTTCCTATGTTTACATTTTAATTGTTCTCAATGAAAAATCTTTAAGATGAATGCAACAAATGTAAAAATAAATTAAGTTTATAGACTTTGAGAGAAAAAAAAAATAATAAAGCAAAGAAGCACAGAAGTTTTCCCAAGGTCCTTGTCTCAATATAGACCTGAGTAGCCTTTGAATGTGAATATTTGACACATGGTATTTGATAATCCTGCTCTGCTGAGAGCGGTATCACTTAACTCTCATCGGCTTCCCGAGAAGTTAAGTGTCAAAGACTCCAGCAGGAACAGCTCAGCGAGTAATTTGTGCCTTGAGCTCCCTGAGAAGTCTTCTTTGAAGCTGCTTCTCTCCTCTAGACCCGTAGGAAGGGAGGGTGATAATTGAAGTCGCGACCACCTGTTTTAGTAGAGAGACTGTATCACCGTACTGTGTGTACACTCAAAGTCCCACTGTTCATCTGCGGACCCAGAGAACCCACAATGAAAATAATTTTGTTCTAAGTGTTATGCTTACTGCGGGAATGGAAACTTAAGTGTCTTCCCCCCAAGCTTTGCATTCTACATCTACAGCCGAGTTCTCGATCGTGAAGAACGGCTGTCATGGAAAACGAATACTATTCCTACAAACGCTCCTATCATAGAGCGGTATACGTGGTTTAAAATAAAGAAGTATAGGTAGAATAGTCATTAAACATTTTTTCATGATCTAGCGCATGTCTAGCTTTTTTTTTAACTGTAAGAAGAAACCTCGATCTTGCTTTATTTTAACACCGTGTTTTCTCTGTGGAAGCAGCGGTCTCTCTGACCGCTCATCCTTGAGGTTATCGGTGTTCCAAACAGCTGAGGAGAACAGGCAGGATCTACAATGTATAAAAGGAATCTTTTGTTTCACCGAATACAGCTTAACTCCCCCGGGGAGCGGAGTTTATTAACTGAACCGTGAGCAACCAAGCAAGCCGCAGTGACTTAAAACATTTCCTCTCCCCGACTTAAACATATGAATGCCCAAGACAGGTGATTTCCAATTTTATGGGGATGCTCCCGCCATCATATGCACTTTCATGTATACGATGGCTGAGTAGTGCCTTTTAAATTTTGTAGCGCCCCTTCTTGCAAATGCATTTGCCCCTTTCCCTGCCCCCGCTGCTATTTGCTGTGCTGGGGATATGTTCGTCCTACCATGTCATATACTTACTCCAGCTTTGGCTGAGCTAGTATTCTCTGGTGTAACGAGACCCGCTATGCTCATGTGCACAGTGTTGTGAAAAGTCATGCATGTGTTAGGTCACCTTGTGGTAGTAGCATGAGACGACGGCTTGTTGTGTGGTAAAAGGGAGAGCGGGAGGTAGCTGCGTAAGCTTCTCTGAAAATGAGAGCGAGGAAGACAACGAGTGATCAAGCGTGAGAGTCTGTTTATATGTATGTCTGTGTCAATGTATGTGTTTAGTGTATGGTGTTAGTGTGTGTGTGTATGTTAGTGTATCGTGTTCGCATGAGTACATGTGTGTTAGTAGTTGGTGTTAGCGTGTGTAGAGTATATGTCAGAATATGGTGTTAGTGTGTGTGTGTATGTTAGTGTATTGTGTTCGCATGAGTACATGTGTGTTAGTAGTTGGTGTTAGCGTGTGTGTAGAGTACATGTCAGAATATGGTGTTAGAATGTGTGTATGTTAGCGTATGCTGTTAGCATGTGTGTGGGTGTTAGTGTATGGTGCTAGTCACCCTAGACTGACCCCTGGTTAATGCCTTGTCTGTTGTGTGTTCTGCCTCCAAGGTTTCCTGACCTGTTGATGAACCAGCTTCTTACCTTCTGCTCCCCTCTGCCATTAGCTCTTAGGAGCTCTTCGGAGCATATTTTCCACATCAGCCATCTACAATTAAACTGAGTTGTAAAGTGAGAAGTGACTCAGGGGCTAATCCAGAGATAAACATTTTATTAGCTACTTAATAGTTTTCTAAAAAAAAAAAAAAGATCTGAAAGAGTAAATGAATGATGCCTGGAGAAGATTTCACTCAAATTTACAAAAAACCCTGTAAAAAATATGTAGGCAAACATGCAGCATCAGCTTCTTGTGAAGACGCACGTCTAATGGAGATGGTCACCTGAGCTGTGCTTATGGGACGTATCTCAGAGTCATCTTGCTAAATCCGAAATGACCATACATTTTAGCAAAGCTTTGTGAATACACTCCATTGCGTTAGACTTGCTGCTCGTCGGTAACACAGTTTGTGATCAGACTACAAAAAAAAAATGATAATGAAGCAAATGGGTGCACTTACATTAAAACGCGCATCAAACACATCAGTACGAACCCACATCGCGTTGAATAACCTTCCAAAAATTGCTTAAAGTAAATGACAAAAATATCTTCCTAATCAACGGTGGGTTGGAAATGCTGAGAAAAGAAAATCAAGGGAGGAAAAAAAGAAAAACCTTTGAAGGCTATAAAGTAAGAAGCAGTTTACGACTGTTTTATGGGAACATTTCCACCTTGGGAGTTGTTAGACATTGAGCAAGTTGTGACAAAAGCCCTGATTTGCATATTTCATGTAGATTGTGGGTTTGGAGCACAGCAGCCGGGCATTTACAGTAGAGCAGATCTCCTCTTGGAATGGATACAACAACCTGACAGTCGTTGTAAATTAGCTACCGTTCTGCCTTTGGAATGCATTTGTATCAGCGCTCAAAAGGGATCGCGATACATAATGCATTACGGTTTTATGTATGTTTTAAACGCCATGCACTTACGTGAGCGGAATAAGTGATTAACCACAAGGGGGTGTAATGGGATTATCGGTTTGTACGATTTTTTTTTGTTCCTTCTAGAAAAGAAGTTGAATAATAACGACGCTGTTTAATACACTGTTAAACCTGTGCCTCGGACGAGTTGTGTTTCTTGTAATTTGCTGAGAACGGGGGGGGGAGGGGGTGATTTAAAGAGGTACTGTCTTTAGCCCATACACATCTATCTATATGTTGTAATATTTGACTGTTAAGGTAAGATATATTTGATAGATTACACTTAACTCTTGAGGAGTTTATTGATTCAGTGTAGCGAACAAGACATAAATAGTATAGATCAAAAGATGTCAGGAGCAATATCGGTTTAAGCACGTAAATCAGAATATATGGGTTTTTATCTTGGAAGACTACGCAATACCCAATATACTGCATGTTCTAAGCCCACTGACTGATGCAGAGTTCCCATATTATACAGTTTCTATTAAAAAGTCAGCAATATAAAACAGATAAAAATTGCTTTAAAAAAAACACATTTATCCTATGGGTCAACCATTCTTACAGCCCTAGGTTTGTTTCTGGAAAGTGTTTGTTCAGAACACAGATGACTTCCACTGTTCTAAGATGCATTTGGTTTCTGTCGTTAAGAATACATTAAAGGTAGCGGAGGCTTACGTTCCTGGTTTCCTCACTGATGTCCCACGCACAGGTTGGCCTGATCTGAGCTGAAGAGCACATATTAGCTTCTATCCAAGTCTCAGATGTCTCTCAGCTCTAACTCTTATCAACATGGTCAGTCCTACAATATAGGCAAACCAGGAGACTACCATTGGCGTTGATCTGGTGAGTGAGCCATCACCATGTTCTTCTTTATTCTGGTATTAAGTATGTGAATGGGAGGCTCTTAGACATGGTTAGTCTAGACACCCCAAGGTCATGCTTGGGGACTCTCTGGGCTCACCCCAGAGTCTTCGTGTGAAGGTCGGTGTCCTTTTTCTTTGTGCATGGTGGTGGCGTTTAGACATACCCACTTCCCGTCCATCCACGGCTAGCTCAGACCCTACTTGAAGACACTCCTCGGATGGCTTAGGGTCAGACCTGCTTTCCGGGTTGCCTTTAAAAGGAACCAGGTAATCACAAGAAGATTAAATTGCTACCTGCCAATATAGCATAATACCAGATGCCTCCAAGGTAAATACAGAGATTTTCACTATGTATTAATAGCAGGGTCATGGAGCCTGTACACAATCTTTTTGGCCTCCTATTCTTCTCCTACAGAAGGTCTAATTCTGTATAAACCTCAAATGATTGCTTGGGCCTCAAAAAAATTCTAAATAAATATTACTTAAAAATAAATCAGATCAATTAAACCAGTTGAATTAGAATTAAACCATTTCTCATACACAGCAGATTTAAGCGGCTCGTCGTATAATTTTATTTTGTAGAAGCCAACAGTATCTAAAAAACAAACTAGAACAGAAAATCTACGACTTATCTCGTATCAAACTGTGTTGTGAAGGCTTCCTGACAGCTTCGCAGTTTAAATAGTCACACTTTCCAGGGAAGTTCTAGAGATTTTCAAAGGTTTGTTTTTTTTCTCTCCCTTTATGAACATTTGGTGGCTGATCATAGCAGAAAAAGTATAAATAGACAATTGTGCTATAAAAACCTTGAAGATATTTAACAAAAAAATTATGCCAGGCGAGGAAAAAAACGGCAACACATAAGATATACTAATTCCGGTGGCTCTTTTGTGTTTATTTTCCACATATTGTGCTCACATATTTACAGGTCTGTAAAAGTGGTTTAATTATCAAAAACCTACAAAAAAAGAATAGAATGGACAAATGGAGAAAAAAACAAAATACCGCCAATTGCCTTTTCTCTTTACTTGAAGAACATTTCTGCGTCTTGTATGAAATATTGAACTTTTCTGCAATAACTACCGTTAGTTTGTCATGTACAAAGGGCAAATACTAAGGGGCATTGGCAATGGTTGGTGATGCGTCGCATTGGGTGATCGGGGTCTTTGTAACACCGCTAGTCAATAGGCCAGTTAAAAGGGGGATCACTGATATCCCCAACTGGCATGTAAACACCATGGGGGGGGGTTCGCTGAGTCGGCAGAGTCCTCCATAGTCTCCTTACGCACTGCGGTTGCCCTTGGCCATGGGTGAAAAGCCTTGAGTGGAGATAAACTTGTCCAAGAAATACTGCAGGAACAAAGCAAGCCCATAAACAAGTCCAAATATCTGCTTTATTTGTATTTACTTACTTAGACTTTCGGTGTGAATTACACACTCTGTAACGGCAGTTTGATATTTCTATCACCAGCTTTTATTAATTATAAAAGTGCATTTAATAAAATATATTGTATATCCTTTTACAGCAAAATAATAACACGCAATGGCCGGTAATAAATTAAAATCAATACATAGTATTACAGATCTTTTATTACCAGTGGAAAGCAATAGATGAGAAATGCTGGATCTGTTTACAGACCGGCCATTAAACTCCGATTAAATGAATACAGACAGAATTGAAGCTCCCGAGAGGAATACTGTAGCTTCCATTGTCAGAGTGATTTTAGCAGCTACTCCAAGCTGATTAAAGATCTCAGCTTATTCTGAAAATATCTTCTAATCAATATAAATCTTCATTTTAATGTTCTTTCTCTATGTATAATATCATATTCATCATTTTTTAATGTCTGGTTCCAAATACATTTTGATACATTTTATATAATTTTTGCTAAAGTTCTCAATGTAACCAAGTATCTTCATAAATGAAGTATCTGTCTGTTATGGTTAAACAACGGCTCCTCTTTTGGCACCCACCACACTAAAGGCTATAGAAGTTCTACTTTTTTCTATCTGCGTTGGCAAACTATGTTTCTAGCCTCCTTCTCCAGCATGCACTTGCTTGCCAATAAAGGAGAAAAATAACATGGCGGCAAACCCAACCAACACAAACCCAACCAACAGAGTGCCTTAGGCAGCTGTCTAGTCTTCTTATATTCTGTCTATGATACTGTTTCAGTGTTCTGTCGATACTCTAGTGATCTATTGGCGTTGAAGAACAATCTATAGATGCCACTACAGTCAGTGACATCATCGGACAGAATGACATGTGCTGATTTTAAGAGGCAGTACAGAGTAGCTCTTTCTATTTGATGTAACGTCGAAGCTCTCTGGGATTACTTTAGGTTTAATAGGACCGTTAACCATACCCTTGACTGCTCTTCAATCTGTTATTAACTTTTACTTAAATTATTCACCTTCAGGACATAGCCAAAGCTTTATACTGTTTTAATTTGTCTCTGCTTTCTTCTTGTGGGCATGGGGTCTGTGTTGCAAACTGAGGGAGAACGTGGGGTCCCAAAGAAATAGTGGTTTACCCCCTAAACGGTGTGATGTAAGTGAGCCGCGGCATGATGCCTCTGAGCTTATGTTGACCCTTCATGATGGATTCGCAAGGAAAGGAGGGGATTTTTTCGGGGGAAAGGGGGTTTCCAGTTGCTGATATATCTTTGTCTAGGGGTAAACTGCTTAACTCCACAAATAATACCAAGAAAATTCCTTGAAAATGGAAAATGGAGTGTTTAATGCTTTGAACTTTAGCGAGGTCAGTTCACGTTAACCCCTTCTACACCTCTTAATGACTGTAATATTCTATATTTTTAATATTAAGATTTTATCGTAAGGTGCCTGACATTGTCTACCCACTGCCGCCACACAAAGTATACATTTTCTGGTTTGGAAAAAAAAAAAGTCAATAAAACACAAGGGATCTATTGAGTGTTGGTAGAGCCTCAGCATGATGTGGCGGCAATGTCACATGTAGTCATATACTCATTGCTCTGTATAAAAAAGACTCATAAACACAGAAAATCAGTATAGTTCTAGATTGTTGCTTTTGTGGAAAATTGTTCAAAATACAGCAAGCAGTTTCTGCTCAAGCAAGTCGAGCAAGCAGCAGCGTAGAGGGTTGTCTGGATATGTAGAGGTTGGCGAAGCAATTTGCTTGCTAACACTGGAAACCGCTTCATTCTCAGATGACCCATAAAGACTTTTGCCTTCCAATTAAGAATACCATGTAAAACACGGATTTAATAACTATTTAAACTTTTTGTACTTAAAAAAAAGAGAAACTCTCAAGGCATCAGAATTAGAAGCAATCTATCGGAACAGTAATTAATTGTAAATGTATCAACATGACCGAATTCTTCAAACATACAACTGATTCATTTTAAATTCTCTGGGATTCTCTATATTAACCCAGAAAATGTTGTTTTTTTTTTAAAAAAAAAAATTCCTTTACTTTTTTTTCAACCATAACCATCCAGCATTTCCAATATTTCACTGCACGGAACCTTAAATCCCAGAATATCATTCTGCGTTGGCACTTTCCAATCCGTTAAGGGTTATGTCATTTAAACTCTCTTTAATAAATACAAGTAAAGGAGAAGAACAGTTTAAAAAAAAAACAAAAAAAAAACCCTCCAACCACTCTAACTGTAAATGCAAAAAAAAAATAAATCGCTATTGCCCCAGCAAATCTAGGAAAACAAACGGGGTAATCATGCTTTATTTGCGGCATTTTGAAATAGAGTAGCTTTTTGGAGTTTACAATTTGTATTCAAATGAAGGTCATTTGAAAGGTGTAATATACGAAACAGCCATTATTTCATTTTGATAGGCCCACTAAAATTATATTGTTGGATGAGTTATTCTACAATGGGACCATTACTGTCTTCCTAAAACACTCCTAGGGATTTTTATTTATCTCCTTCTCTGTTTTGAAATTAAAATAAAAATTCAGAAGGCTGAAGAGGTAGTTTAAATTTTAGAGAGTGCGTTCTCTCTCTCTCTTTCTCTCTCTCTCGCTCTCTCTTTCTCTCTTTGCCCCCATTCCAAGCAATATGACAGATGCATTTTGCTTCCGTCGAAACTGTCCTGTAAGGAATGAAAGCGGCGCATTAATGTGTCTTAAATTCATTTTTCCGCAATGACTCATTTTCTGTCATCGTAACTACTATATTTTGAAGACAAATGAAAAACACTTAAAAAGTTTTCATTTTAATGTTTTGATATAACCCATAAAGCTTCCCGTATAGACGGAAAAACTATATAATCTATTAAACTGAAAACATATTTTTTTTTTGGTGAGCTCCATTGTTTTGATTGAACCGCATTAAAAATAATGGAGAAAATGAATTAAAGATTAATAACGGGTTCAGACCTGCTGTTAATCTTTATAACTGTTTATTGTCTGATCGTAAATATAATCATCTCATCTATCAATCCATTGTTTCCTTTCACTCGGAGAATTCTACCGACTCATAATGCAGACCTTAAAATTAAGCATTAATAATAAAAGAAAAATAATAAGAACTGGGTTGGGATTTTCTCGTTATGGCGTAGCACAGATCTAGCCTTTAACCCCTTAAAGACAATGGGCGGTCCCTAAACCCACTGAAAACAATGCATTTTGAGCCCGTACATGTACGGGCTTTGTCATTAAGGGGTTAAAAGGATTTTGAATTATCCCGATGGCTGAAAGTTAATAATTACTTGTGGGGTCCGATATCATAACGAAGGGGTCAATGACACTGGGACAGAATCTTATTTTAAAATCAAGAGTAGCTAAAAAGCTATAAAATTATTATTTTTGTTCCAGTTGCTACATTGTAGCGGCAGGGATACAGACCAGTCTCTTCTCGGAGAGGCCGATTTTTTATTTGTTTTAAATGAATTATTTTTGTTTTCCAAAAAGCACTATAATAATTAGTGGGACTGCACTGCATTTTAACCCAAAAGAGACTCTCCAAAAAATGTAAAGCCTCCCCTGGACACCAGTAATGAGGCTCATGTGAGGCAAGAGGAGCTGCTCAACCCCAAAGCCCACAACCTAAAAAGCATAAAATAATAATAGAATAATAATGACCAATAAATACACAAAACAGCAGGAATTCAGCGCATGCCCAGTAAACACTATTTAAAAAGCACCTATCTGCGTCATAAATATTGGGGATCCCGCCGCACTATACGGCCATTTATTGCTTCGCCGGCCGCTATGTCAAAGTCCCCCGAGTTTGGGGGTCCTGTCTATAATGGCTATAATGCTCATCAAGGAGCTGAATCACTGGGACTGAACCGCATTTTAACCCAAAAGTATCAGTTTTTTCCAAACCTGCTGTGTCACCGTCCCTCCCAAACCATAACGGGTTTAGAAGACATCGTCTCACCTTGGTACCCAAGTCCTTCTTTACTTCTCCGATGTCGGTCTTTTTTTTTAGAAGCTCTCCATTCTTGGTGGTTATGAGAGCGGCCAGAAATGGGCAAAAGCTCGGTGGGCTGATGGCCGACAGCTCCCCATCTTACTTCCCCGATCTGCAGCTCCAGGGGGCAGACCAGGCCCTGTAGCGAAGAGCAACCAGCTACATACACATTGGATCCCTCAGAATGCTGTATTTATCCGAACACATGATTAGACACGCTAACAACATGTTAAACATGTTCATTCACGTATTGTACTTTTATGATGTATCGATGCTTTTGTATCAAGTTAGAAATGTTAGAAATGATTTGGTGACGTATTTTCTTTAAATGTCCCTAAATGTATTTTTTGTCTGTGAATAACTAACATAGCGTGACATTAATAGAATGAAAACGATTCCTACAATAACAGTTCCAGCAAATCACGCATTTGCCAGGGTGAAGGTGGCTAGACGGAGTGAGCCAATTATCACTATTATTAGTCCCACACTGGAAGGATTGATGCACAATGGGTACCGCGTGAGCAGAAGCCTCCAGACGTGGACTACATTTTAATAGTGAAATTCTCATAGATTATAGCTTCCTTCATTAACATTTTCACACATCGCTGACTAACAAATGAGGAAAAAGGCCTTCTGTACTGGCTGATTTATAACACAGAGAACGCACTTTATGCCTGTGTGGATGCGATGAAGCTTAATCTGGCCTAAGCAGAGAATTCCACATTATGAACACCTTGTTTTTCCACCAGCTTTCACATAAACTTAAAGCCATAGTAGAGGAGAGGGGTAAAATGGCGTTTATTTAAAGGGCCAGCTACGCTATTTGTATTTAAAGGAATCAATGATTTTTTTTTAACTGTCTCTGTTTTTTTTTATGCAAAATAAGCAACATTTCACAAAGAAACACAACTTTGGTTGGTAGCCGAGGCAGGAGCGCCAGGTACCTTAACATCTATCTAACATACAGGCCTAGACTGTCCATGTGGCACACCAGGCAAACCCCCGGTGACCATCAGCACCCCATACTCAGCATAAGCATAACATAGCTTGCGCCGGCACATATCCATCTGCCGGCCACACCTTCACCATCAGGCCGCTGTTGGCCTTAAAGTGCCAGGACCGCCTCGCGATGGCCAGTCAGGCCCTGCTCACATACATTGATTTCTAGCTCTTCTTTTCTTCCCCAATATACCGCTGAAGAAGTCTATTACACAAGCTAGGGCGAGACTGTTGACTTTGGTTCTTGGAACGTACTAAATAAAGTCATTAACCCCTTAAGGACACCGGGCTGTCCTTAAACCCATTAAAAACAATGCATTGTGAGCCCGTACATGTATGGGCTTTGTCGTGAAGGGGTTAAAACATGTTTTTTGGGGGTTGATTGCCCCTTTAAGGCCTTGCAAATATTAAATGTTGAATACAACAAGAACAAAAACAATACAAACACAATAATAATGTATTATTCTTTATTGATCTTGAAAGAAAGTTGGCTCCTTTTAACTACGTTCACAGATAACTCAGGCAAGCTACAAAGACTTTAAAAGAAATGTAAATATATTTACTCCTCACAGGCTTTATGAAAACTAACAAGTTTTACGAGAGCCTTAAGGCGCAGCTTTGCCCGTACGTTAGAAAAGAGGTTAGACAATATTTTATTTTGTGCCAGCTTTGAGCCAGAACGTTATTCCGCTTCCCTCCATATATAATGTATGAGTTACGATAAGTTTAACCACTTATTTAGGGCGGATTTCTGAAACATGTGCAGTAACAAAAGGGTCAGTGTTTTAATTCTCTTTCCAGTAATAGCCTTAGGATTATTAGAACAGGAAAAAAAATGGCTGACATTTAGCTGTGGTTAACCTGCGCTGTTAGATATTTCTTTTCTATTTACATTATTGATTGACATATGCAAACAACAGAGTGATGTTAGGAGCTTTTAATGAGCCGAAGGCATATAGCTGAAATAATACTTGCAGTGGTAGTATTACGTGATTTAACAAGCAGATAAATACCTTGGATTTTCCATACTCCAAAAAATAAAAGGATACTTTGTTTCCATAATAATAATACTCATACTAATACTAATAATAATAATAATAGTAATAATCATAACATTTTTTGTATATTATTATTATTATTATTATTATGTATTTATTTATTTATTTATTTAATGCTTTCAATGACGTTTTTAATTCTTAGAAACTTTTTACTAACTAGCCAACAATTTTGAATCGTGATAAGATGGTTGTGAGTGACCTTTCACATTATTTAGCGAAGTAAAATGAAATGAAAAAAGAAGAAGCAAGGGACGGGGTCTTCATTAACCACATATTGTTTCTGAAATAAAAGCTGGGCATATACATTGTTCGCGGGTATATAAGTTGGAAGGGTTGGTGAAGTTGTTGAACACTCCGTTTGGGTCTACACCAAAGGTCGCTGAAGTTGACGGTCTATGCTCGTAGTTGTAGCAACATCACCATAATCTAGCATTTTGGGGTTTTTCCTATCAACACGTGTTCTGATTTTGTATGCAAAAAACCTTTCACAGTCTTTTTTCATCGTAGACACCGGGAATCATTTCAACAAGGAATTTCTCTATATGAGAACGTGATTTATTTTTCAGCTCCTCTTGATCTATCTGTCTTCAATAATATATGGTCACAGGTGGGTTGGGAAATCTACTTAAGCACAAGATGTCAATAGGAGTGCGTCAGAGATATATATATATAAATAAAAATGTGCAAAATAAATTATTAAAGTTAATTATTTATAAATACATCCAACGGGAAAGAGCAAGAATCTCGCAATAGCCTGATATTTTTTTAAATAAAATCTTCAGGCATAATACCTTGCTTTTGAATGACTATATCTACTATAGGCCGTTACAGGACGAAGAATAATTAGGATTTTTTTTAAATAAAGGTTAAGTTTTCCAAGATGGGGATGTTGTCTCACTCTCTAGATATATTAACCTTTTTACCTCTTATCCCTTGGAAAATTTCAACGTACTATATAGAATGGCGCGTAACAATGGGTTCTGCCATTTGGCAAAGTAATAGCTTAGGTGCTGGATTTTTTTTTACATTTTCATTATATAAAGAATTATTATTCTTTATTATTATTTTAATGGAATGCAAAAGAAAATAATTACTCCCTTACCAGCAAATTAGAAAATTAGGCTCCTACCAAGAAGAGCTTGGTAATATATATATATATATATATATATATATATACTATTATTACTATATTACTATTATTTGATGTCTTGAGGTTAAACACTATAGTCATAAAAATAACAACAGTTGATAATATTACCAATTATATGCAATTTTAACTCGAGAATGATTTCTAATTGAGAAACAGTTAAGAACATACAATTTAACTAGAGCATAATCTAAAATGTACTTTAAAGATTGCATTTGTAATCCTTCCGTGACCTTGCACATTAAGAATTGTAAGTCAGAACGCACGCAACAGATAGGAAAATCTAATGAAAACATTGTTTCATAACATTAAACATAATCAGTTCTCATTGAAATTATCCTTTCAGCACCGCATGATGCAAATTAACAATTTGACATATATAGAGGAAGAAACAAAGTCCATTATTACTGTAATACGCTTAGGCTGTGGGTACGTAAGTGAAAATTGGCTTAATGAAGTACAACTCCCAAAATGGATTCTAAAATTCTTGTAATTATCCTAGGAAACCCCAATGGAAACGCTAAACCACTTGACAGTATTTTTTTTTCTCAAGAAATACATCACTATTTTAAATCTCTTGCTGCTTATAAATTCTTCCTACATGCAACGGTGAACCCCCGGAATATATTTTTCATTGTTCTCTGCTTCAGTGAGGTTTGCGTACATGTGCTGTATGCGTTAGTAACGACGTATTATGAAAATAAAACCAAAGTAGCTGTGTATTAGTCATTTAATTTTAATCAAAAAGTCAAACCAAGGTCATAATTTACAGATCTCCGATCAGACTCAATAGAGTATTGTGTAGCGTTCTGGAGACCCCAACTCTAGAAGCATATTGACATTTTGGAGGGGGGTTCATAGGAGGGCTACTAACCTTGAATCTGTTGGGAATCCATGTTGAGACCAAGGACGTATTAACGGGGAGATGGGCCGAATGGGTCTTATCTGCTGTCAAATTCTTTGTTTCTATATACAATTACATCACAATGAGTCATTGGGTCTAAAAATGTGTAGTTTCTAATTTAGTTAATAGGGGCATCTGAGTTTCAACTTTGTTTTCCAACTAAAAGAGCCTAAAAAGGTGAAGTTGGTGAAAAAGTAAAAAAAAAAAAAAAAGTCTTATTACCATGGAAACCAAAGAAAAGTTGCAGCTGATTTCTAAGAAAGAGTTGTAGTCAGACAGTTACAGGATCCTGCTGCTGGGGAGTTAATGACATAATGAAAAAAATGCTCTAGAAAGAGTTTATTGTCTCATTTAAATAAATTTATCAGTTAATTATGTCAATAATAAAACTTTAATACAAGGTTGAAGGATCATTTCCTTAGGGAAATATTCACAAAGTCATCAAGGCTTCTTAATGTTATCTTGGCACATACCAATTAGCGGGACCAGGTGTATGTACTTGACAAAGCAAGCAGACATACATCATTTTTCTTTAACCAAAATGTAATCCTATTTATTGAGCTGAGAGTATTAAAGACGGAATACACATTGTCTCTTCTCTCTTCTCTCTCTCTCTCTCTCTCTCTCTCTCTCTCTCTCTCTTTTCTCTCTTTCTCTCTCTCTCTCTCTCTCTCTCTCTCTCTCTCTCTTTCTCTCTTCTCTGTCTCTCTCTCTCTCTCTCTTTTCTCTCTTCTCTCTCTCTCTTTTCTCTCTCTCTCTCTCTCTCTCTCTCTCTCTCTCTCTCTTTCTCTCTTCTCTCTCTCTCTCTCTCTCTCTCTCTCTTTTCTCTCTTCTCTCTCTCTCTCTTTTCTCTCTCTCTCTCTCTCTCTCTCTCTCTCTCTCTTCTCTCTCTCTCTCTCTCTCTCTCAGTATACAGTCAGCATGTGTTTACTTTTCATCAATATCTGAACTCAAGAAATAGTTTATATTTAATATCATTATATTATTAAAATGTATTATTATTCAGCTTTTATACACAAAACAGGATTGGCCATAAGAAAGAAAAAACACTTTTTTTTTTTAAATGTCAATAATAAAACATGTTATCTGTGAACTAATCTGTTAAAAAATAAACATGGGTGTCTTCAGAAGACATCCAACCATGCAGAAAATAAGTGATCTGCTGGATAATAACATGGATATTATCTGAAATAACCAAATACTGGGATACATTGTAATCTCCTTTAAATCTTGTTAACATTCTATGTACAAAACAAACAACCAGCGATGATCTATATAAAATAAGGTTATGAAATTACATAGAAAAGAGGTCACTATATAGTTTTCTAGAGCTCCCGTTGTATTCTAGGTTTTCGGGTATCTTTGAGGGATCATCTTCATGGAAATCATATAAACCTTAAAATTAATAGCATGACATCATAACAGGTTTTTTTTTCTGGAAAAGGTTGCTATAACAGATAAGTATCAGGAGCTATTCCATATTTATTATGTGGAACAATTTGACTAACAGAGAATTTCGATTAATAACATTCAGCCCGGAGAAGTAATTTCCTTAGAGAAAGCGATTTACATGCACTATGCCAAAAAGAGCCATCACGAGTCTCTAGCGTTTTGTCAGCTCAAATAATGAAGTTGAAAATAACACGGAAGGTCAGTAGGTCTTACTTATCTCCTTAGAACCCAAAAAAAAAGAAAAAGAAATTTACAATGATTTTTGCATACGTCTGCTGTAAATTGAAGCATTTTTCCCCCTCTCCCCAGACAAGATTTATGAGAAGTCATAGCTAAAGGTGTCCAGTCTTTCGTTTCTTGTTAGCGATTCTGTAAACCTTTTCATTGAGGTTGATTGAGTCATATAATCCTGCAGCAACACCGGGTACCTTAACGTATAAAATAATGATTTATACTGCCAATCGTTGCAGTAGACATCCTTGCCATACATACCAACTCTCCTGGTTCTGACACGACCACACTCCAGCACATGTGACGTTCCCTCAATAAACACAAAGCTGCCTGAGATCCTATTGAAAAAAAGACCCCTGTTGGGACAGCGAACAACCAGGATAAGCATGGTCTAGCCTAGAAATCTCAAGACTGTTGGCAGCTATGCCAACCTAGTTGTTGACGATGCTAGACTATGATCCAAGAACCTTTCTGACATATCAAAATGTAGACTATAATGGATCAAACACAGCTACATTTATTTTGCACAAGATAGTATAAATCCAATAAGCTACTATGTAACTCTTAAGTTTTTTTTCTACTAACACCCCCATTTTTATAGTATTTTTTATTAACTTTTACAGAATATAAAAGTAGAATATATATACAGAATTTTTATAAAGAGGACATGAAAAATGCCAATGCATTTGTTTCTTTAAAATATCACAACCACTATTATAATATATATAACATATATATAATAATATATATAATATATAATATATATTATTTTTTTTCAGACTATAACCACCTGGAAAAATAATGATGACTTTTTTTCCCTTTTCTATCAGTAATGGGCTCATTTCTCAACAAATCTTTATAGTTACATTCATCAAGAAAATTAACCCATTTCACACCAGTGCCTATTCATTTCTTTGCTCGCTTATATTTATAATATTACACTATGGATGATACGATAAGGCAGCTAAAGATAGCGATGCCGATTACCCAGTCTTTCTAGAAACCGTTACCCATGGTGTTTCTTATATTTCTCTCTTAGAGAGAGACAAAGGAATCCCTATTTTGTTTAATATCATATTGAGATCTGTGTAGCTCGAAAAGAAACTATTGAAAGTAATTTGCTCGAACTTTGTGGATAAGGGTGTTATACAGATTGACAACAAGTGTGCCATTTCTCCCCAAAGCTATTAGCATTTAACATTTAGCAGGTCGGTGACCCGTGACTGTGGCAGCATGTGATTTCCAGCCGTAGGGCGCAGAAGGTTTCAAAAGACAGAATAGAAGCTGGCAGGCTCAATTTGGAAGAGATCAAAAGATCATTCGGGAAAAAAAGAAAAATAACACTCAAAAAAAGGGAAGAAGGAAATTTCCTGAGCCACCAGACAACTTATCAGTGTGTTAAATGAAAGCTAGAACGTATATAAATCCACACCTTGCTCATTCTTTTCCTTGCTGCTGGCGCCTTTCTGCAAATTTGCAGAATTTATTATTTGATAACCGGCTTTTTTTTTTTTGTTGCGGATGCTGAAAATTTGTAATCTGGTCCGGCTAACAAAGATTCAGTGGGAAAAGCAGGGATTTAAAAATATATCTTTTTTGTAGTCCTTTGGAGGCCACTTTAAATAATGGAACCCAAAGAACTGATCATGAATGATGTCAATGGCCGGCCGTAGAACTTTCATTATTATTAAATGACCTTTAATATAAATTGATGAGGTTATGAGCTTGGTGAATGGCATCATTTAACCAATTCGCTTGTAAATGCAGGATAATATTATTTTTGGATTATCTACGTAATAAATATAACTTATTGTGGGTGCCATATCCACAGGTAGACATATTATTCATGGGTGGCATGACAATGATATAGACAATGATCTCTGGGGTATCTAATACTATCTATCATACTATCTATAGCTACATAGGCAGTTGTAGTTGAGCTTAATTACTAAAAATTTGGGATGACTTGAAAGGAAGGAGGTCCACATTCGGGAAGAACCCCAAGAGATTACCAAATTCCCTTGCTGACGGTGTCTACTGCCTAGTGGGGTACCAAGTACATCCTGATGATGAAGACTGATAAAAGTTGTGTTGTATATTTGGTGTTGTTGATTTTGTTCTGCAGGATAAGTTTGCCAAGTATTCTAATTCTTTGCTAATGAAGATGTCCTACAGAAGAACGTCTAAGGTTCTCTGCAAATGGTCATTCATCGCTTAGGTGCTTAAGTGCCATCTCTTACCTTTTTGTGTCTGTAGAAGTCCAGCAAGTTTAAAATTGCGTAAATTTAATTTTTTTTTAGAAGGATGAAATATATATATTTTTAGCAATTTAACCCCTTAATGACAATTGCCGGTCCTGGCACGGCACGGAAAAGCATGTGCTTTACGACAATTGACGTGCCAGGACCGGCACGTCTTTAAACGGGTGCAGAAAGCGATCTGCTATCGCTTTCTGCACCCAAAAAGCGTTGCTGAATGCCTCGACCTCGAGGCATTCAGCAACGCCGCGATCGGCACGAAGGGGCCATCTCTGGCCCCTCCACGGGGCGTCAACATCCGCCATACTTTGTATGGCGGCGGACGCCCGTTTTAAAAGCGTTTAGGAGGCGATCGACGATCGCCTCCTAAACTTAAATGGTGTCGCTGGAATGCCTCGATCAGGAGGCATCCAGCGACACCAAACACTAACCTTTTGATGGGCTGTGACCGCTCCGGAGAGCGGTCACAGCCGCAGCTGCCGGCAATCTTCGCCATCAAGGAAGATGGCCGCCGTCCTGTAACAGGAACCACAAATTTTAAAAGTTCGCTAGATGGTCCAGACCATCTAGAGAACTTTGGCTCCACTTGCAGGTTGAATACAGGTACTGCATTCACCATGCAAGTCAATGGAGCCCAGCTTTCTAATCACAGTGTGATTAGTAAAAATAAATTAAAAAATAAAATAAAATTTATAATAATTAGAAAAAAATAGTAAAAAAACAGTAAAATGTAAAAATCATTTCCCACTGATGTCACTATCAGGGGAACCTCCTAGTTGAAAAAAAATGTTAAATTTTTTTTTTTAAAAAATAATAATAATAAAAAAAAAAATATATATAAAAAATATATTTTTGTGAGCAAGTCCTAAAATTAGCATATTAGCTTAAAACAATTCTCGCATGGAAAGAGTTAAAATACTGGCATATTAAATGCCCGTGGGGTGTCTACTTTTAAAAAATGTATGATTTGATGGGGTAAATTGAATGGGCCAGGTTCAACAACGTCCCAATTAACACGGGGGGAAGGATGGCCACACATCTAATTTCCAATTAGAAAAATGCACACGTACCAAATGTGGCCTTTTAGTTCCCCCAAAAAATGACACACCCATGCATGTGGGGTATCACTGCACTCAGGAGATGTTGCTGAACACATTATGGGGTGTCGTGTGACAGCGGCATATACCAGGAGCTGTAAATTCATACATAAAGTAGGTGTGTGTGGGAAAAATACACACACAAAAATATTACTGCAAACTTTGGAAAAATGCTGGTGGTAAAATGTGTGCATGCAAAGAGTTAAAATACCAGCATTTAAAATACCCTGTGGTGTCTAGTTTTGAAAAATATATGGTTTTGTTGGGCACACTGAAATGGCCCGGCTCAAAGATGTACCAAATAGGGCATGGGCAGTGGATCCCAAATGCCAAAGTTCAACATTGAAAAAAGCGCATGCCCCAAATGTGGCCCTTTTGCCCCAAAACAGCCAGGCAAAATCATTCATGTGAGGTATCGCTGTGCTCAGGAGATGTTGCTGAACACATATTGGGGTGTTTTGTGATAGTGACATATACGAGAACATTTTAATTCATACCTGAATTAAAATGTGTGTGGAAAACCAAATGCAAACAAATGACTACCACAAAGTTTGACAAAGAATGGTGCATGGAAAGAGTTAAAATACTAGCATTTGAAATACCCTGGGGTGTCTAGTTTTCAAAAATATATGGGTTTATTGGGCACACTGAAATGGCCCGGCTCAAAGATGTACCAAATAGGGCATGGGCAGTGGATCCCCAAATGCCAAAGTGCAACATTGAAAAATGCGCATGCCCCAAATGTGGCCCTTTTGCCCCCAAACAGCCAGGCAAAATCATTCATGTGGGGTATCGCTGCGCTCAGGAGATGTTGCTGAACACATATTGGGGTGTTTTGTGATAGTGACATAAACGAGAACATTTTAATTCATACCTGAAGTAAAATGTGTATGACAAAACAAATGCAAAAAAATGACTACCATAAAGTTTGACAAAGACTGGTGGTAGATATGGTGCATGGAAAGAGTTAAAATACTAGCATTTGGAATACCCTGGGCTGTCTAGTTTTCAAAAATATATGACTTGATGGGGTAAATTGCATTGGCCGGGTTCAAAGATACCCGAAATGGCACAAGGGGGGAAGAATTACCAGATTTGGAAAAAATGGCTTTGAAATAGCAAAACGCTACCTGTACTTATTGCCCCATAATGGGTAGAAAAAAGCAAAAAAACATAAAAACATTGGGTATTTCTAAACTCAGGACAAATAGTAGAATCTATTTAGCAGGTTTTTTCATTACCTTTTATAGATGAGTAAAAGATTTTTCAACTAAAAGTTAGAAACAGTCATTTTTTTCTAAATTTTTCACCATATTTTATAATTTTTTTAATAGTAAATAATATGATACAATCAAAACAATGTCATCTAAAGAAAGCCCTTCTTGTCCTGAAAAAAACAATATCTAATGTGTGTGGGTTCAGTAAACGGGAAAGAAGAAAATTACAGCTAAACACAAGCAGCGCAGAAATGTTAAAAAGGCCATTGTCACAAAGGGTACAAAAAGTAAAATCAGCCTTTGTCTCGAAGGGGTTAAACCAGATGATAAAAAAATGAAATAAAAAAAAATAATAAAAAAATAATAATAATAAAAAAAAATATATATATATATAGTAACTTTTCATCTGAAATGTACTATGTGGTCTTTCTGCACTTCATATATGATGGTAACATTGATTATTCTGTCTGTAAATACTGCGATTTACATCTGTGGCCCTCAAAATCTATTTTAAAAATGTTTTGGGAATTTTTGTTGAGAAATCCAGGCAGAAAAAAGGATTTGCTTGTAAGACGTGGAAACAAATTTGTTTAAATAATATAAGATGAGGAACTCGATAGCTTCTTTTAGTTCAGTCCTGTGGGGACCGAAGTCATTGTCACTAAGGGCTGAGAATCTCTTTAATTAGTGTTGTTATGATGCGTTTAAAGCGATCTCCCCTATTAAAAGCATTATGAGGTTTTTTTTATCCTTTCTTCTTAGGCACTGTGCTTTTTAAATATGTTCTCCGAAACCTTAAGTAATTCACTACAGGGGTTGGATTTCAAACCAGAAGCAATTATGTAAGAACTCAACTAAAATAGCCGTTATCCCAGTCCTGAAAGCTTAAAGGCGACAATTAAATGGAGAGAATATACAAAAATATATGGATAGGGATTTGAAGAGACAGCATTTCAATAGCTAAAGAGAGCTGTGTATATTTGAAATAATGGCTGGTCCGGTCATTAACGAAAATCTTACGATTTAAAAAAAAAAAAAAATCATAATCTACTTTAAAAGTTACCTGTATCTTACTACAGAAAGGGAATTGCAACATTTGAAATCACAACATATTAAAGAGGAAAGACAGAATGGAAGTTGGAAACGGATAAATCAATGGCATGTATACGCTGAGGGCCATTGTTTGTACGTCATTCATTGGCTTTCCGTCATTATCTGCTAAAATGTACCCATCAGCTTTAAAATATAAAAAAATTTGAGGATATGAGAAGTGTTCATTTACTTTCATATTTGGCATTTTGTAGTAAGGAGTATATTAGATATCTCCAGTCCATGACTTATCAAAAAACCCAGGCGTCCCCCAAGCTGGCCGCAGGGCATAATGGGAAAATGCCCAATGAGCTGCCGCCCAATGGCGATCCCATGTCACTTCACTGCCGTTTTGTGTGGTGATCCAATGATTTAGCGTGTGACCATCGGCTGTATATACGCGGCCGGGCGCAATAAAAGAGTAGGAAGGCATAACGCGGTTTCGTGTATCCCGCAGCCGGCTGTTTATTAGATGCTGGCCATAGGTTGCCTGGGATGATGGGATGATGATGAAGGTCGTGGGCCTGCCCTGGAGCCACCCCTCTCTTGCTCCGAAAAGGAGGCAGGAAGGGGGTGTGGCCTGCTGCACAATGGGGCAGGACTATCCCAGAATATATTTAAAAAGGGGCAGGTATGGTTGGAATCTGGGTGGAGAGTGGGTGTGGCCAAACACTGGCTCTCATTTTCAGAATCTATAATCAGAACATGCCCGTAATTTATGAATTCGGTCTTTTGTTATAAGAATTTATTCTGAGGTTTTATTGTACGTTCCTTTCCAACGATTTTCCGATCACCTTATTTGTTGTTGTAAACATAGGTGGAAGGGAGAGCATTTTAAAGATTTACGATTTGTTCACAGCTACTCAGAAAAACGCTCCATTAACCTACTGCACCGCTTTGTACGTTTTATCTCAATTATGGCTAATTTTAGGCCTTCGCAACAATATTATGGGGAATTTTTCAGAGCGCAATAAAACAAACATAGTATTTGACAGCAGCTAACTCTGCATTTATTTCTACTCAAGCTGCTAAGAGATGTGTCTGTGAATAAGTTATCATATCAGTAAATATTACTGATTTTTCTTTACCGATAAAATTACCTGTTTCCTTACTTGAAATGAAAACCAACAACAAAAAGAGGTGCTCTAGATAGTAAAGTATAATACCGATGATCGGTGTTCTCAGTGACTAAATACTCATTAATTTACCAAAATAACATACCCCCCCCAAAGATATTAAATGGTCAAGCAGAGATGCTTTTGTTTTAGGGGTACGGGGCTTTACTGAGACTTGTGGTCTTTTGACATATGGAAAACTACAATTATTTGGGAATATCAGGGACTAAAATAATTTTATTTATAAAAATCGGAATAAGAGAAGTCTTTATGTGGAGCTCAGGGGAAAAACAGAAGCAACTCGTTACTCATTCTAATTAAAAATAATAATGTAAATTTATGTAAGAAAATATCTACCCTCTATCAGGGTATATTCCCGGAAAAAAGTTTTATGAAGTCCCTTTAAATGAAATACTATAAAGTCGACAACAATGAAATATCCTGAGCTTGTTTGAAGTTATTCCTTAATATTCTTCGTTATAGACAGGGAAAGCAGTGTAAGCCAGGAGACTTTGTTTCTGGATAAAGTATTCTAGATGTCTAAACTGTCCATTTTTTTGTTAATTAAAAAAAAGAACTTCTCAGTAAAAATATTGTATAATTATTTATTACAAAAACATTCCTACAAGATTCCAAAAGTGGTAGAATTTTTGTTTGATATTTTTTTTCTCGCAGATACATTAAAGAATTTCCTGGCAGACATTTCTCTTTTTTTTTTAAAGTGATTTTAGGACAATAAATTGATCCGATCGCTTTATTGTGATAAAATACCCCGTTGTTCAGGATCCCTTCGCAAAAGACGAAGAGAATGAGAGTTGCAACGGGATTTTTAAAAAGTTCCAATTCTTCCTCTTGTTCATTTAAGTGTCTTTATATATAACATATGAGCACGGAGATGAAAATAAGCCTAAGGGGATCATCCTGACTGTTAGAAATCACCCTTATATTTACTCCAACTTTTATATAACTCTGTAGAGCCATTTCTTCTAAAAACAACGCTTTCTGTTGAGTACGGCAATGGGATCCACTAATAGCTGAATGGGTTTTTCCTAGAAGAATAAACCAGATAACAAGAGATGTCATTTTTAATAGACGCTCTGTGGCCCTGGGCCGACTGGGCTTGGGATGGCAATTCCGGTAGCCCCTCTGCTGCATAACTGGGGGCAGATTTCTCTTTTGGGTCTTCAGGCTCATTGGCACCCCATTGCTCCATTGGCCATTTGGGGAGATCTTGCAACCTCTATAGCGACCGCCACGCATGACTACTTAGTTAAGTGTCAGGGGCTTCTACTGCGCTGCCCTGGGTCAGCCAAGATACCCTTTTGATGACCCTTTTATTAATATAATAGACAATACAACATTCTAAGCTTTGCTTCTAGATAAATAGATTAATAGATTTCATTACAGAATCCCTTTAGCCTGAACTTTTCAACCAAACAAAACTCCATTGATTATTTCCATCTTTATTTGCGTTGTTTGCTTTCCAACTGCGATAATGCATGAAAGCGAGTGGAGGACAGAATCCTCGGAGGACAATAAGAGCCAAGTTAAATGGAGCAGCTATGAATTTACATTGGTAAGTTGGAAATCGTAATGATGAATGGTGTTTCAGCCATGCGGTGACAATGAAAAATGTGACAATGATATTTAACAGGATGGATGCGGGTCCCTGCTGAACTGAAACAGATCACCTGATCCACAAAAGTCTCTAACAACTGAGTCATTGTCAGTTTTATTATACTTTTTATTTTGCTGCAAGCGTTAGTGGACAGATGTTCAGCGTTTTCTGTGGGCATTAAACAAAGTCTGGTATTTGAACATTTAAAACAGCCGTGTAACATGGAGGGAGCGGATTTCCCGGCTTCTTTGTTGTATTATTTACCAAACAAAATAATTAAAGGATACTCAACGCCCCCAAAAAAGCGGAATCCGGCTATTTTTTAGCTGCGCTATTTACTAAGCTATATAATGACAGTGCCCTCATTACAAAATAAACATTAATTGGTAACGTATCAAAGACGATCAGCTACATGTTTTAGTAAACAATATAATTATAGTGATCAGGAGTTTGTATTAATCAGTAATGTGTGTGACTGTGTTTCCCTTTTTTAACGGTTTGACTTAGCTTGAGAGATGTTTAGTAATAGAATCCCAAGCTGGCTTCCGCCAAGCTCATAGTTGGTGAGCATTTTGGGCACGCATACATCTGACACTTCAGGTGTCCAAATTGAGACACCTTTGTTGGGGGGCACAGGGCTGGGACCACCCGCCTGCCATACCGTCCGACCACAGAGGAGATCCCTGTCCGGTAAGGAGCTCTATCAGTTCTACAGTTTGGTGACGAAAGATCCTCTGATCTCTCCAACTGGTCCACGATCCCCACTGCTTCTGTGCAACTAGAACTGTGGGGGGATCTCTGCAGGACACTAACCAAAAATTGGGCTGTCCCTCTAGAAATTGGACAGTCGGGAGGTATACCTGCACTTCTAAGTATCCCCTCTCTTCTTTAACAGTTGCAAAATGTTCAAGACTTAAAAAGATCCGAATTGGGCCACCAAATATGAAGAGATTGTCAGGTGCTTTCTGAAAATTATAACTTTGTAAGCTCAACCCATAACAATGTGGCTATACTATTAAAATATCTTTTTAAAATGCTTCTACACATTTTAATGTTTTTATTGGATGTTAAGATGGAGGTATAAAAAGTATAACGTTTCTAATAATTTTTGAAATAATTGGAAATTGGGGAAGGGTAGGAAGCTGTTCTATGATGTACGTGAGAAAGATATAAGAATAGGGAAAGGGAGAAAAGGTTTGCGGGGCAAAACCATGTAGGTTAAAAAAAAAACTAAAAAGAGAAAGAATTTTTTGGTTTTTTTTAAGAATTTCTTTGATTGAGTTAAAAAATATCCATGAATTGTTAAAGACCTGGCAGATTGTCCTAAAAACATGAGGTTATTGTAATTGTTAAGGGTCTAAGTAAACTAAAAAAACAAAACAAAAGGCATCAGCAATGATGGGATATGGTATTGAAAGGTAGCCTTGATTAGTAATAGTTAGTTTAGTAATAATCGGTATGAATATTTAAGGTCCATATTTCTCTAACCTAGCATTATACCAAATAACGAAAAGCTTTCGCAAAGCTCCCTCCTGCCTGAACACAAAAAGTCCAGAACTCTCCCAACGGTGGTAACGCGAAGATATCCGGGGGTCACCCGTGCCTCGTACCGCCATGAAATACCTTTACCTTTTATATTTGTTAACGTGATTGACTGTGTTTTTGTACAATACTTCACCATGAAACATTATCACCTTGTTTCTCCCGGTGGGAAAAGCTGTACAGATGGACTACACATCACCTTTAGGCACTTTAACCTTTTGCATCTCACCTACTGGGACTCGCTGCATAGCTGGACTATGCTTCATTTTGACAAGAAATCCATTCTCAGAACATGTTTACCTTTTTTTTGTGTCTTAAGTTCAATCGTAACTCCATAATACCAATAACATTTTTAGGATTTTATGTGTTTTAATCAGGATTTTGTTTGTTTGTTTATTTTTTTTTTTTTTTTTTTAGAAGAATCGAGATCCAGGTGATTCTCATAGATTAACCCATTCAAGAGATAATAAATCCTTCAACTCTGTGATGGTGCCTCCCATGCAGAACCAGAGCTTTGTTTTAATTGTTTCTTTTTTTTAAGAGATATCCGACATTTTGGGCGCACACCAACAATCTTAACCCCTTAATGACTAAGCCCGTACATGTACGGGCTCAAAATGCGTTGTTTTCAATGGGTTTAGGGACCGCCCATTGTCCTTAAGGGGGTTAATGTTTTCTTTGCTACGTTTCACTGCCAAAGTGTTTATCATTATATGTAGATGTTATAAAAGAATAACAATATTAGGATGCAAATACCTACCGAAGTGCAGAATGTAATAAATAACAACACTTTTTTTTACTTCATCCTGTAAAGTAAGGAAGCTGATGATCTTAAATCACAATTTCTTGATAGTTTGGCCTAGCTCAGCTTTTCTTTTCTCTTTCCGCCGCATGAATTATTCATTAACCCCTTGGCTTTTTGAGATGCTGTTGTGATTTCCAAGAAAGGTGTTACAAAATATACCGCAGAGACTACAGTGATTATTGCTTGCAGTTCTTTTTTCTATTCTGCCTCCAGAGTTTACATTCCGTCTAGAAGATATTTCACACTTATTCGAAATCATTTGTTTCATTTATTTTGAACGGCTCTTTTCTCACACTGTGGAAAATGTCCACATTTCTCTGCAAGTTTTCTGGAACGACTCTTCGGTGGGTCATGGATAAGTGCCGTGGAGTGTCACGGTTTAAGATGGGTTGTTTTAGGAATTTAAAGTATTTGAACAGCCCAGGGAGATAGATTTTCAGAGGATGGTCCTAGAGATGGAAGAAACGGGTAAAAAAAATCTGTTTAAAGAAAAAAAAATGTCTACAGATTCCATCAGTGTGACAATTAGGGCTTTTTTCAAGGTTCAGATATGTGATTACTCTCAACAAAGAAAGAACAGGTGGTGAACATGGCCATCTCAAGTAATAAACTAAGCCAAACCAGGCATGGCTCTCATAATCCAGCCGACATCTGCATGGTCCCCCTGCGTGATGATGGATGTTACAAGGAGAACCTTCTGTTCTGGCTTGGCTGAAGCTCCTGTTGAGCCATGAGTTCGACTCAAGCCCCAACTAGCTCACCCAGCCATGCAACAACAACATATGTATCGAGAGAGAAGAGGGGACCGGAATTCCAACCTCTCCTCTTATTACAGATGGCAAATACTTCGGAACATTCGGAACTTAGAACACATTATGTTTCATTTTAGTTTCAGGAATCGTTACATGCGTTGGTTACATGTGTGGACAGAATTTAGTGCTTATCAATGCTTTCGCAAGAGTATTTGCCAACTTTTTTGCCCAGTCCTGACCACAGTCACTAAGTGACCATTGTTTGGAGAATAGAGTCAAGGCTTTTAGGAATATTTGCTTTGGAGTCATACTATACCTCACTGATTATTTAAATATGGAGTTCACAACATCAGTATATTATTTAAGGGAATGGAATTAATGGGATTTATTGGTAATTCTATGTTTTTTTTTGTTATGTAATTCTTGGAACATATTATGTAGTCTCATATGTTTCTAGTCTTTTTTTTATATGCTGGTGCACTTTGATTCTTTTTTTCTTCTACACGTCACCTAGAATCTGATAGTCTCTATATAAAACACTGATACGGTGGAGCTCAGATGATGAAGTTCAATTGCAGGTTTTGTAATCAGTTTGCCATTTTGACATGGAACGTGTCACCAGCATCACTACAAGCTCTAAACTGACAACTGATTCCTTGGAACATCAAGTACATTTCACAAATAATCATCCTTAAAGTCACTGTACCATCTGACTGTTATATTACACTTCAACATCAGCAGGGAATGTGGCAGAAGAGATCAGGCTACAATTTTTATTAATAGGGATTTTTTTTTTGCGTAAGTGATGATCGGATACTTTTGTACAAAAAGATAATTATAATTGAGCGATATGTTACAAGTTACATTTTGAAGCATTAGCTTTTGAAGGAATTATGTATTACATCAAATTAGCAACATCTAATGGGGCCTACAGAGAAACGAAGACAGGAGAAGTCTAATCTGATTTAAAGAGACACATTTGGAAGCTGTTAAGGTCCATATACTTATATATACAACACGCACATCTTGTTATGAGAATGGGGGCCTAGCTATATTGGTAAATACTTGTACAGCACTGTGGGGTATGTTAGAGCTTAATACCTACTAATAATAATAATTAACTGTATCAGGAGAAACATCAATGAACATGAAGTGCTCGCACTACCGGCTGTACCGCATTTGCTGTAATGAGCTTCAGCTGTAGCAATAACTGGGGTAGCCACCAACATTGCTCATGGTGGACTTTTACTGAGGGTCTGTGATAGACAACTTAATGACGGACCTTCACAAACCTTGCCACGGACACCTCTGTATAACCCGTACTTATTAGATGTTTTCCTTACCAGGTGCGAAGTGGTTTAAAAGACGGAACCAGTGCACTCCATGGCGTGATTGTGATTAAATTAAATATTAAATTATTATATTATTATATAAATTATTATATAAATTATTTTGGGGGGACACAAAAAATCTATAAAAAATTATATAAATTATATAAAGCAGAAACTGGAAAAAAAAATCATATGGGTTTGAATGTCTCTAACCATCTCTACCCTGTTTCAGCTTTGTATGTTAAAATCACATTAGTTGTGTATGTTTCCCGGTTCCTTTCATGGATTCTGGCAATCTGGCAGGTCCCTGACATTAAATCCAGTGAGTTATTTTCTCCTTTTAGTGTTTGTGAAGCTGTCCATGTCATGGAGCAAACAAATACAGCAAAATCAATTTGCTATTTTCTTTTTTCCTTTTTCCCCCGGTGTCATCAGACAAGGAAGTTGCAAAGTGTTTACCGTTGAGGTTTGCTTGATGAGATATAAAGAACACTGCTGACTAGCTTTGACCTGGTATAAACCAACATTATCAGTTTAGTAAATACTTTATGTAAAAGCATCACGGAGATCATTAAGCCTTGGCTGTTTATGCTGTGTCAACCATCCGCTTTATACGACGACACTCAACGCTGTCTTTCAATACTTAGACAGCCGTGTAAATGCCTTTTCTATGTTCCGGCCGTATTCTAGTAACACATTTCCATGCTATGCACATTAATCGGACCATTAATAATTATTTTAATAAACCAGATTTTTTTTAATAAACCAGATTTTTTTAAATCAGCCATTGTGCGATTTTTGGTTAGCAAAAGCAGCAGAACATGCTTTTTTTTTTTTACAATGTTCTCTGTTTTACGTACAGTGTTTTTTTAAATCTATGATAAGTGTTGATAGAATACATGCACAACTTTGCGTAGAATAATAAAAAGCGATGGGTATTTAACTCTTCCCCCAGTTGGCTCTGATGAAAGCGAGAACCATTTGTCTGTCCACACATTCTCTTTAGAACTTTCTTCCTTATTACTGATGTTTTACTAGCATACACGTGATTGGCTGCAGCTACTTCCACAGAATGACTTCGATGTGAGTGCTACTGAGCATGTGCAGGAAGTGTACATACGAACACTTCCTGGTCTCAGCAGAAGCAGCTGTGGGAGGAGTTAAATGAGAACGGAGACTCATTTTCTAACTCCAATAACGTAAGAATGCATCCACCACATTGCATGCAGTAAAATGCTTTGGAGTCCATGCAAAATAGACAAAAACATCAATATTGCTTATAAGAAGTTCAATCTCAGGGAGAAGTGAGGAGAAAGGTGTTGCGTTCAGCGTAGAAGATTAATTCTATGGTGTCTCCCACACAAGATACTCATCCATGCTTGGCCTATCTGAGGCCAAATAGTTCCCTTCATGTTAAACCAAACACCCTAAAATATTTAGGCTGCAAGAAGAGCTATTTCTGATAAACTTTTATTTCAGAGATGGAACTAATTATTGATGACGGTTTTTATCTATGCAATGAATAGCTAATGGTATAAAAATAGATTTTGCTTTGGTAAGGTAGATTCATTACATGTTAACTCACCAAGCTAAATTGCACAGTGGTATTCCCAAATGAATTGTAAAAACGGGCTTGTTCGATGCATTTCATATAATGTGGTTGTTAAGCTTCCTCAGTCTATGGTGGAAAGAGGGAGAGAAAAAAACAAAGCCTTGGGCAGGTAATTTCAAAATTAGATTTCCTGATGAGGCACATAATTGTCACAGTAATCTCAACACTGCACAGAGATTCTTGTCCTATATTGTAAACAAAATAACTTAAAGCGAGCAAAAGTTTGTCTGCGGCCGTAAAATATAAAGCTGTTTCCTTAGCTCTCCAAATAACTTCCAAAGGATTTATGGATCCCTTTAAATTCTTTTGGCTTTATTTTGTTTACGTTCTCATTTAGGCAGTGACTGAAATTTCCCTCTTTGACTAATTCTGAATGGGAAATACTAAGTGGAAAAAAACCCCAAAAGCCATAATATAATGGTCAAGGGCAGCATGTATCATTCAATTAAATTTGTGTTTGCTCAAAGTAATCTAGTATTACGTTTGGTACTTGGAAATGGTACTGAGCTGCCGATGTTGCAGAAGAATAATTATACCCATGACCGTATTAACAGAAGACGGTGGTGACTTCTAGAATAATACAGCGGAACGCAGTTAACCAGAACGGACCATATTCTTTCTGGGCTCCTCGTTAAGTACATAAGTGGACGAGGGGATTACCATTATGGAGTCTTTAGATAAAGGTGACATCTTGTATTTGGCCAACATTGAAAAAGACGTCACAGAAGCCAAAGTCACATAAGCTTCAGGGACCTCAGATTCCATTCAATTCAGCTTATGTTACCCTAGACCCTTTTCTATCTTGGCCCAATAAAAGGTATGACCTTCAACTGAAGGCTGTCTCTTCTCTTGGACTAATGGAATTATATCCATTGTCAATCCATTAAACAATAAAAGCATGAAACATTTTTTGGTAAAAACCAATTTATGGCTATGCCCTGCTAAGATTACTCTTGGGTATCCCCTGGGTGAAAGATGGCCTACTCCAACTGGCCATAGCACACAATAAACCACAATGTTTTTTGTTGGTCCACCCCTCAACTGAGTCTTCTTCCCAAGAAACGTGCCTGACTGTGGTTGATGGTGGACTTTAGGAGAGGTGTAATGCTGCTCTTGGATAAACCGCTTCCGAAGTGATTTGAAATGGGCAAAGTAGACGGATGAATGGTTCTTATCCGCCATCTAAGTCCATGTTTCTTTTAAATGGTCAGGGCTAGCACAATGATCCTTTGGTACCCTTGGAAAACAGCATGATTAAGACTTACGTAAAACATTTAGTTAGGTGAAAGGCATGCCTAATAGTTTTATCTCATTCCATCCAATGCTTATAAGAACTTGTTGAAATAATGCAATAAAGCAGAGCATACATTCCCTAATACCCATGCATCCACCGAGCTATAGCCTAACGTCCAGAATGCCTTTTTCTAGTTCTAATTCAAGGTTCTTATTCATTCTAGCAATATTTTGTAACTTCTAAGCCCAGTAGTTGGATGTTTGACATTTCGCCATGAAGCCGTGTATTAGGTAGTCTAAATATAATCGCCTAATGTCTGGGTATAAGAAACTGTGTCTGAGACGTCTTTAGTCTGGTGTCCATTAATTACGACGCTCAGCCGCAAACAAACTCTTCTGAAAGCTAATGCCGTTGTTTTCCCTACGAAAGCAGATTATAAAACCTTTAGAAATTAGTAACCCTATCATAAAACCACTAATGGCATCCTGCAATACTTTAACTGCTGAGATTCCTGATTAAAGGCTGAATATTAACATAAAGAAGATTGCTTTTAAGATCACTTTTAATAACCATGGAACATTAAATTTTTGTTTAATCATTTTAACAACAGGAAAACAAACATTGTAATAGTGGCCTGGGGTCTAAAAAATAAAAATAAAAATGACATTTCACCTTCTTTTAATTTTTCCATTGACCTTTCAATCAATATTTGCCAGACTGAATTTTTCTCCTCATTTTCATAACCCTTCCTGATTAAATCTCTCATTTATTATTGTTTTTTTTCTTCTTTCTTTTACAGACCATAAATGCTGAAAATGCAGACTATAGCTATACCTTAAAGTATTAGGACAAAATGTCGACTGTGCAGGAAAATAAGTAACTTTTCTTCTGTTGGACTCCATATCACCGCATTCACCTTATGGAAGCGTCTTTAAGAATTGTTTTTTTTTTTTCATTGAAATAAGAAAAAACAAAAAGTTATATAATAGTGCCACTTGACGGATGGATTGATACACATAGTTTATATTGTTTTTTATTGATTTTCAGACTTATCTCGGAATCACAGGACTCGATGTTAAATATGCATTGATTGTAGCTGTATTCCGCACAAAGAGCTTCTTGAGTTGAGAAATACTTCTACTGAAGGCCATCTTTGTATCCAAATTTGGCTCCGCTAGCAAGATCTAAAAAAGCTAACCCATATATACATATATATTATATATTAGTCTTTAACCCTTTAATATCTCTCTATATTTTTTTTCCGCTCACTCAATTACATGTGTGATTATATGTGTAGCGTGTGGCCATGCATATCCAGCCATCGGCCGCACTTACGCCATCAGGCTGTCGTTGGCCGATTTCATGATCTCCGTTGAAGTGCTGCTTTTTTTTTACGAGCGCTAGAATGTTACAAATCAGGCTTTTCTAGAATAACCTGTTTCCTGCATCGACTGTTTTTTCTGTTGCTTTTTTTATTTTTTGTCTCGCTTTATGGCATCATATAATACAATCCAAGATGTGCGATACTTAGCAGGAAACTACTTATGGAAATGCAGATATTTAACAGTCAACCGTTCTGTAATAGCGGCTGCGTTTCTATCTTACTATTATGTTACTTTCTATGACTCTGGTAACAGGGCGCTTATGGATAGGGTTGCCCTGGCAGATAGTATATGGATTAAAGTTATGGATCTGCTAGTTACAACTGGTGCTGGATTAAGGTATGTTTTACAGGTGTTGAATCAAATATATCTTTATGGACCATTGCATGTTATAATCTCATTCCAGACGTTTCTGTAATTTTATAAGAAAAATATTCACATTCTGTGTTTTTTTCTAAGTGTTTCCCACAATTAAGCTCGTTTGAGCAGGGCCCTCACCTGTTGCCTCTGTAGTCAATTTGTTATGTTACATACTACTTGTTATGTCCTGTCTACCCATTGTACAGCGCTACAGAATTTGATGGCGCTATATGAAACAATAAATAATAATGATATGTGTTTTCCTAATGCATACAGATAGAGGGCAGCACTGGCCATCTGGTTTATCAGGCAAACTGCCACTGGCCCTCGTCGCCCCATACTCATCCCGCGGCAGATCAGATCCTGCGGCGTGTCATCATGTGGCCTATGGCTTTAGAGTGTCAAGGGCCACCTTGTGATCCCTAGCCGGGCCCTGTACAGATATATTGATATATTTAAAAAAATGACCAGCTTTATAAAAATGTTAAGCGCATCTTAAAAAAAAATAATTTGAAAGAATGCAGAAGTAATTTTTTCCAAGGACCCCTTATACATTCCAGCCCGGTAAATTCAGAATTCCAAGAAAACTCTTTACAAGTTGGGAAATCTGATAAAAATCGTTAGGACTAACTTTAAGCTGGTTATTATTATTTTAAGGGCCTAAAGTTTTTACTTATTGGGACAGAAACACTTTTCCCTGTTTAAAAAACTATAAGATTATCACTGTCAGAATCTTCATCTTTTTCCGTTTCTGAATTAATTCATGTTGAGAGTCTCTTAAGATGGATTTATATCTGATTTTTGCATTGAACTGTGTCGTTATGTGAAACTCAAAAAGCCTGATAAAATTAAGCGTAATGCCGAAACATGCTGAAAAGACAGTTCTGTAGAAATGTGAAACATTATTGCGCTATGGAATGGTGAAGTCAGGGAATATGCGTAAAGTATAAATTACCATAGATACATTCCTTTTAATGATTTGTACGATTCTCCGGAGAAAAAGTTTGCTGACTTCTCTCAGGCTGAAGAGCGCTGAATGTGATTGATATTCACATGTCATTCTTTGAAGGTCTGATGAACATATGAAATGAAGAAGATTTGTCCAGCCAAGAACATGAGAACTCTGCTTAACTCCTCTAGAATCGGCACAACCCGACCTGGTTTTCACATGTTACATTTTTTTATATACTGCCAGTAAGACTCAAGGAGGCACAGTAGAACCTTACGAGCCTGCCATCAACTTATCACAAGGTGTTTGTTACATTATTACTTGTGGAATCATCACTGTATTCCTGTAACATCTGCTCAATACCAGTGTACTACCTTTATCATATAGTAAAAAAGCTTCCAGCCACCTGTCAGCTCTCTTTATACTACATAACATGCAAATGTCTATATGACTCCTAGTCACATGTGTATTTTTATGGTCACATGCCCTGTGACCTCTAAGTTACTTGAGGATCTATTAGCATCATCATTGATTTTCCTTCTACTGTCTATGTTTGGGCGAGCGATGATGATTCATATACTATGAGAATGCCGCGTCAGGGGCTGGATTTACTTTATCCCCAAGAGATGCTTGACCTATCCCCAGTTGACTTATCTCCATACTTTGGTACTTGAAGACATGGTTGGAAGAGTTTGGTGTTGAAGAACTTGACCGGCCACACAGAGCCCTGACCTCAACCCCATCGAACACCTTTGGGATGAACTGGGATGGAGATTGCAAGCCGGGCGTCTTGTCCAACATCAGTGCCGGACCTCACAAACGCTCTACTGGATAAATGGGCAAAACTTCCCAAATTCTTGTGGAAAGCCTTCCCAGAAGAGTGAACGCTTTTATAGCTGCTAAGGGAAGACCAACTTTATATTAATGTCTATGTATTTAGAATACAATGTCATCATTCCCTGCTGGTATAAAGGCTAGGTGTCCCAATACTTTTGTCCATATAGTGTACATTGACAATAGGTATAGTTATCAATTTTTCACAGTTATGCATTATGAATTACCCTCTTGGTCTTGCACATAAGACACATTCCCAGTTTCTATTAATATACAAAGTAAGAGTTTGCCGACTTTTACTTAATGTGGTCAAGTTTACAACGTGAGTTGCTTTCCTTGCATAGTCAGTTTGGAGACAAATAAAAAAGGATGAGACCATTTCAGCCAAGAACTGACAGCGCTTCAGTAGATTTTCCTACGGTGAATCAAGGTTTAGCTCACTTGTGCCTTTGAAGAGGAAAAATATCCACCAGCAAATAAATGTAATATCACCCACAAGGGCATTCTAGAACCAAACGACAAGGCAGATTTTCACTAAATGAGGGAACAAACCATTTCAAGTGACCTGAATTATTTATGGAAAATGGATGGATGGTGACAAGATGTTCTTGCCAACTTCACATTCAACAATATTCGGTCCTCCCAGTGAGTCATGGTAGTTTTAAGCGGATTGAAATACAGTATATTGTTGTATGGACATATTGATGAAAATCGTTGCATAAATGAGGTTAACGATGCGCCCTGTGATGTCACACAGTTGGCCAAAACATCAGAAACATTATTTTTGTTATTGAAAAATGATTTCATACTATAAAATATACGATAAAGGCGATTCATAGAATTTTGAAGATTTACTTGCGTATTAGGTAATGTTCTCAATATGTTGAGCCTGGGATTCTTCAAATATTAACCCTTTAATAGAACAAATGGCTCTAATAATGGTCATTATGAAAAACATTTATTGTCAAGGGGTAAAGATATTCTGAATTGATGAATCTATATCCAAGCAGGGATCTCAGCTGTAATACACAAGTGTGCCTGCAGCTTTCCCAGGGCTGGCTCCTGGAGCGCTTGCTCTAGTGGTTCTTGTAGGAGGCGGGAAGGGGCGTGGCTAGTGAATCATAGGAATGAGGAGCAGGAGGCACGTGGATTGGGAGTTAGCATAGACAAACCACAAGCTGAAATTAAGTTTGATAAATGCATAAACCACAAACTAGCAGCATTTAAAGACTCGCTCAGTGTTTTTTTTTAAAATAAATCTATTTAATTTTTCTATGTTTCAGTAAATCATATCTATACAACAGAAATCCAGCACAGACAGGATTAATGTTGGAAATGACTGTTGTAGCTGGAAACGGATGATTTTTAATGGAATCTCTTCATAGGCATACAGAGGCCCTTTATCACTCCCATCACTCCTGTGTTCCAATGGCCCTTTATCACTCCCATCACTCCTGCGTTCCAATGGCCCTTTATCACTCCCATCACTCCTGTGTTCCAATGGCCCTTTATCACTCCCATCACTCCTGCGTTCCAATGGCCCTTTATCACTCCCATTACTCCTGTGTCCCAATGGCCCTTTATCACTCCCATCACTCCTGTGTTCCAATAGCCCTTTATCACTCCCATCACTCCTGTGTTCCAATGGCACGTGGTGTTTGCTGATCCAAGTTTAAGTGGCAGGGCCGTTTGGCCATCCTCAGTCCGGCCCTAATGGAGTGCTTTCACATGTTCTGTAGGCTAATCTATATCACTGTGTTGCTCTGAACGTACTGTTTGGCAGAAACTTTTTAGAATATAGATTGCAATGTTTTTTTTCCATTATTTAAAGCTCATTGTATCATATGATAGAAAATTTCATGAACTATTATCAATCATCTAGAGCAGGATACAATGCGGAAATGTTTAATTATTCTCCACGTCAAAGATTTTATGTATTTTTATCTGCATAATTATGATATTAATCATGATTTAAAAGCAAAAAAGAGGAATAAAAGTTTTCTTTAAATCTAGCATGGATTCACAAAATAAATCCTTAGTTATCCAGATGTACGTTTAAGAATAATCTTGAATTAAAACATTTTTTAATTCTATTTTGCGAAGGAAATTAAGCTGTATTGGTCCAAGAGAATGTGATTTTTCAGGACAAACGGTGTCTTCCGTTAACAGTTTGTGAATACCTTCCATACAGAACTTTTATTTATCTTCATTTTAGCTCTCTATGTTTTTAAATGCTTAAAATAAAATAAAAATATGTATATCTGATATTTATAAAAAAACAAAAACAAATATCAAAACAGATTTTTTATTTCTTCTAATAAAACTCCCCCTCTGAGCATAGATTTCATGCCTAGATAAGGTATAAAGAAGTTGTATAAAATATACTGCAAATCTTCAGTAGTTTCAAGCTAGTATTAAAATTGAAAACATAAACAATGCCGTTCCCCCGGGGTATGGATTAAATAATGTAGTGTACTTTTCTGTTTGTTAACAAGCGGCTTATGGATATTTTTTTAAATACAAATTTGGTAGTAAAACACGAATGCTGTTAAATCTCTTTGCAGATGTAAATGACTATGAAAGTCAGCAGTGAAGAACTGGGTATCGCTTCACTGTAACATGGTACACACATATATGCATATATTATTATTATTATTATATTATTATTATTATTATATTATTATTAGTATTATTATATTTTTTTATTATTTTCTATAGCGCCATCATGTTTTGTAGCGCTGTACAATGAGTAGACTGCACATAAAAAGTAGTAAATAACATAATACAACAGAAACAACAGATAAGTTTACAATCTAGAATACATGCATACATACGCATCCATACATGTACATGTATTGTATAGCATTTATTGTGAACAGTTTTTGATGACAGCAAACCTATTTATTGTCAGTATATTCAGTGCTGTACATTATTTACTTAACATTGAATTAGACAGCAGGTAAGAACACTTTGGCGCATCTAGTCTGGCCCCGTTTGGGATAGTATTTTATTTCCCACCTAGATTATCATATAATATAGATACCAAAATAGAAAAAGGCTCCAGGCACTCAAGGGTTCCATCAGGCAGATTTATTGAAGGAGACGAACAACAACGTTTCAACCTCACGATGAGGTCTTTATCAAATATAGATACCAAACACACTTAGGAACGATTGGTAGTCTTCTCTGTAAGGTGGCTCCCCTAGTTAAATGTGTGATCATGGGATCAGTATGAAAAATTGGGTTGGAATCTGCTTTTCCTATGAATAACAAAATTAGGCTGGCCACCTGACACGCTGGGCAAATACCCGGCGGGCCACTGGCGGATAGCACCCCATACGCACGCAGATCGGGTGCTGGACTGGGTGCTGGATATGCCTGACCACACACTACATGGGCATAAAAACATAGCTGGGCAGCAGCCACACGTATGTCATTTGGCAGCCACTGGCCTTAAAGTGCCAAGGCCACCTAGTCATGCCCAGATGGGTACCATCAGCATACCGCCACTATTTCATACGGCAAAGGGGCGGTGTTTTGCTTTATGGAGCTTTGCTATAGGAATATTTATAGGACACTATGATATATATATATATATATATATATATATATACAAACAAATTACTTTATTTACAAACGTGTTTTCCGCTGTTTATATGCATATTATAGTGCCTGCTAAAGCTAGAGGCAGCTGCCTAGCTATTGGTTGATATTGTGATAAAACTATAGTATATGGTATATATATATATCCTGACTATTTGCTAGAGT